>NC_090923.1:1223182719-1223488432 GCF_040938575.1 Ambystoma mexicanum
GGTAATTGTCAACTGACAAGAGGTTACAACAGCTTCATAGCATTCAACAAATTGCAGCTTCAAAGCTTTCAACAACTCTTCGGGGAAACAAGATTCACATTGGTACTCATTAATACTCTTCTGCAAAATGATGATCCTCTCCTTCTGGATATCTTTTCCCAGAAGGGCAGCATTTTTGCCACTCTTGTTTCCCCACTACACAAGCAACCAAAGACTGACAGGGATAGGGTCTCTTCCTGCCTCTCCCAGTTTTGGCAGTGTGTGTTTATCCCATCCTGCACCATAAGTTGTATACAATATGGGCAACACATTTCATAGTTTATAAACCTTGCATTAGCCCCCTTCTGCTGTTGGCGGAGTGCGCAGGAGTTTTACTGTATTCCTGTGGCCCCTACGGCTGCAACGTGTAGAGGAAACCGAGCGAGTCTCCGCCTTCGCCCCGGTACCTCTGCTAATTTAGTAAGTTCTTGTGGAATAAGGCTGGAGCAGATGTAAGTCGGATTATTACTTAAAGTTAAAACGTATTGGAGTATTTTTATCTACTGCCTTATAAAGCCCTGTTTATATTTTGGTAACACTTAACCGTTTAAAACAGCTTGAATGCTTTTGATGTACTATTATTAAAAGAGGACCACTTTTTTCAGTGTGACAGAAGGCCAGTCATACAGCAGCCTCGTAAGTCAAAAGCAGCCGTCACCCGGAGGGAGTGGCGAACTGTGTTGCGATTTGTTGTCAATCCACCTACCGAAATAAACCAGCAAAGCACAGTGGATGGTCCCAGTCCTCCGAGGTAGCCTTCTGGACCCTGACGACTTGAGGGATTACTGTTCGGTCTGTGGCAGACTTTGGCGCATAGCAGTGATCGTTTTGGGCCGCTTGTTTGACTGAAAAGTATCCTGCCTAATTGAGTGTTTATCTGAAATTAGATATCATTGGGTCCATTTGGGGCAGCTTAACTTGACACTCTAAGTAGGCCCCAGCACTTTGGTATTTCTATGCTCATATGATATATGGTCTTAGGAGTGGTACTAAAGTGATGAAGTCTGCCATGTCATCTATAAGTAAAATGACACTAAAAAAAAGTCTGGATAAATCGTTCATTATCTGTGCAATTGACATCATTGCATCAGACTGATAGTCTAAAAGCTAAATGGCACCGACTATGGCAGAAAGGGTAGTACAAGTTGATCATCAGAAATCAGGGACACTAGTCCTGCATATGTCATCTATAACGCGCCTGTACACAAGTGTTTCTAGGCGCGATAAGACAAGGGAGGGAAGACGAGACATACAATCTTAGTAGGTCTTGTGTCATTCAGATCGTGCTAGTGCAACAACGCAAATTGCAGGGAGAAGGGGGAAGTGGGAAATGAAATCAGAGCAGCATTGCTCTGAGTAAGTGCAGCCATGGCAGTGCAGCTCTAGGTAAGTGCAAGGAGGCAGGGTACTTTAGGGTTACAGTTACATCCCATAAGTGTGCAGTAGGCCCGCAGGCAGTGCAGGGGGAGACTGATCATGGAGGAGCTTGGTACCTAGTGAGACTCTGAGGGTAGTCAAGCAACCAGCCTGCGCAGAAGATAGGTAGGTGAGCAGAGGAGTAAGAGAAAGAAAGCAGAGGAGAAAATGAAGGTCTTGAGCTGCTTCTGGAACTTTAGGTGGTCCGGTTCAAGTTTGAGAGGGGCAGCAAGGCCCTTCCAGAGGGAGGCCCTGCAGAGGAGAGAGATCTACCCCCCATGCTATGCCTGAAGAAGTGTCTGACACTCAGGAGGTAGCTGAGCAAAGTGCTCGAGAAGGAAGGTATTCTGGAAGAGAGAGTTGGATGTAGTGCAGGCCCTGGCCCCAGAAAGCCTTGTGGATGATGCAGAGGGTCTTGAACCTGATCCTTGCAGCCACAGGGAGCCAGTGAAGAGATTTCAGGGCTGTAGAGATACAGTCCCTGAGCTACAGGCCAAGGACAAGACTTGCAGTCCTGTTCTGGATTAGTTGCAGAGGTCAGAGAGTAGAGGAAGGCAGATTGAGAAAGTGGCTGTTGCAGTAGTCCAGCCTAGAGAGAAGCAGGGCTCCGGAGACAATGAGCTTCTGGGGGAAAGTGGGAAAAGGAAGAATACCTCTCAGGATGTGCAGCTGATAGTGGGCCTTCTTGGCAAGGTCTGTGATTTGAGGAGAGAATGGAGTCGAAGATGGCACCAAGGTTTTTTTTTGCCACACAGGAAGGTGAAGGAAGATGGCCCAAGGAGGGTGGGTAGCCAGAGTGAGAGGGAAAGCCGGAGCAGGGATCCCAATGAGAAGGATCTGCATCTTACCGGTATTAAGACAGAGATCGTCGGAGGCGCACCAATCCTGAATCACGGACAGAGAGGAATGAGAGAGAGATGAGAGGAGGATGAGGGGAGCCTGGAAGAGAACTGAGTGCCATCCGCATAACAGTGAAAGTTAGAGGAGAAGGTAGAGATCAGGTGGGCCAAAGAGACCAAGAAGATATTGAAGAGCCAGGGTGAGAGGAAAGAGCCCTGGGAAACACCACATGTGGGAAGAGCGGTGGTGGAGAGAAAGGAGACCAAGTAGGACCTGGAAGGGTCGGTCCAGGAGGAAGGAGGTCAACCACTCCAAGGCCTGATCCATGATGCCCAGGTTCTCACTGAGTCGATTGATCAGGATGGGGTGATTGACCATGTCAAAAGTAGAGGAAAGGTCAAGGAGGATGAGGACAGAAGGAAGGCTGCAATTCAGATTAGTGCGCAGATCTTCATGGGTGTTCAGGAGAGCAGTTTCCATGCGTCTGGCTGCTCTGAAGCCAGACTGATGGTCATGGAGACAACCAACATATTCCGTGTGTAGAGTAGCTGGTAGATGGCCAGCTTTTCCAGGAGTTTGCCTATGAAAAGAGTGATAGAGATCAGGCGGTAGTTTGCCAGACAGGTCGGATCGGCAGAAGGCTTTTTAAGGAGGGGTTGCTTAAGGGAGTGCTTGAGAAGAGTGGGGAAAGATCCAGTGGCGAAGGATTGATTGCAGAAATCGGCCAAGGCTGGAGCGAGAGTGTCAATGTTGTCCTTGAGGGTTCTGGAGGAGCAGTGGAGCACCTTTTTGGATGACCCTTTCATAGATCAGACTTGTCTAGAAACCTTGTTGGGTGTTGTCTGAGAGAAAGAAGAGAAAGGACAGGGAGAGGCGGCCAGAGGGGGCCGAGAGAGGAAGAGGAAGAGGAGAGAGGGGACAGGATGTCCTGAGTTTTAGTGGTGAAGTGAGAAGCCAGAGCCGTACAGAGGGCCTGGGAGGGAACAGGAGAGGTGGAGACTGCAGAAGGATTGGCCAGCTCCTTGAAGATTTTAAAGAGTTTGGCTGTGTTAGGGGCTGCAGAGAGGCGTGCTTGGATGTGGGCTCTCTTCTTGGACAGGACAGAGTGCCTGTATTGCCTTTGGAACAGGCAGCAGGCTAGTTTGTTAGAGGAGGTGCTCTTAGCTCTCTACTTCTCTCAGCCACCCTGCACTTGCGTTTCAGGGCGGCGAGATAGGACTCATACCAAAAGTTGCACTTGGAGGTAGGATTCAGGTGGATTCTCATGACCGGGGCAAGGATGTCCAGATTGTTGGAGATACAGGTCAGAGAGGGCTGTGTCAGAGTCTGAATCAGCCGCAGGCGTAGGAGGGGCAGAGAATGTAGAGGCAAAGGCATGCACTGTCAAGGAGTTCCCCCCTTCTCACCTGGGTCCGGTGTTTGCCGGTGTCTTCGATCGCTGCCTTCTTGCGAACACTCCTGGTCTTGAACAGCGCTGCTCGGGTTCGTCTGGTTCCAGGTTGCGTTTAGTTCCAGGAGCGCGGAGTCCAGGAATCCGGGAGTCTGTGAAAGGCTAGTAATGCTCGGAATCAGGAAGGGGGAAAGGGTCAGGAGCGGGTAATAGCACTGGGACAAAGGAAACAATACCGCGAGCTACGAACACACGTCTGAGGCTACTCTGCAATAGCATTGAGACGCGCGGAGCCGCGGAAAGCGTGGTCTATAAATAGATCACGCTGCGTTCAGTGCATGGAGCGAGCAAGGGCTTCAGCTCTGGACGGCCCTGTTGGAAGTAGTACGGAATGTAAGCCCCGTTGAGACATGGACCAGGAGGTCCAAAAGGGGCGTGATCTGAAGTTCATGACATGCACTGACACACGCTTAATGGGCCGAATGACCGAGAAGGTAGGTGGCAGTGCTGAGGTTGGCTTAGCCTGTGGGACAGAGAGTTTCAGGTGCGAGGAGAGCAGAAAGTGGCCAGTCCAAGAGAGAGGAGTGGTGAGAGGGTTAGAGAGGGGGATGTCTGAGGAGATAAGAGCATCCACGGTGCGTCCGGCAAAGTGTGTCGAACCAGAGAAAGAATAGAAAGAGAGTATTGTAGAATACCCCTGATGGGTCCCACCTCTGATTTGGGAAATGTTCAGGGTAGTTAACCTAATTTGGGAAATGTTCACGGTGGTATACTAAACATCAATTTGCACCTAGAGGCCGAGACCTCAAAGGCTTCATGTTCTCTGGAGCACATTGATGCAGAAGACCTATTAGACTGTCAGAACATAGACTTAATTTCGGAAGTATCTATGCTTGCTCCTGTTTCACAAGAGCTATAGAAACGTGTTCAACAGTCTATTGTTTCTGGTGTTACTTGTAGTCCTGTATGAGACAGAAGGAGGAAGTGGGCCTATTCAGAGCAACCCCAAAAACAGTGACACAGTCATCTCCAATACTACTTGATAAATCCATGAGACCTACAGTATCATTTTTGGTGGAGGAGTTACCCTCTACTCGTGTGCAAACAGAGGATCATGATGTTGTCCTGGAAAATCATTTATTTTATTGAGCACTTGTAAAGCGCTTTATACAACAGAATTGCATTTCAAAGCGCCAAAACCCCCAAAACTTGCCGGACTCATCACAAGGGAAGCAAATTATTGATGCCTTTTCTTTTCCGGTTCTGTCAAGAATCCTGAATACAATGGATAAAGGCCACAACTTAGTTCATTATGCATTAAGAGAAATTCAAGCTGAATTGCGTGACCAGTGTGCAAAAATGAATATTTATAGAGGGCTATGTTATGACAAGCGATACTCTAATAACTAAGGTGGCCTCGGAAGAACAAATGGGATCCATGGGGGTGCCTGTTTGTGATCTCACGGAAGTTAAGTCATTAGTGGTTGATAGTCAGACTATTTTAGATCTTGACCACATGACTAGCCCATTGGACTTAACAAATAATATTCCTTCTACTACGGGGTCGAAGGAAAGACAAACAACGGATGAGCAATGTATTGAGGGTCCTACGCTGACATATGCCACAACAGGGAAGAAAGTGCTCCCTGGCGTTTTTGTGGTACCTGAAATTTGTAATGGGTTCCCCGATGGATAAAAATTAAGAGGAATCCCCAAGGATGGGTCCCTCAAAATTAACAGAATTGAAAGTAGCCTCTGAAAAGATTTTTCCTTTAGCACAGCATCAAACAGTGGGCTTTGAACAAGAGCCTCTATCAAACCACACAAATCAAAATAAAAACAATAAAAAGGTGGGTAGTGGTTTGAATACGAATCTTTAGAACCCATTTGTGAATTAAGGCCGGTTTATCTCGTCAATTTAACTTTAACATCTCCCCACTTTATACAGAAGAAGAGGATTTAGACTAATTACTGAAACATATAGAAGATGATCAAACTGCAATTGTAGTGGCAAAGGTGGTGGGTGAAATTGGGATGAGAGCATTAACTATGCCCCTCTGCTCTCCTGAACATCCATGAGGACCTGCTCTTGAACCTCGACTCCAACACTCCGTTTGTTCTCATTCTGCTCGATCTCTCTTCTGCCTTTGACACTGTCAACCATGCCATCCTGCTCAACCGTCTCCGTGATAACCTGGGTATCACTGGTCAGGCTCTGGCGTGGCTGACCTCTTTCCTTTCCAATCAACCCTCCCAGGTCCAACTTGGGTCCTTCCTCTCTGACATCTTTTTCTCCACCTGTGGCATTCCCCAGGGATCTAATCTCTCTCCCTGGCTGTTCAATCAGTATCTGGCACTCCTTGCCCACCGCATCGCCGCCCTCTGCCCCAACTTTCAGTGCTATGCAGACGATACCCAGCTCATTTTCAGGCTACCCTCGGCCTCCTCCTCTCCCTCATCTCTGACTGTCTGTCTGCTATCCAGGAATGGTGTGCTGCCAATGACCTCTGCCTTAATGCTAGTAAGACTGAGATCCTACTCATCGGCACACCCACTCCCTCCTTCCCTGCAGCTCTCTGGCCGGCCTCTCTTGGCCCTCTTCCTGCTCCTACCTGCAAGGCAAAAAACCTCGGGGTCATCTTCGACTCCACACTCTCCTTCTCTCCTCATATATCTGACGTCTCTAAGAAGTCACATTACCAGCTGCACCTCCTCATAGGTATTCTTCCCTTCCTCTCCTTCCCCCAGAAGCTCACTGTCTCCCGAGCCCTGGTTCTCTCGAAGCTGGACTACTGTAACAGCCTCTATCTTAATCTGCCTGCCTCCACTCTCCGCCCTCTGCAACTCATCCAGAACAGAACTGCGAGACTTGTCCTTGGCCTCAAGCCCAGGGACCGTATCTCTCCAGGACTGAAATCTCTACACTGACTCCCAGTGGCTGCAAGGATTAAGTTCAAAACCCTCTGCATTGTCCACAAGGCCTTCTGGGGCCTGGGGCCTAAATACCTTCAACTCTCTCTTCCTATATATCTTCCTTCCCGAGCCCTACGCTCATCCGTCTCCAACTCCCTCAGGGTCAGCCGCTTCTCGAAGCATGAGCTGGGGGTAGATCTCTCTCCGCGGCAGAGGCCTCCCTCTGGAACAGCCTTCCTGCCTCCCTGAAACTTGAGGAGAACCATCTCCGGTTCCGGAAGCACCTCAAAACCTTCCTCTTCACTTCTGCTTTCTCTCTCCCTCTCCCCTGCTAAATTCTTCACCAAAACTGCACTGATTCTGCAACTGGGCCACTCTCACCGACCTCGGTCCTGGGCCCAGTCACTCTTCACTTGCACTGCCTCCCTGGCAACCCCTGCACTGCGGGACTGTCTCTGTATCACTACAGCCCCCCACCCCAGCACTTGCCACCAGCTGGCCCTATTTATTTATTATTTTATTTCTATTCTACTTATTTGTACTGCACTCCCCTCCCCCTCCCCCTTCCCCTTGCACTTTTTCCCTTCCCCCTACCCCTGCACTTGCGCGGTCTGAATGACACCTGGCCTAGTAGGATTGTTGTCTGTCTTCCCCTTGTTCCACCCTCCCTGCCTCGTCGCGCCTTGAAACACTTGTGTATAGGCGCGTTACAAATGCCATATCATATCATATCTCGTCTTTGTCATCAAATGCAGCACCATTTATACCAGGCACCCAAAAAACGTGTGTCCCGGTTAATGATTTCCCGATCTTCCTTTTATTGGAAGATAAGAGAAAGAAATTGATTGCTCAGTTGGAGAAGAAACATACTGACCTGATGAAGGAGCCGCTCCAACAAGAATACAAAAGGACTGATCAATTACCACTTCCACAAATTTGAGACGTGCCCTTAGGGGCTGAAAATCACAGTTTAGTTAGAAGGGAGATGTTCTATTATATATTAACCTGGAACTTAAGTTTTCAGTAAGAGGAGCATTCCCTTTGAACAGAAGATATGTGTTGACTCTATTTGGGAAACTGCCAAACCTTCAGCCACTGAAGGTCTTCAGTGGCTGCGAGGGACAGAGGGCATATTATTAGAAGCACTCTTGAGGAGTGGAGTATGAGATTTTTAAATGGGAATCAAACAGGTAAAATACCGGCGCAATGTACATGGCGAAGTTCTTTTGCAGAGCCTACTTTAGACTACATATTTCTTTCTCACAACCTTTTTCCTAGGTGCAAAGATTTTAAGGTGACATCCCAAAAAGGTAGAGATAATTCCAGGTTGTTGTGACATTGGTCAATAAAACTATAAGTGACATTACAAAGATTACAAATCTATGTTTGGAAATTAGAGCAAGAGACCATGCTATAATACGGAGGCCATCTATATCTATGAGTTTTAACTCGCAAATGAATAAGCAATATGACAAAGGAAAGATTTTTGAGATGGAGCCTTCCGATTTTGTGTCCCTGCTCCAAAACTTGTTAAAGGGTTCGTTTTCAACAAGGAATCTTATTAAGGGTTTCATAAATGCACCATCATTCCCGTAAATGTGATATTAGGGTCCTACATGAAAAAAGAGAACAAAAGGTATGATTACTCATGAAGCAAGGAGAGGCAGCCATTACCATGGTAAAATAATTGAGGCAAGCATATACCAATTGGGTGAAAAGCCACCGACATATGCATCGGAATGATGCCAAATCAATGCTTTATAGTCTCCAGCCTAATGGTGGTTCACATTTTTGGCCTTTGTTAAAATCTGTTGACCAACAGAGCTCTATGCAAGCACTACCAGTTGTGGGACAAGTGTGGGAGTGGCATTTTAAGACCCTTTATCAAGTTTTAAGTACTCTGATGGTGATCAGTCAATTACTGTAATGCATAGTGAGTCACCTTCTTGCTATATCCTTCACTTCATTTATACGATGATAGCCGATGTGCAATTTTAAAATCAAAAGCCTCAAATGCCCCTGGACCAGATGGTCTTTCGAACATGACTTTCAAATCTGATGAATCGCTTTGGGCAAAGGTTTTGCAAAGGTTTTGCTCGATATATACCACAACATCAAGAGACATCGCATTTTTCCATGCTCATGAAAGGATGCAACAGTGGTTATTTTTAAATCAGGGAATGGGCTGAATCCTTCCAATTATCGGCCGATATCGCTCCTGGATGCGTACTATAAAATCTTCTATACATTAATCTTACGAGCCCTTAACATCTGGTCGAGGCAATCCGAGTTTAAAAAAGGATCCAACGTCTTCTCAAATTGCCTTGTGTTGCGTTTATTGATAAAACAGGCAAGGTGTCATGAACTCACCTGTGAGGCATGGTAGCAGCAAGAATCCTTACGCCTTTAGAACGGCAGCCAAACCGTTCTATACTAAATGGAGACTGTTCTCCAAGTTTCCTGCCAAACGATATTGAAATCTGAGTTGGTTCACATGATCAGTCACGTGTCTAGGGCACGTATTTAGGTCCTTTCCTCAGAACGCTCTGTGCTTCTGATTGAAGTTTTCCTCGTGGACTGTTCTGTTACTCCCGAACTGCTTTCCTTCATCTTCCCGGAGTATTCTGTTTCAGCCATTTTGGACGCTTCATTCCGGTGGGTTTCATCTGCTACTCCACCATTTCCATACAGCGGTTTCCCTGCCGGCCACGCCAGCTTCGGCTTTCATCTGCTACTCCACCATTTCCATACGGCGGCCTCCCTGCCGGCCACGCCAGCTTCCATCGGCAACTCCTCGTGTTCACCTTTTACACACAAAGGATTCTACAGGCTGCGTGCAATTACAGAGCACGTTCATTGAAGAGGCGGCTTCCCTGCCGGCCACATCGGTTTCCCCTGTCAGCGGCTTTATACGCGGGACGATTCCAGCTTCCCTCCGTGAACTACCAGCTGCAGAGCATTCTATGCGGCGGTCCTGCCAGAGGCTGTTTCAACCGCGGAGGCTAGTTATGTTTATTAAAGGTGCGAGACTTTGTCATTACTAATTTCCTTATAGAATCCTCCAACTTACTTCCAGAAGTACGGAAGTGCTATTTTCTGCTCCATTGGGAGAAACTGCCTTACAACCCAGTGGGGTTTTTGAGGTCCTATTTTATACTGTTTTCATCATTGGAGTATATTATTTTCGACTCATTAAATCTTCAAGGGTGATTAATGTACTGCACTTAAGTGAGAACCTAACAGCTTACCATGTTGGAAAATTAAGGATTTTGTTTTGTGCATTGAACAATGAACGCCATCCAGACTGCACCATCCCAACTCTAGTTCAACCCTTGTTCCGTTCGGGATTAGCTTCCTACTAACATTCCCTTCCTTGTCGTTGTTTTTCTTTATTTTGGATTCATCTGGAGCATCAAGGTTCTTCATCATCAAGTCATCTAATCAATTAAGGTTAGTGCAGAACTTAGTGGCGAATTAGGATATCCCAGTGGAAGTGCTGTTATTTACCAATTTGTTTTCTTGTAACAGTTTGGAGGCTGTGCATAGTTATTCATCCTTTCAATTGATTCTTCACTCTGGCTGTATATTACTTCAGGCAGTGAGGGGAATCAGTGGAAAGGATTCTTCCTTGAGGATTCGTCACTGAAGGTTGAGAAGACCCAGATCCTTCGTGTATCCTTTTCTTAATATACATGTATCCTTTTTGTGGTTGTAGTTATCAAGGAAATATTGGGTTGCATGACAGAATCGGAGGAGGTAGTAGATCCTCTGGAAGCCTTAAAAAGGCTGATAGCAGATCTACGGAATGAGATGATAACTGCCCGGGATATGTTGTGTCATCGCATGGATGTCCTTCAGGATTAAATGCGTGCATCTCTGCAACAAGGTAGTGGGATTCCCGCAGCTGGCACTTCGGCTTCAGGCTCATCTATACCTCCAAGGGAATCAGTGCTGATGCCTACTCAATTTCCTCTCGCTCCTCCAGAGAGGTTCACTGGAGATCCCAAAACATATCGTACGTTTATTAACCAGTGGCGTTTGCATTTTTTGTGTCGGCCAAGTTCATTTCCGGATTTAACCACCAAGGCGGCATTTGTGTTGTCCTATTTGGGTGGCACGGCAGCAGCATGGGCCAATCCGTTGCTTGAAAACAACAGTCCATTGTTATATAACTGTGACGCTTTATTAGAAGCAATGAGTAAGGTGTTCAACATGCGATATGCCACTCAATCTAATGATTTGGAGTTATTGAACCTTCAACAGGGTACTCAACCCTTATTGTCATATCTGGCCAGATTCAATCAGTTAACTGCTGAAACAAGTTGGCCTGAGGAGAAGAAGGCAAGCTGTTTTTTACAAAGGACAGTGGGAGGATCTTAAAGACGCAATATCCACTGTACCGGTGGTACCTGTGGGGTTTAATGAGCTTCTTGACCTCATTCTACAAATAGACGCTCGCAGAAACGCTCGTAAGGGAGAAAAGAAGCCGTTTTTGCCCTCAATGGCACAGTCTGATCCTTCAGTGGTGGTTCCCTGTGACCCCAAGCCCATGCAGATAGGGGCCATATGTGGGCGTCTTTCGAATGCTGAAAGGGAGAACAGATGAATGAACAATCTCTGCATGTATTGTGGTTCTGCAGATCATTTGTTGGTCGCATGCCCAAAGAAATCAAATCGGCATCCGGGAAATGCCAAGACTCGGCCTAAATAGGGGTCTCTGTACCAAGTTTTAAAATTTACTCCAGTAAGACTGCTCCCATTGCAATTACAGTGGAATTACTCTTCCACAGTGGTAAGATACAAACTCAGGCAATGATTGATTCGGGGGCTACTAACAATTATATTGATCAGTCTTTTCTGAACAAGGCTGCCATACCTAGAATGACTAAGAAGGTACCTGAAACCGTTAACACCGTTGATGGTTCTATTCTTACTTCTGGGTTGGTTACTAAAGAAACTATTCCTATTGAGGTGACTCAATGCAATGGACATACTGAGGAAGTAGTATTCGATTGCAGCACCTCAGTACAAACTAATTCTTGGTATCACTTGGTTGAGCCTCCATAATCCCTTCATTGATTGGAAGACAGGTCAAATACAGTATCCTTCCTCATATTGCAATGAGCATTGCTTCAAAGACAATGAATTGGTCAGAGAGTCATCTGTTGCTTCCCTATTAGACACAGCATTTACTATCGGAGCAGTATCTTCGCCTGATATTCAAGTTCCACAAGAATACCACACCTTTTGTGATGTTTTTGACAAAGGCAGGGCTGACCATCTACCACCCCATCGTCCTTACGATTGTCAAATAGAACTGCTTCCAGGCTCTAAGGTTCCAACAGGAAGAGTATATTCTTTAACTCAGAAGGAAGATGTAGTTCTCAAGGAATACATTGATAAGGCACTCAAGATGGGTTTCATTCGTCCATCACAGTCACCTGCAGCCTCTCTATTGTTTTTGTCCCAAAAAAAGACGGAGATCTTAGACCTTGTATTGACTACAGAGCAATCAACGAGTTAACTGTAAAAAAACAATATCCATTACCATTAATCAGTGTCTTGTTAGACCAATTGGGCTCATCAGTCATTTTCACAAAGCTAGATCTTCGAGGGGCATACAATCTGGTACGCATTTGTGAGGATGACGAATGGAAAACTGCTTTCAAAACTCGATATGGACTCTGAGTATCTTGTTATGCCATTCGGACTATGCAATGCCCCTGCTACTTTTCAATTTTTTATGAATTACATTTCTAGAGACATTCTAGATCAGTTTGTGGTCATCTATTTAGATGATATCCTCATTTACTCTTCATCACTCCAAGAACATATACGTCATGTCACTCAAGTATTAAGCAGACTATTAAGCAGACTACGAGAGCACAAATTGTTTTGTGAAGGCTGAAAAGTGCGTATTTCATACTCATGAGGTGGAATTCTTAGGTTATGACATTACCAGTACAGGAGTACGTATGAGTAATTCTAAGGTTAAGGCCATTTTGAACTGGCCAACACCCAACAATACGAAAGCTTTGCAGTCCTTTTTAGGATTCGCCAATTTTTACTGGCGCTTTATCAAGTTCTTCTCACAAACGGTAGCGCTGTTAACAGCCCTCGCCAGTTCAAAATTGTCCATTGTCTGGAACAAAGAAGCACAGAAGTCATTTGAAACCTTGAAGGAGGCCTTTACCACTGCGCCTGTTTTACAACATCCTGATATCAATCTACCATTTTTTGTAGAGGCGGACGCTTCTAATATTGCAGTAGGGGCCATCCTTTCTCAAATCTGTCCAGACAGCAATGAAGAGCAACCTGTGGCTTTTTTCTCACGCAAGCTTAATCCATATGAACGCAATTATACAGTGACAGAACTAGAACTCCTGGCGATCCAAGACGCATTACAAGAATGACGCCATCATCTTTTAGGAGCCAAACATCCAGTGATAATATATTCGAATCATCGGAACCTCCAAGCCTTCAAGACAATGAAATGTCTAACTGCACGTCAAGCCAGATGGCATGTGTTCTTTTCTCAGTTTGATTTCCAGATTACCTACCGTCCTTCACGTGAAGTAATCAAAGCGGATGCATTGTCACGTTTGGGAACTGACAAAGTCAGAACAGAACCCCATCCTTTAGTGGTAAATCATGTTGTTTGTATCTGTTCTGCCCATTCTTCATTAAAACATGATTTACAGGAGTGGGTATTGCATCACCCGCAGGAAGCACAATCACAGAATTTGGATATCCAAAAGGGTCTCCCTTTTATGCAAGGGCTCTTGTATCTTCCTACTGAAGACATTCCTTCCAGAGCCATACGTTGGGGACATGATTCAGTTATGGCGGCTCATCCCGGGCAAAAGAAGACTGTTGAACTACTGAAAAGATGGTGTTGGGGGCCTACCATGTCCAGAGACGTGATCGACTATGTCAATTCATGTTCCGTATGTGCTCAGTGCAAAAATCGGCCTGGCAAACCCATGGGGCTGATGCAAACACTACCAGTACCTCATAAACCATGTTATATGATTTCTATGGATTTTGTGGTTGAGTTGCCGCTAGAACATGGTTTTAACACCATATGGGTTGTAGTGGATTACTTTACCAAACTTGCCCTGTTCATACCATGTAAGGGCCTACCAACTGCTGCAGTAATAGCAGATCTATTTTTACGACATGTTTTTCGCTTTTTCAGCCTACCATCTATCATCATTACTGACAGAGGCTCTCAGTTTTCTTCACTTTTTTGGAAAGCGCTTACTTCTGCTCTGCTGATTGATGACAGAATGTCTAGCTCTTTTCATCCTCAAACGGATGGACAAACCGAAAGAACTAATAATACCATGGAACAGTATTTACGATGTCTGTGTTTGCAGTATTAGTCCGATTGGTTGTCTATGTTACCAGCAGCGGAGTTTGTGGACAACAATTCACTTCATTCGTCTATTGGTAGCACTCCGTTTTTTGTCCTTTATGGACAACATACCAGGTCCATTCCATTGGATCTTGACCTAACGTCAGACAATCCAGCATCAAAATGCACTCTGAGAGATTTAACATCCTTGCATACAAGAGTCCAACAACAATTGGTCTGTTTTCAACAGACTACCAAACGTTACGCAGATGCCAAGAGAACATCTGCACCCGTATATCGGGTTGGGATGAAAGTATGGTTATCTGCAAAAAATTTGAAGATACCTGGCAAGAAGAAACTCCTTCCACGGTTCAATGGTCCGTTTGTCATTAACAGAATTATCAATCCTGTAGCTGTTGGTCTGGAGTTACCTACTCGATGGAGGGTACATCCCGTATTTCATGTTTCTTTGATCAAACCATGTGATACTAAAACCAGATTATCTGTTAGACCTTTGGCTGTAAAGGTTAGAGGTTCCGATGAATATGAGGTGAAATCGATCATGGACATGAGAATGCGTCAGGGCAAACCTTACTATTTGATTGACTAGAAGGGTTATGGCCCTGAAGACCGGACATGGAAACTGCTGGACAACATTCATGCACCATGGTTACTCCGTAGGTTCCCTGAAAGAAGGGGTGTGGAGATGCCTTTTGGGGATGGTACTGTCATGCACTCACCTGTGAGGCATGGTAGCAGCAAGAATCCTTACGCCTTTAGAACGGCAGCCAACCCTTTCTATACTAAATGGAGACTTCTCCAAGCTTCCTGCCAAACGATATTGAAATCTGAGTTGGTTTACATGATCAGTCCCGTGTCTAGGGCACGTATTTAGGTCCTTTCCTCAGAACGCTCTGTGCATCTGATTGAGGTTTTTCCTCGTGGACTGTTCGGTTACTCCCGAACTGCTTTCCTTCATCTTCCCGGAGGTTTCTGTTTCAGCCATTTAGGACGCTTCATTCCGGCGGCTTTCATCTGCTACTCCACCATTTCCATACAGCGGTTTCCCTGCCGGCCACATCGGTTTCCCCTGTCAGTGGCTTTATACGCGGGACGATTCCAGCTTCCCTCTGTGAACTACCAGCTGCAGAGCATTCTACGTAGCGGTCCTGCCAGGGGCTGTTTCAACCGCAGAGGCTGGTTATGTTTATTAAAGGTATGAGACTTTGTCATTACTAATTTCCTTATAGAATCCTCCAACTTACTTCCAGAAGTACGGAAGTGCTATTTTTTGCTCCATTGGGTGAAACTGCCTTACAACCCAGTGGGGTTTTGAGTTCCTATTTTATACTGTTTTCATCATTGGAGTATATTAGTTTGGACTCATTAAATCTTCAAGGGTGATTAATGTACTGCACTTAAGTGAGAACCTAACAGCTTACCATGTTGGAGAATTAAGGATTTTGTTTTGTGCATTGAACAATGAACGCTATCCAGACTGCACCATCCCGACTCTAGTTCAACCCTTGTTCCGTTCGGGATTAGCTTCCTACTAACATTCCCTTCCTTGTCGTTGTTTTTCTTTATTTTGGATTCATCTGGAGCATCACGGTTCTTCATCATCAAGTCATCTATTCAATTAAGGTTAGTGCACACTTTAGTGGCGAATTAGGATATCCCAGTGGAAGTGCTGTTATTTACCAATTTGTTTTCTTATAACAGATTGGAGGCTGTGCATAGTTATTCATCCTTTCAATTGATTCTTCACTATGGCTGTATATTACTTCAGGCAGTGAGGGGAATCAGTGGAAAGGATTCTTCCTTGAGGATTCGTCACTGGAGGTTGAGAAGAAAGACCCGGATCCTTCGTGTATCCTTTTCTTAATATGCACGTATACTTTTTGTGGTTGTAGTTATCAAGGAAATATTGGGTTGCATAACACCAGGGCAGCAAATCAATATTTATATTTTGCCTTCTTGGATATAACTAAGGCCTTTGATTGTGTTATTAGATGTGAACTTTGGAAATCATGCAATTACAGGGTTACCCTTCTTCTCTGTTGGCATGCTGCATGAACTCCACTGAGACACAAGGCTCCAGATCAAACTGGATCCGCAGGGAAATGTATCCAACTGGGTTTTTAGTAAGTGGATCCTTCACCGGGGATGTGTGCTAGCCCCCTTTCTTTTAAATGTGTATATTTCTGGCATTGGGGATAGCCTTAAGAGTGTGGGTGCGAACCCTCTTAGATCGGGAAACATACAAGTTTGATTATCTCTTCTACGCGGATGACCTGGTGTTAATTGATTATACACCAATCGGACTACAACATTCGCTAGAGGCTGTTAATCTATTTTTTAAAGGTATGGATCTTAAAGTTAATATCCCCAAGTCCAGAATGCTTGTAAGGAATCCCTTGAAAAAAATGTAAAGAAAAAATCCTAGAACTGGTTAGTTGAAATCAGAAACTTAGCGTTGTGAAACATTTTAAATACCTCTGTGTCCTATTTTGTAATAAGGAGTCTCAACAAGAACGTGATGCCCATAATAAAGCTAGTACAGGAAGTGCTGCAGCGCAGCTGCGATTACTCGATAAGCAATATGGGCTTTTCTCATTGGCTCCATTGGTTACTATGTATAACCAGAAGATTATACCACGGTTGATTCATGGTGTAGACATTTGAGGAAGGTTGGGACTGGATAAAGACTGAATCAAGAATATGAAAGAGGGTTTTGGACCTCCCTTTGAGTATACCATTGAGAATACTTTATTTGCCATGCTTAAAGATTTATGGAGTAATGGCTCATGTAAAGTATTGAGCAAATGGGTGGTTGTGTGTTTACGTATACTCACCAAAATCGACTCCAATGAGGCTGATCTTGGGTAAAGAAAAAAACTCTTAGAACAGGATTGAGTTGCTAATAGAAACTTGTTGGCGAGGTACGAAATGTATGATCACTTTTATAGCGATGTAAAATCTTTTAAGGTTCTACAACCATATTTGCAAAAACATATCTCAAAATCATGTAGAAACGTTCTAAGAGTCAAACTTAATCTTTATCCCACCAACGAAGTTATCGAAGCGAGAGCGAAAATAGCCAGAAAGGAGAGAATATGTAGTTTCTTCCACATCGATATTGAGACTTTGAAACATCTGATGATCTCATGTAGTGCTTTGATGGAAATGCACATAGAAGCATTTGGCAGATAAAATGAGGTCAGGGTGCCCTTCTGCAAGATAGAACTTGGCATGATAAGCTGTTCTGTGGGAATGTACCCACTCAGAGTCGGCAGCCACATGGTTTAGCTCACAGTACCTTTCACAAAGGAAGAATGTCCATTTGCATATTAGTCTTTGTCCCGCCCATTTGAGCAGTCCAACACTGACATTTTATGGCAATCCTCCTCTGAACAAGAATACCAACAGCAACCCGAGACACGTGTTTCGGCCTAGTTGGGCCTTATCAGTGAGGTGGAGCTGTGCCTCTCTAAGAACAGTGAGCAAGGGGTCCACGTCTGAATAACCCTATGTAACTTAGCGAGGCCAACCCCAAGTTCCTTTTACATACAAAAGGAGGTCAGGGCACCACTCTGCAGAAGTATGACAAAATGTGGAATTCAGACTTGGGAGTGTATGTGGCATCGTTTGTTGATTGCCCCAGACTATATGTTGTCTGTAGCCGTAATGAGATATGTTAACCTAATCTTTAAGGCTGATTAATTGCCTTCCTGACTCTGATTGTCACGCTATTGTGTATTTTAGTGTGTTATAAACCATACTTTTTAGACTAATTGAAATAGCTCCTAAAAGGATCCTAGCCCCTTTTTTCTCTAAGCTAGTACTTCAAGAAAGAATTTAAATTAGTTACTTTTTGCACTTACCAGTTTGCACTTTTTGATCATGTTGCTGCACTGGGTTATGATATGAAATGTGTTAATCTGATTTTATAGATGAAATGAAATAGCTGCTAATAGGCAGTTAGCACTTTATGTCTTTCAGGTAGCACATTAAGAAAGAGCTTTTACTTAGCTACTCCTTTTGCTTCGCACTCTGCATCGTATGATAAGTCTGTTGCATTTGTTTGACATGAAATGTTATTTGTCCTATTAAGAAGTATTTTAGTATGAATTCTGTTTTATTGGTTTTAGCATGTGTGGATGATCACGAAATAGTTTTTATGCATACATGTTTTTTAAAGTAGGGAAGAAGGTTTTGGTTACCTAAAGGTTATTATGTGAAGCTGTTTGTTTTTATGATTTGAGTGTAAATTGCTGTTTGTATTAAATTGTGAAAGGTGTGTTGATAAACCATGACACAATAAATAAATAAAATATTGGCTAGGTTGCGTTTGCCTTGGGTTCAGTCTCTCTTGGCTTGGGCAATGCTTATTGACATTAACTCTTAACAAAGTTGCCCCTTCGGGTTGCTGGGTTTCTACAGACTCACGCCTTTAAGGTTATAGTCATATTGCTTCTGCTGCTTTGCAATAGTTTGTTATTCAAAACTGTTCCCTGCACTACTTTTGCTTCTGCGCGAGCATTGCTCACTCGCGGAATGTCTGCTTTCAACACGCAAGCGGGGACAGAGCGTGCCGTGGGTCACTGACTGATTGTGAACTCACCAGGTAAGAGATGCTCCTCTGTTAACCTTGCCGCTCACAGGACATCTGATGTTGTAGCTCCATGCGACCCGGCAAACTGCTTCATTTAGTCTGCCTTCACCCACGCCACTTCCAATTGGAGCTCCTCTCACTCCTGAGGCCCTCTGGTGCACGCCAGCCACCGGAGACAGCCTCCTGCAGACTTCCCGCTGTACAGCCTCTGCAGAACAGGTCAAAAGGGGGAACGCTTTCCTCCTGCACACTTCCCGCGGCACAACCTCTGCACTTCAGATTTATGGGGGCAATTACCCTCTCAGGAACAGCAGCTGATATCTGGTCGTGGTGTCTTCTCTCTCCTCCAGCTTCTGCCTGGGATGCCAGCACGGACCACGCCGCTTCTGATTCTGGCTTCTTCTACTCTTCACCAACAACGCCAACTCTATGGCCTGCACCTGAGGGAGCCTTTTAAGCCTTTGTCTGCTCAGGTGTGAGTCATCTGCATTAATTAACTGACCACTCCTACAACATGCACCTTTTCAGCCCTCTTCTTCGTCTAAGTACCTAGTGAAATATGGGACTTGAAGTCCATTATGGGAAAATTATGTTTTCTTATGTCTTTGTTTTACAATAAGCCATTAGAAGAGTGGGGCTTTGGGGAAAGTTGAACAAGGGGGTTTCCTGTTCTTCCTGATCTACTCCCCCCATCCCTATATGTGATCCTCCCACAGATCACCACCGCGAGGGTTGGGATCAGAAAGTGTCTGCCTTTCCCTGGCCACATTAGAAGGGTCCCAGGCCAGGTTTTCTGGGGGAATCATTGCTGGTTCATCGCATTGGACACATTTTAGAGTCACAGTAGGGATCAACATGAGAAGCAGTAGCATGGATACAATGTATTGTGCGATGTACAATTTGTTTGCGCTCAGAAGTATGCAGTGGGGAGCTTTATGCATGTGAGAGAGGAGTTAATTGAAGGGGAAACTAACGTGGGAATTCAACAATGGTTTAGATTGCAGGCACATTGAGGGCATTGGAAAATATGGGGTTCACGATGGGAACATGGAGACTTTGCAGAATGCAGGTTTTACCGACTTGGAAGTCTTAGTAGGCTGCAGAGTCCCTAGATTCGCAGGGATGGTTTTTGCTTGGTTTGGAGAGCATATGGGCAATTGTGATAACCTCGCAAAGGCCTGGCGAGCACAGAATAGAAATCAATTTGTTAGATTTGTATGGCCGGATTGGGTTCTTGGATGCAAAGTGTAATTTCCCTAGGAGCATGAAAGCTTGTTTTATGATGACCAGAAAGGTCCGGCTACATTGAGGGTTTAATTGAGAGCTGATGGGCTTTCACAGAAATAAGTAGAATTAATGCAGAAGGTTGTATGACTTGAGATGGCAGTTGCAAATTGGATTACGTGAAAGTATGCAGGGAAAATGATATGGGATGCCTGGAGCATCTGGGAGGATAAAGATTTTTACTGCTGCTTCAAAGGTGTGCTTATTTATTTCTCTCCCTCCCCATGCCTTAAAGTGTTTATGGAAAGCCTGACACAATCACCATTTGGGTTTCTATCACATAGTCTGAACAATAAACTGAGTTATTCATGAAAGATAAATCTGTTATGTGGACTGTCATATCTAACTATGAAAGAAAATCACATGTCAAAGGGGTTGCACTTTGTGTATGTTTCCAATGGGGTTTTAGAACGAAGGGGATTAAATTACTCTGTATTAGAGTTAGCCAATGGAGGATTGGGAGATGCCTTTATAACAAAATATTTCTGATTATGTAAATTGTCTAACAGGATTTATAGACTGTAACTTTGTAGTCATTCAGAGAGAATCTGGTTCGTTTTCAGCTCCAAGGAACTGACTAGCCCCTCCCGATCGTTAGCATGCAATAAAACTGCTTTCCTGGCATAAACGCATTTGTTTCTTATAAGAAGCTGTTCTTTTGCATTGGAATGTTGAATCCCTTTCTTTCAGGTCCCGTCCATGAAGCTACCTCCCCTGTGCAATCTTCTGTCCAGGAGCAGCGGCGCAGTGTTGCACCATGATCCGGGCTCCCTGAATCTGACGGCCTGGCTCCTATGCTCCAAGAATTTGGCAATATTCTGCTACTGAAAAGACTGTAAGGACATTCTGGCAAGGGCTTGCGCTTCTTCCATGCTTGCCTGTTGCAGGAGTAAATAGAAACGTTTTTCCTGCTGGTGTGTGGGTCAGGGCCTTGGCCCTTTCAACGCTCAGCCTGAAGACGTCCTGCCATAACTGCTATCCTTGGCTAGGGCAGGTCTGGTGCGTTACTCCATCAAAATGCACATTGCAGCAATCTCACGCTATACTCATTACACTTCCACACCATTTCTGTGGTTGCACCGCTTGGTCAAGGAGTTCCTCAAAGGACGCTTTGTTTCAGCCTGTCCGGTGACGGGCCCCAGCCTTGGAGTTGAATGTCGTCCTCTCAATGCTCATGGGCCCTACCTTTGAGCCACTGCATAAATTCTCCCTCAAGTTCCTATCCTGGAAGACTGCTCCCTTGGTTGCAATCACCTCAGCTAGATAGGTAGATGAAATTCAGGCTTTTTCCTGCAAGCTTCCCTATTTGGTTTTCCACAAGTCCAAGGTGGTGCTGCGCACAAGGTTCCTTTGTCGTTTCACCTCAATGAACCAGTGGTGTTGCCCATTTTCTTTGGTACACCTTCCTCACCTGTGAAACATCCTCTACACACTCTAGATGTGGTGCGAGCGTTATGCAGTTATAAAATAGCGGCAAAAATGTTGCCAGAACAAAACATCGCGGCAAAAATGCTGTAGTTTGACCCGTTAAAGGTGTACCCCATTACACCACTTAAGGCGAGCAGGGGTGGCTGATATAATGGGTCCGGGTGTTGCAGGGTTTTCCCCCGCATCCTTTACATGGATTGCGGCATCAAAACCACTGCCTTTTTGCCGCAATATTTTGTGTCCACGGCCATTTCTGCTGCGATTTTAACACATGGAACCATGCAAGCTTTCAGAATGTATGTCGTTTGCACAAAGACATTCAGCACTCACAGATCTTTGTGACTTTTGGTCCTTCTGGAATGGGAAATGCACTTTCCAAATCGATTGCCAGGTGGCTTTCCTCCTGCATATCATTCTGTCATTAGCTGGCAGGCCTCTCCTGGGCAAGCGCATGGCTCATTCTTCAAGGGCTGTTGCTGCCACTAAGCTTTCCTCACCAGGGCCCCCTTGCTGGACATCTGCAGGGTTGCGACCTGGAGGTCTGTGCATACCTTTACATGGTTTTACTGTGTCAACAGGGATTCCACAGAGGATTCCAAGGTCAGCCAGGTGGTTCTGCATAACCTGTTTGCGTAAGGTGAGTGTCTCTTGTGGTAAGTGTTTCTTGAAGGAGCTTACCTACGCCCATTGTGGTTATTTGGTACTGCTGTGTAATCTATTCATACAGCATGGGAATCTATGAAAGGTCCAATGCTGGAGAAGGAATAAATTACTTGCCTGTGAATCCTGTTCTCCAGCACTGGTATCTTTCATAGAGTCACATGTGACCCTCCCGCCTACCCCGCTTGCCGCTTTACGTGCGCTACGCCAAATCTGAAGATGGCCTGGAGGTGTGTAGCTAAGGGAGCACTTTCTATTGGCTGTCGGGCAATATGACACATGACTATACTAGAACACTAAAATGACCACTTTAAGTTTCTGGGTTGTTTGCAGCACTTCTTTAAAGCTCCACCACATCCTGGCTGATCATGCTCTCATGCAAAGAGTTCTCGCTGAAGACACACTTGATAATGATGTATTGTGTTGCCTCGTTTGGCACCGGCTAGTGAATGGGTGTGCAAGTCACAGGAATGGCTGGGAGGCGACACCATTCAGCACAAACACAAGAGCTGTGTAGAGGCGGGCTCAAAGGTCAACTGCGACGTTGCTCTTTTAGCTGCGCCATCATACGTACTACTAATCTCCAGCTTTGTTTTTTTTTTTGACATCACAATATGTGTAACGTTTGCACAGTTCTCACAAATCGCACTCGCAAATGTTCACTTGTCAGCATTTCGTTCTTTACACGGTGGTAAGAGGGGTGCCATTATACAGGGTAACTGTTCCTGTTAGGAACTGGGGAGGGAGTTCAATTCGAATGGACGTCACAAATTCTATTTCATCAGACAACTCTTCTGCATCTATCAATCACTGTATGTAAACAGTAGCTGCTATGGAGGACTATGCATGTTTTCAAAATCACCTAGGGTAAACTGGCGTGGTAGCGCAGCAGCTGGATTCCAATCCTAGTAGGATAGCTGTGCATGTCAATGTGCCTGCTGCAGAGATGCGTGTAGCCTGATGGTTATAGGTTCCAATCCAAGATCACTCGACTGGATAATACGTTTTCTGCAGAGATGCTCTAAGTCTCTGGGCCCTCCAGAATCTTAATCCAGCCCTGTCTGCATACAGATAAGCACGAGCGGTAGTGGGTGCATGGCCTCCTGTACTGCGTGCAAAGTGCTGTTGTCCACGCTCTTCCTGTATTAGCAGCGAGGGCCTGCGTTGGGGATGAGGCGGTAGCTAGCATGTACCTTCCTTTCGGCTCCAGCGCCCAGCTTTCTGGATTAGTCCCCTTGCTCTGCTACAGACAGTTGCGGCTTGCAGTGAGACCTCGGGTGTCCTTTGCGGCCTCCGGGATCCCACAACGATATCAAGTGCCTTACTTGTGTTGCTGCTTCTTGCGCCTGGGCCAGACTGTAACTTCCGTGCGTGATTTCTGTTGACCTACTCGATCCTGCTCCACTCCACTCCGGGTCTTACTCCTTCTACTGGTCCGCTGTAGCCAAGGCCCCGGTGGCTCTCAACAGTTTGAAAAGGTGCAGCCATGAAATTGGGGATGTGACCTATGACCACTGGGGCGTGGGATCATGGGGCTAAAGTGTGCCACACACACACATAGTTAGCTAATACAATTTCAAAATCATGTATTCCATGATGTAAGAGCATGAACACAGTAGCTGCTCCTAAATCTTTATTTGCATTTAGCTCTGGTTGTGAGTACAATATGCATCCTCTAGTAGGCCCAATGTCTTAAAAAGTTACCAAGCGTGGGAAGTTGTCTAAACAATACATGCCATTGCTACCCCCTTTTAAGTTGGGTGCGCAGAAAGACATTTCTGACTCCTGTCCAAATAATATATGCTAGCATTGCCACTGAAAAACATCAAGGCTGTCTGTGCCCAAAAAACATGATGACGCTTGGCTCAACTTCATGCGCCTCTACAATCCTGTCCATGCCGCTAGCAGTGTTAGATCCACAGAGGCGAGAGTGATGGAGATGGATAGAGAGGGCGTGCTGCAGCCAAGAGCCGCCAGTGCCTCTTGAAAGTCGGAGATGCTGTGTAACGCATGCAAAACCTAATCCCTTAGAATTACTGATGTATAGAAGGACAGCTCGGGGGGCAAAGCGCAGAGCAATACAGGTTCGATCCCCAGGTCCACGCTTAGAGTAAGCACAGTTATAAATGAGGAATTGATAAAACATTATGGGACGTGTTCTTGAGGTCCCAAAACGAGCTACGTACATAGCAGCTTAGTGACCCCCCCCCCCCAGACCCTTTCGGACACTCCTGGTTTTGCAAGCTGATGTCCCTGCAGCCGTCTTCTGGGGTAACTAAAATCTCTCACAACGTCCGCCCCGTGGGTAGGCCAAACTTACCCCCACAGATGCCCAACCCACGTTGCAGATGCCTTCTCTTCCCAGCCCATTACCTCTAACAATGTGATCAAGACTGTTTCTAAAATGAATGCCTCCTCACTGCAAAGCCCCCCTGCCCTACAATCACTGTAACAAAAAAAAATGATCATCTTGGCCTGTGTCTTAACCACCCTCATCAACTGCTCCTTTTCTCATGTTGAAGTGAGCATTGTGCCCCGTCCTGAAAACAAATGCCAGCTGGCCCCTCATTGCTGTTGCCCAATTTTAAACAATCAGTTGAGGGGCAAGATTATAGAACCAAGTACCAGAAACCAACTCTTAGCCTACTGCGAAAAACACCATCTTCTACACAACCACCAATCAGGCCTCCACCCAGCACCTAACAGATCAACTGCTGTTCTCAGAGGCGTGGCCAGGATTGTCAAACAAGTGGGCCCTGAAGCTCATGAAATAGGGCCCACCCCAAGGGCCACCCTCAGAGGGAAGGGGGCTCGTTCTGGCCCCGCCTGAATGTGAGGAGGCGACCGGGCGTAGGGAGGAAGCCCGCACCATCCAAGAAGGTTTCAGGAGGTTTCTCCTCCACAAGATCATTTTTTAAATAATGGGGTGAAACTGGTGATTGTTACCGTACGCTTTGTGAAAAATGTGGTAAAATGCTACACAATTTACAATGGGTCTTGTAGAGTAAGACATTAAAAAAAATCCATTAGGTGCCAAGTCACCCACAATGGGCAGGAACATTTTCCAATGAATGCTCATAATGCCTTAGTCCACTATATGCCAGTGTAAACAATATTTGCATGCTGATTGTGCCCATATATGTCCATGCTGGTACACCGATATATGCCAGTATACCCACATAAGAAACGTTCTTTGCCCATTATGCAATTAATAATACTATAGTAAAACATGTTCATACTGGCTCTGCCAATACATGCCTGTATCCCCACATAAAAACATTATCCTATTGGCTTTCACCTAATGTCAATATAAAAATGCCATGCCACAGTAAGAAAACATGTCATTGCTGAATGCACAAATGCGCCCCCTCCTCCATATGAGGACACTCATCGTGTTGTATTTGCCCCCTAATGCCAGTAAAAAATGCGAACCCACAGTAATTATAATTGGTTATTTATACCGTGCTTAATACCCAGAGGTTTCAAAGCGTGGACTCGGGGATTGAAGCTGTGTTGCTCTGCATCATCTTGCTTCCAAGATGAGCGTGTTGCCCCTGAGCTGTCCTCCAGAGACAAACATCCGTAAGAAAACATTGCCCTGCAGGCTGCTCAAATGCCCCCTCCATGTAAGAACACTGTGAGGTTTGATCCCCGGTCCTGCGCTTAGAAACCTCTGGGTATTAAGAGCGCTATAGATAACCAATTACAATCCAATTAAAATAATGTTGTCTTTGACATTGACACCAGTAAATAATGCTTTGTCACAATAAGGAAACATGCCCTCCCCTCCCCCATGTAAGAACACTCATCATGTAAGCTTTGCCCTTAATGAGATTACAAAATTCCATGCCACAGTAAGAAAAGATGCAGGCCACCAGCCCCACTGTAGTAGCCTCCGCCCAACCAAACCCCTCCTCCACATAACAACACTCATTAAGTTGGCTTTGGTTTGCCTAAAAACGCCAGTAAAACATGCCATACCCTTGTCAAAAAATGTTGATGCTCCAATCCCCTTGGGCCACACCATAGCATACAGGCGCGCGTGCAGACATACACACACCCACATACACACCCATTCATACACATTCATCCACAAGTCAAGCACCCATACAGCTTCTCTAATTCACACACAAACACCCAAAACATTCACACTGCATTCTCACCAACATGTGCACGTGCACCCATGCACACCATTCAGACTGCATTCATTCATACACGTGCCTTTACAGACAGTCCCTCGCAAACGTAATTGCACTTACGACACCCATTGACATTCACATGTGCATGCACACACATTCATGCATACATAAAATCCTTACACGCATGCATGCCACAGAAAAAAAAGCGTTCCCACTTATCTGTTTCCCTCCAGACTCGACAAGATGTAGCCTCCTTAACTACTCTTTGCGTCCAGCTCCCACGGTCCATGTAGACAGGAACCAGGAAACAGGGAGAGCTTCCTGGTTCATGACATGTGCTGAGGAGCCGGTGGGCTACCCCTGCTAGCTTGTACTTAAATCCTCTCTAAGTTACGGAATGTGCTTTCAAATAAACCATTTGCCTGTGATGTTTGTAAATATTCTCATGGGAAACGTATTATTAATATTCATATGAAATCAACAAATGTATTGGTTGTGTTGTCTCAGGATATTGCACAGTATTTAACAGAGATCTCACCTTATATTTCCCATTTTAGTTTTCTGGTTTTACCAGGGATCATGAACCCCAAACATAAACTTCTGGATAAGAGCCTGACATTAAACTGTCCATGGTGGAGGAGAACCCCCCCGCCCCCTCCCCTGCCGTTCTGCTTTTATTTGACTTGTCAGCCACCTTTGATACAGTCAATCACGTCATCCTGCTTCAAAGTCTTCAGAGCTCCCTGGGCATCCAGGGGCTGGCACTACATCAGATTTCCTCCTATCTGGCAGAACCCCTCAAGTGAAATTAGGGTCCTCCTGATGCAAACATGTACCCGCTAACACAGGAGTCCCCCAAGGCTCTGTGCTTGCCCCACTCTTTTTCTACTGCTATATGAAATCTCATGCAGGCTTGCTGGACACGTTCAATACTCCTTTCCAGCTTTCTGCTGATGATACCCCGATGTTCTTCAAGGTGCCACTTTCTGTCAGTTCTGCAATACGCGTGTCTATGTGCTTGGCCACCTTCCAAGATTGGGCTATTGATCACCTGAGCCTAATTGTGGATAAAACAAAGATTCTTCTCTTGGCCTCTTCTCACCCTGCACTCCCCCACACTTGGCCTTCTTCCTCGTCTCTCATCCCCACACCAATCACTGAAGCAGATACACTTTGGCCTCTTCTTTACTGACAAACTCTCCTTTAGCCAGCAGGTCAGAGAACTTTCCAAATCGTGCCATTTTCACCTACATATGCCTTTCCTGAACATGCAACACAACATCGAAGTCACTGGAGCTATGGTTTTAGCCACCCTAGACGACTGCAGCATCTTAGACTTTGGTCTTCCAAAATATCTTAAACACATCCTTTAAGAGATGCAGACCAAAGCGGCTAGACTGGTCCTGCGTCTCAAAGCGCTGGACCACTTCACACCGGCCTTGAAGATCCGGCGCTGGCTACCCCTGGAAAAAAAAGTCTCATATAGTGCCAACTCTGATATAAATGCTCCAAGAAATGCGAGTGGCAAGTGGGCTGCCTTCCTCCCTCCCTCCCCCATCACCCCTGTACAAATCAACAATAAATAATGAAGTCGGAATGGCACTATCACTGGAGTGTCTTTGAGGTGGCAGCGGGCCATCAGAAGGTAGGCGCTAGGCAACTGACTACAATTTGTGGGCCCTGAATTTGCGCACTAGCACAGAGTAGCCTGGCCTAACCTGACATTGCATAATATCGCAGAACAATGCATCAGAGGTGGAGAAAGGGGGATTTGAATGGCTATAAACAAACAACTTCCTATGTTTACAAAGTCAAAAAGATTCTCCACAGTTATTGGCGTGGTCAACTGAGCAAGGTATGGCATAATAGCCACCTCTACATCATTTTACCTTTCGTCCTAACCGACCCCAAACAACTCCAAAACCGAACCACAGGTTAAAACAATGAAATGTGCACACCATCCCAAGCTAGGTGTCTACAATACGTTTCTCTAAGCACCACACTAACCGACTACAGGTACAGCAGCACAACTCTCCACGCTCTCCTTAAATGCCCCCCTGCCAGCTACCCCACAAACATTTTACATCGCCTAGAGCGTACATTAACAGCCCTATCGACAACCTGCAACATGTCTAACGGGCCACGCCGAGCCCCACTTTTTCTGTACTCCATTAAAGCAGCCTTGCCCTGCTTGTTCCCTACCCGTCCCTTGCGCTCCCAGATCCTGACAGAAGATGTGCTATCCATCACCCAATAGCATAGCCTACAGGGCATAGAAAAGCCTTGTACTCATTCTCCTGTGGGCCAGATCTCAGCCTGGCCCAAGCTATTCCGTGACTTCCAGTAGCAGGCGAGGACATTCGTTTTGGTTCTGCTGCAATCCAACCACTAAACTAGACTCTCAGGTGCCCTGACTGGATGGTGAGTAGATTTAATCCTGTGAAATCTAGTGCAATGGTACTGGTCTAGGCCTGGCGTTACAGTAACCAATTTCTAGTAGACCTGGGAGAGCCAGGGAATTCAGGGGTAGGGCCGAGCCAGGGGAGCTGGCCTGGCTCTTAGGGCCAAACACGAGCTGGGGGAAAGTTCTTGTAAAACAGGGGAGGGGCCTGTGTCAGGGGCTGGGGGACCAGAAAGGTGACTGGGGGCAAGAAAAGGCCTTAGACGCCTCTGGGGGCAAGGCAAGTGTCTAAAGGGGCTGGACAAGGGAATACAAGGGACTGGGATGAGAAACGGGGCTAAAGGGGACATGAAAAGGAGCTAGAAGGGACTCGGGCAAGAAAAGGGACTGGGTAGGAACAGGAGCTAAATGGGACTGGGCACTGGGACAAGAAAATGGGCTAAACT
Organism: Ambystoma mexicanum; assembly: GCF_040938575.1. NCBI lineage: Eukaryota > Metazoa > Chordata > Amphibia > Caudata > Ambystomatidae > Ambystoma > Ambystoma mexicanum. Next base: position 1,223,211,648 of record NC_090923.1, read on the forward strand.
GGGCTGGGGTCAAGAAAAGGGGCTAAAGTGTGCTGGGGCAAGAAAAGGGGCTGTAACTAGGGTATAGGGTCTGCACTGGTGTTTTGGGGAGGTTGGAGGGGTTGGGGGAAGGGAAACACCTGTGTGTAGGCGCCATGCAAATGTCAAATAAATAAATAAAATAAAAGGGGATGGCTGCATTTTGGGGGTGGGGGAAGCACCTGAGAAGTTGGGAAGGGGAGTGCATGCCAGAGGAGCACAAAGAGTTGGTAGGCAGCGCCTACCAACTCTTTGTGCTGGCTTACCTTTGAATTTGCCGCCAGCTGCTGCATGTCATGCTGGGAAGCACTCCTGTCCTGTCCCAGCCAATCAATGAGGGTTCTTCTTCCTCTTCTTAATTATCGAATGCGTGGGCGGACCCACGCAGGCGCTTCCCCATCCTAAAGGATGATGTGCACCTAACCCACCAATCAATACTTAGCTCACATAAACTTACAACTCCTCCCACCGCCGCGTCTGCCTCACAAAATCCAACAGCACACTGCTCCTCCTCCTGCCTCTCACTCCGTCACCTCCCAGTAAAGCCTTCCCACTCAGCTCAGCCACACCCAGCGCAGACAACTGAACCCTCATCAATTCTCTCTCCTCAACATGTCTCTCACACCTAAGCAGAAAATGTCCCACAGTCTCAGGCACCCCACACACCGCACAGTCCCTCGACTCACGCTTCCCCACATGAAACAGACAGTCATTCAGCCCCACATGCCCTATCCTCAACCGATTCAGCATCACCTCCTCCCCCCTCCTCCATTCCAGACTCCCCGCATCCACCTTCACCGACACTTTCCCACGAACACCAAACATCCACCTGCCCTTCACCCCACTCACCCACCTCTCCTGCCACTCATCCATGACCCGTCTCACCACCACAGCCTTCACCTCATCCACACTCAAAGGCAACCTCACATCAACCGTTCCCCTCCTCATACCCTCACCCGCCGCCATATCCACCAACTCATTATCCAAAATGCCACTGTGACTGGGGACCCACGCCAACTCCAAATCCATTCCCCCACGCACACACCGATCAATCTTCCTCCTGATGTCCAAAATCACATCCTTCCTATCACCATCCCCTGCCACAATCGCCTGCAACCCACTCAATGAATCCGAGAACACCACCACCTTCTCATACCCCAACTCGCACACCCTATCAATCGCCAATGCAATCGCCACCAACTCAGCCGTACAAATAGACACATCATTCGACAGTCGCCCCACTTTATACTCCCCAGTGCTTTCCAAATAATACGCCATACCCAATCTCCCAGACATAGGATCTTTCAAACCATCCGTGAACACCTTGCATCCTTCCTTCCCTGCCAAATACGCCTGACCCAAAGTCTTGATCTCACCCCGCAAACCCCGCTTCTTCGACACCACACTCGCCAACTCTAAACACACCTTTGGAGACCCCATCATCCACATCGGCCATCTCACCAAATCCGTACCCGTCACAGCCAACAACTCGCCCACACCCCACTGCACCCCCTTCTCCCACATGTGAAACCCCTAAAGTGCCCCCCTTCCTCCTCCACCGGTCCCCATAGTAGTCAAACCTCCAATTATACTTCAAACATTCACGCACCGGATGAGCCACACTCTTCTCACTGCACTTCACCCACCACCTCATATTCAACGCATCCCTCCTCAACCCCAATGTCATCTCCCCCACAAGCACCTGCACCGCATTCACTGGAGAGGACCTCATCACACCCAAACACACCCTCAATGCCCTCGCCTGCACCCTATCCAACCACAGCTTCTGACTCGCTGTGAAACCCACTGCCACCTGGCATCCAAAATCCATCACACTCAAATTCAACCCCTTATACAACATTCGTAAACAGTTCTGCTGCGCACCCCACTCTTTCCCAGACACCGCCCGCAACAAATTCAACCTACATTTACACTTATCCACCACACCATCCACCTGCAAATTCCAGTTCAACTTCCTATCCAAAATCACCCCCAAGTACCAAAACTCCTCTACGCTCTTCACCCTCACACCTTTCAATCAATGAGGGCTTGGGGTGGGACTGAAAGTCAGGTGGCCTGGACCGGAAGTCAGGCTGGGCACGTTATTTTTTTTTTATTTTTTTTCTTTTCTTTTTTAAAACACATTTTGCTCTCGGGGTTCGTGGCCACGCCCTGCTTTGGGCAGGCACTGCCCCAAGTTTCCGGTTTGAGCCCAGCCAGTCTCTCCCAGCTCTACATTCTAGGTGACAGCCTGTGGGACCAATAGCTGAGAAACATTAGAGGACACCATTTTGTTCGTAACAACAAAAAATCAGCCCCATTGTGAGTTTTTTTTTAATGAATAGCATGAACGGTATCACTTCTAGGGGTTCCCAATGTTGTCAGATAAGATGTAGTAGGGCTAATTCTCCAAGTCCCGGGGCGGCAAAGTGAGACGTAAGCCTATTTCTATCGCATTTTGCAGGCCGATTGGAAGACGGGAGGTGAAATAAGTTTCTATTTTCACTTCCTGCCTACAAAAACCACTCCGGTTTACGTCAGCGCAAGATTTTCATACTGACATAAAACCAATATATTTTTATTTTATCTGTCTGTGTGTAGCACCCATTAAAGGCAAACAAAATCCACACAAATCCATTGTAAATGTTTCCTTCAAAGTGTAAATTCCATGAAACATGTATACCTTTATAAAAATGAGTGCATATGTGATTGTGTCTTCTTTTATACTTGTTTTTTTGCAATTTGCTTTACAAAAATTGAAAAATACATGCAGGGGCCTGTTAACAAATATTTCTCTTTACTGCACCTTTCCTTCCATTTTAATGGAACCCCAAACTGTTTGCTTTTATTTTTGATCTTGAACTGTACTTTCTACAGAGCAGTGAAGCCTTAAGCTTCACTACACTGTCTTTTGCTCATCTGTTATGGGGAAACTGACATGTCCTTCAGGCTGTCAGTACTGGGAAACATTGTTTCCCTATGTCTTGTTACTTAGTTACTACTTTTAGTAACTTGTCACTTGTGGTAACTTTTATCCTTGTTCCATGCATTTTACAATGCAGTACAATGGGGTACCCTTTTTGATTTTGTCATAGACTAACACTCAGACGTGTGACTTTTTACAACTTTTTGGTACTTTTTGTTTTTGACTTACAACGTTTACCGCATGTGGCTACTAACTGTGGCTAGCTCCCCGAGTGCTGCGCAGCAACAGACCCTATTAGTAAATCTATCGACTTATAGTCCATCAGCTGAAGAGGTTTCTGTGATTAATAAAGGGTTGGGTTTTGTCCCAACAGTTCATTATGATAAGTTCCGCACACGTGTGGAAGTTGAACAATTGCTACGCAAAATTCACTTGCAACAATATTTTTTCCAGAACAGTTATGACGACCAGAACAATGAAAGCGGTTTTCGTAATAAATCTTCTTTTAACCCTCCGGCAGCCAGCTTTACACCCGAAGCGATTGTGTTTACGAAGAGAGTGTGGCATGATATCGAACGCCTCGAAAATCTACAACCACAACATATCTTCCAGAATATGAGCAATTCAGAACGATTGGCAGTTAAAAACTTGGCCGGTCATCCTGATATCATTTTGCGAAAAGCGGACAAAGGAGGAGCGGTAGTCATGCTTAACAGGAGTGATTACATTAATGAATGTTTACGCCAACTCAACGATAAAAGTTTCTACCAACCCATCACGGAAGATCCTACTAAACGTTTGGCCGCACTCATTACCAACAAAGTAGAGAAGGCACTTGAACGTGGTTGGATATGTCAACAAGAGTGCGATTATTTACAAGTTAAAGATCCCACTATACCGAAATTCTACATTCTTCCAAAAATTCATAAGACAATGGTGAACCCTCCGGGACGTCCGATTGTCTCAGGTACTGGTGCGATTTTAGAACCACTCTCGCGGTTTGCCGACAGGTATCTTAAACCACATGTCGCAGCCATGTATTCCTTTGTACAAGATACCACAGAAGTGATTAACATGGTTGAAGACATGCAATTCGACCCTCATCAGCAGTTAATGGTTAGTCTTGACATAGTGTCTCTCTATACTTGTATCCCCCAGCAGGATACATTACAAGTTTTGGAAGAAACACTCCTAACCAAAAGAACAAAGGGCAAAGTACCCAATAGTTTCATTCTGTGGTGCGCCGAGATGGCCTTAACCGAAAATTATTTCGGGTTCAATGGCCAGCTATACCATCAAGTTCATGGCACAGCCATGGGGTCATCAGTTGCCCCCTCAGCAGCTAACCTATACGTAGAAAGTTTTGAAAGAGGTGTGATTTACAACCCCTCTAACCCCTTTTTTAACAATCTGGGGTTGTGGCGACGCTATATTGATGATATATTAATCATCTGGAATGGCACTTTGGCCATGTTTGAAGAATTTGTAGAATGGATCAATAAACAAAACCGACATTTGAAGTTCACTTCCACCCATAGCAACAAGGAACTTAACTTTCTAGATGTTACCATCTGGGTAGATAGCGGGTTAAATATTTTGAAAGTCAAACCTTTTCATAAACCCACCGACCGCAACTCACTATTAGAATTTAGGAGCTGCCACCCTAGACATACGAGGGAAAATCTTCCGTTTGGCCAATTTCTGCGCCTTAAAAGAAACAGCTCTACACGTGATATTTTCCGTCAAGAAGCTCAAGCCTTAGGGTCCAAATTGAAAGCACGAAGTTATCCTGAAAAGATTATTAAGCGTGCTTACAAGAGGTCCGTGAACAATGACCGAGGCGCACTTCTAGAATATCGGGACAAGTCCACAGAAAGTAAAAACTTAGTGTTTGTTAGCACTTTCAGCCCTTTAGCTAATCAAGTCGTAAAAATTATTACGAAAAATTGGCACATCCTCCGACAAGGCGAATGCCCGTTAGATCCACCTATGTGTGCATTCAAAAGAGGACCCAACCTCAAAGAACTCCTCACGAAGAATGACATCTCCAGAGGTCAACACCGGCAAAAGAGTGTTACTGAAATGTGGGGTCTACCAAAAACGGTGGGCCATGCACCGTGTGGCCATTGTACCAATTGTATACTTACTAGCAGAACATTGCATGTTGATATTGGCCTTAAGAAACTTTGGTTACAAAAAACCTTTACTAACTGCAATTCTAGCAATGTGGTTTATGCAATATGGTGCCCCTGTGGTAAAATGTACATAGGAATGACCAAACGCAAAGTGAAAGTAAGAATCTCCGAACACAGGAGTTGCATTAAGAATAAAGTGATGACAGCACCTATGGTAGGCCATTTTGTGGTTATGAACCACAAAGCAGATGAACTTAGATGGACCGTGTTATTGCATATTGCTGCTGGCTCGGATGGTGACTCTGTTACGAAACGTCTATTAACTAAAGAAACCTGGTTAATTTTTTTGTGCAATACAACAGAGATCGGACTAAACGAAGCCATCGATTGGAATAGCATGTAAAACTCTAGTTCCGTTTTTCCTAGTTTTCGCTAGCTTTACCGAGTAGTACCGAATGGATATGCAGTGCAAGTTTTCTACTGCAATTCTCAGACCAGTGCCCATTTCTCTCTAGTAGGTTATTTTGGCTTGAGCTCGGCTCCCTTGTGTTACCTAACGGGCGCTGCCCCTTTAACTAAACAGCCAGCAATTCCCTATACAGGTGTTCTTGTTTCACAATCTCCGACGCGGAGCTTTTAAAAATTCGTCACATCCGTCAACACAGTCGACGGCGGCCCGAATTCGTAAACTGGAAACAGAAGCTCGCGAGTTCGACAAACTGACATGAAGTAAGTAATGATCGAGCTCAGTTACCTTCAGAATTCACAGAGGCTAAACAACGGCTAGTGTTGAGGCGGTTATCGTGTATTGCCACTTTATACATCGGTTAACGAGACATTTTTCTAACAGCTACTTTTATGCCTAAATGGTCCCACTCATGGCGTCTCTCCTTCTTTTTATCCAGGAGTTCGCCATTGTATACGACTGAGAACACACGTATCTACGCTGAGCGGTTTTTTCATCTTGTCCTTTCTGCCATCGGGGATAAGTCCATAATGGGCTAGTACCAGTCCCCACATATTGGAGTTGGCGAGAGTGAACGTATAGGTACTTAGAACACAAGGTAAATGTTGCTATATGTCAAGACGCTGACCACTTTGGTCTTCAAACTTTAGCTGAACAGTTGCTACATGTTCAACAGTTTCTGAATGTTTTCCTGCAGACTTCAGAATAGGCGAACTATGTAATATACTAACAAAATATTAGAATGTTAAGAGTTCTAGTTGTCTATCCATCTATTCATTCTTTGGAGTACACTCCGCCTGTAAGAGACCCTTCATTAATTCATCCATCCTTTGGATAATCTGTTTTTGTAATATTTAGGCTAAAATTATAAATGTTTTGAGGTTGCAAATCCCGTGATGAGTTTTTTCCTTAAGCGTTGTTATATTGTCTGTTCTAGATTCATCTGTATCTACTAAGAAGATACCTTTACCTACCCGTCCCTTCACAGTTTACTTGATAACGTTGACGGTAAGCTCACAGTGGTGTAATTAACAATCCTGCTGTTTCTTGAGCTATGCATAGTATTCACAGCTTTTACTTATAGCTGTTTTCTCCATATTGTTCCCCCTAGGTAAATGATATTCACCGTGAAGGAAACTAAACCGAAGTGTCTGAAGTTTTCAGTTCCAAGACCTATTATTTTTGTCGTTTTTTTGCTCCACCCCTGATGAATTTCTCGCAATTGTATAAATCGTTGTTTGAGAATGAAACATGTTGGGTTTATGATGATGTTGTATTATTGCCAACATCTTGATACACTAAAGTTATATTTAACTGTTTAGAACCGCCAATCCTACATCAGGCGGATTCACCGAACCAGGTATTTGTTATAGAGAGGTTGTACCCGGTATAGTAGGGACTCCCACTAAGTTTAGTATCAAAACGCAAAGTTTTCATGAGATTGGGTCTTTTTTACTCTGTTCTTACAACTTGACAATGAAGTTAGTTGTTTGTAGCAGAGCCTATTTTCCCTTTTTTTAAAAAGAAATATTTTCCCAATAGTTTTGGGTTCACTGTGCACTTTATTATGAGTAAGGATGTTTACGAGATTCTTAATGTGATTTTAGGCTTCTAGTGATTGTTTGTTTTTAACAAATATATTTCTTGTAAGAAAATTGAACAGTTCAACATGTCAATTTAATAAAATATTATACTGATTTAGACCATTCAGTGGTGTATATGGTTTACTGTTTGTAATTTTCGACCTTTGGTGAATTTCAATACCTAAGAGGGGGTCCTATATGGAGGCTGCGAGATTCTTTATGTTTTGAAACGAGCGTAGGCCGAGTTAAGGGGGACGAATTTCGCAGCTTTATCTAGTAGCCCTTTTTGTCTTCTTTTGGTTAATGTTGTTAGTGACCAAACATGGGCATGTCACAAGGCTTTTCGCTTGTCCTTTGGCCATCTTGTCTTTCCTTCCTGGCCTGTGAGGCCAGAAAATCCTTATATGGACTTTCAGTGCCCAGAAAAGCAGAAGCTTCTGGCTGGCTACTGGGGGGCTATGCACGTTTGCTGGCAGGATGTGGGCTGGGACTGTCTGGTCCCAATCCAAAAACTGGGTTCAGTGTGTCTGAGTGTTATGTATCAGTGTTCCCGCCAGTGGTCCTGATTGGTTTACTGCTGGGGTGTGTGTGGGGCTAGTTCTGCTATTGGCTAGTGAGAGTTTCTGCTCTTACCCCGCTTTTGGGATAAGAAGAGGACCACTGCACCCATTCTGGAGAGATCACGGAGTAACCTGAAGGAGCCAAGACTCCTATCCAGCTGTGAGAACTGTGAGGAGACCGGAGACCCGTCTGAAGGAGGAACTTCGGCTGCTGTCCTGGAAGAGCCCTGTCTTGCTATTGATCTTCAGCAGTCCTGCGGGGAGCTCCGACCAGTGGAGTGGAGGGAACATCCATTCCTGATGTCTGCTCGGTACCCTGCGAAGAAGAGCCTTAGGAAGTGTCCCGGGACTGCCCTGTGGCTGACCAGCTCTGAATGGGCTACCGTGCTGCCGACGTCGCTGTTCTGTGTGGATGCCTGGACCTTGGCGAATCCTCAGCATGTCTTACAAGACTTAGCCCAGCGGAGTCCTAGCGCCAAGGGGACCCAAGATAGGAGGGAAAGTCTGACCACGACAAGTGAGTCCCTTTGCATCTCTGTGCTGCGGTGACCGCCGTCTCAAACAGCTTACCTAGTTGAATCCAGTCCTGAGAGGGGTCCTGTATCGTGTTTTTCTGAACTCTTCATCCGAGAGTCCTTGCACCAGCTAAAGACACCGACCGGAGAGCTGCTCGAACTTGCAACCCCTACGAATCAAGAACTGAGGCTGACGGCGGGAAAAGAGACCTCGGACCTTCTTCCATTGACCTCCCAAGTCCTGTGAAGAATTGGAGTACGGGGGGTGAGTTACAGTGGTTCTTACCTGACCCTCAATTCCCTTTAAAAGTTGTGCTAACTTTTCTAAAACCTTTACAATACTTTGGCTTTGCAAGCCTTCTGGAATTTGGGGACACTTTTGTTAGTTAGAGTAACTTTTCCTCTAACCCTTGGAATTGTTCACTGGATCCCAGAGACACAACCTTAATTTTTTCCAGCCCTACTCTAGTGTCTGTATACATGTAATCTATTATTAGTGTTGTGTGATACTTCTACCTCTTAGTAGACATTTTTCATAGTGTTGTTTGGCCATAAATAAATAACTGTATTTTTATCCATCCTGTCTAAGAGTAATGTGTGATTCCCATTGTGTGTACTCATTGCGGACCCTTTATAAGCTCACCACCTCTTGAGACTTAGCCTAGACCTCTCATCACTGCTAACTCGAACTGGTTTGGCTACAGCTCCCAGAGTTGTCCCTGTCACAATATAGGTTAGCCTTCTATGCATCTGTCTAGTAGGCCAGAGCATATTAAATCAGTCCTAACAAGTTGGTGTACAGCGGTGGGATGACCCTCTCCACTTAACATCTGATATGATATGATATGATGATATGATATGATATGGCATTTGTAACGTGCCTATACACAAGTGTTTCAAGGCGCGACGAGGCAGGTAGGGGGGAACAAGGGGAAGACAGACAAAGATCCTACTAGGCCAGGTGTCATTTAGATTGTGCAAGTGCAGGGGTAGGGGGAAGGGAAAAAGTGCAAGGGGAAGGGGAGGGGGGAAGTGCAGTACAAGGTAAGTAGAATAAAATAAATAAATAGGGCTAGCTGGTGGCAAGTGCAAGGTAAGTGCAGGCAAGTGCTGGGAAGGGGGGGCTGTAGGGATACAGAGACAGTCCCGCAGTGCAGGGGTTGCCAGGGAGGCAGTGCAAGTGGAGAATGGCTGGGCCCAGGACCGAGGTCGGTGAGAGTGGCCCAGTTGCAGATTCAGTGCAGTTTCAGTGAAGAATTTAGCAGGGGAGAGGGAGAGAGAAAGCAGAAGCAAAGAGGAAGGTTTTGAGGTGCTTCCGGAACCGGAGATGGTTCTCCTCAAGTTTCAGGGAGGCAGGAAGGCTGTTCCAGAGGGAGGCCCCTGCCGCAGAGAGAGATCTACCCCCAGCTCGTTGCTTCGAGAAGCGGCTGACCCTGAGGGAGTTGGAGACGGATGAGAGAAGGGCTCGGAAGGAAGATATTTAGGAAGAGAGAGTTGAAGGTATTTAAGCCCCAGGCCCCAGAAGGCCTTGTGGACAATACAGAGGGTTTTGAACTTAATCCTCGCAGCCACTGGGAGCCAGTGTAGAGATTTCAGTCCTGGAGAGATACGGTCCCTGGGCTTGAGGCCAAGGACAAGTCTCGCAGTTCTGTTCTGGATGAGTTGCAGAGGGCGGAGAGTGAGTGTTTTGTGAAATTGATCAGTATTGGGTACCTGAGTGTAGTGCACTGGTGGTGTGTCCAGATAATACTTACACAGTACACTGTGATTTTTGATTGCCTAGTAGTTAACAGTCATCTACTGATATAGATAACACGGAGACAGTTACTTTCACTAATTAGGTTCTTCTAAAGTGGATCACTTTAAAAAGTTGTGTAGTGACAGGGGCCTAACAGTCTCTGGCAATAAAGCTGAATTGATTCTGAGAAGTGCAAAGGTGTACCCCCCTTATCTAATGGTACTGGCAGTGGGGCTGGGGATGGACCCAGCAGCAGCAATGGAGTTGCTGCCACTGCAGTTTCTAGTGGCGAGGAAAATGAGGAGGAAAGTGAAGCTTCTGGACTTTTATCTGTAACCACCTCAGATGCTGAGGCACAGTTTGACCTGAAAAAGGAGAAGCTCAGGCTTAAGGAAAAAGGGCTTGAGTTCAATATGGCCAGGTTAGAATTTGTGAGAGTTCAGAGGCAGAAGGACAGAGATCACCAGATGGAGCATGTTAAGATTCAGGCTTCACAAGGTTCTTCCAGAGGATCTGGGGATGGTGCCAGGTCCTCTTCACATTCTAGATTCCCAAAAGATCTTCCTAGTATGTATGAAGATAAGAATGACATAATTGGTTGGCTTATACCTTTTGAGTATGCATGTGAAGTACAAGAAGTGGGCGATGCTGATAGAATTGCATGGTTGCTCAGCAGACTGCCCCATTCCGGCTGCAGTGCCATTATGGAAATGTCCAAACTGACAGGCAATATTTGGAAACCTTAATCAAACTCTCATCTTAAAGGTTGGGAAGACTCCTGCACAATATTTGAGGAGATTTAGAGAGTACAAAAGAAAGATGTGGGACCTGTGTGATTTTTGATGCTGTGTCTTAAAAAAACGTGTGTGGCTGGGTAGAAGGTTATCAGGTAACCAACTTTGAGGGCATGATACATTTGGTCATGCTTGAGCATAGTTTCGTCTCTTGTTCCCTAGAGCATTAAGTAGCATTTGGCTGACTCAAAGGAGTTATAGCTGAAGAGGCTAGCCATTGCTGCTGATGTATGTGTCTCACATAGAGCGTCCCCTAAGGACAAGCCTGCTTTATGTAAGCAGGAGGAGGGAAAGAAGCAGAAGGAGAAAACGGGTGGTGGGGTACAGATAAACCTATGTCCAAGAAGCCCCACAAAAGGTTTAATGAGGGGAAGACACCAGAGTCAGGTCATGGTAGTGGGACTAAAACTCCCAAGCATGAGAGTGGTCTCTCTAAGCATCCTTAAGTGTCAACATCCAGTGGGACTTATTACATCTGAGAAGGGGGACCCCAGGTGTAAGGATAAGAGGTAAGTGGGGGTCCACTGTGCAAGTCTGGCCTTCTCTCAGTATGAGGAACAAGAGATTGCAGGGTGTCCTTCCATTTAGATTACTTCCCCGCTGGTGAAGAGTCTGAAGACAGACTGGACTCTTTGGAATATAGTAGTACTGGAACTTCTGTTCCCATCCCATACGTGCTCCTTAGTCAAGTGTTCTCTGAGGATAGTTTTCATGTAGTAGGTATAAGTACCTCGACTGTTAGGAACATGGGGCCAGTCCAACTGAAGTAGCTTCTTCAAGGGTAAACCCACAGGGCCTTGCCAGAAGTCCTGTGGGGGGATACTCAGTTGACTGATGGGCCCTCTGTCAATGTTCTAGTAGCATATGTCAGCAGAGCTGTGAGTAGAGAACTGGTCAGGGCATTTGCCAATGTTAGGAGAGCTGTTCCTAGAAGCTTTCTAAGTGAGATCAGTCTTCAAGACGTAGGTCCTAACAGACCCTTCAAGCATTTGGTCTCAGAATCAGGCTGCCTTAGCCAAGCCTAAGGTAAAGCATAGACCTAAGGGGAAACCCATGGCCAGAGGAGTCAGAAGAAGAGACATAGGGAACAAGAAGATTCCCTGTGTCCTACCTACAACATCTGTTGAGGTAGTTGGTAGAGTCTCTATTCCTGGTTTGGAAGAAGGACTCACAGAAAATCTAGGGATCCTAAGCTACCTAGCATGCTGGTAGAGGAGATCCCTCAGGGAGAGATTAGTATGGGCCAACAAAGAAGGAAACCATCCTACCTAGCACCTTTGGAGAAAGGTCTGCTTCCAGTGGGGCAGTGTCCCTCCAGTGAAGCAAAGGATATAACAGGAAGACGGGTTACTAGAAAGTAAGCCGACAGAGCCCATCAGAGAAAACCTTGAGAGATTGGAGGTTTCTCGGGGGGTGAGGCTCTTCCTCCTACAGTTGGGGGGTGAAATTCGCCTAGTGGTGCATCCTAGTGTAAGGATACCACCAGAGTGGTCTAACACACTTTCTTGCTGGCCCATGATAGGGGTCCCAGAAGAAGCCCACTGCAGGAGTCTCCCTCTCTGTCACCAGGTTGACAGAAGTGAGACAAGTATTCACATACCCCAGAGATCACTTTTAGGAGTGAGCCCATTTGTACACGAGGCAAGGCCTACTTTGTTTAGCCCTTTGCCCCTGGAGACCTCGGGCAGTAAATTGAAGTTGGTGGTTGCTGATCACAACACCTTATGCCTTAATGCTTACCTACAAAGAATGACTGCCAAGTCAGTCATTGATGCCCTACTGAATGACAGTCCCAGAGTTAGCTCCTTTGCTGTACTCACTAGTGGTCAGACCCAGTGGAGGGAGAGTGAAATGACCTGTCAAGTGTCACTTATCTGTCATCCACAGGAAGATGGTCTGAGAGAGAGAGAGAACTGTCAGATCTCTCCTACGTTTGTTGTGAGCCCCAGAGAAGGAGGTGGGACCTTCACCTGCCAAACCTATTTAGGAAATCCCTGAACACATGTAAGTGGTCTGGGCCTTGCCATGTTTCACAGCTTGGCAAGAGAGTCTATTCAAGTGGCCTTGGTGGACCTGTCCAGGTTGCCATAAACTTGTCTTGGTAGAATTGGAGCCCTGTGTATGGCTACAAAGAGGGAGCCAGATAAATCTGTGAGTCTCCGTGCCCTGTGCTCAGGCAATCTCCCCCCTTGTCACTGAAAACCTTAATAACAGATTGGTGTAAACCAGACTGTATTCTGGGAGTTGGTGAACCCACCAGGTGTTGGTGTTGTGGTGGTTCAGACCTGACAAGAAGTTCTGACAGTTGGTGTGAGATCCACCCTGTGTTGGAACAAGGAGTGTTTAAGCACTCTAGCTGTCTAGAGTCCAGTTCTGAGGACCTGGAGGAACATACAGGCAGAGCCAGTTTGGGATTATGAATGGACACTGGAGCTCTGTAGTCTGTCCCCAAGACAGATACACCAATTTGTTACCTATTAGTGGAGAGTATGTATCAGCTCTGTACTGAAAAGTACAGTTTCCCTTTTGGTCTCTTTGCAGGACACGACAACATATCCCTTGGAGTCTATGCTGAAGAGGAGACAACAGTTTCTGCCTTTTCAGATCCTTACTTCAATGTATAGACTTCTGGATTGGTGGCTGCAAATGACACCTGTCAAATGAGATTAGCCCCTGTTCTGAATGAGGAAATTAATCTCAGCAATACATGTCTGGATGACATGGCAGATTAAACCCCCACTTGGAAGGAACTGGGAATAACCCGAGAGGCTGGGTCTTAGGACCTTCATCAGGCCAACTTGTTCCGGGAGACAACCAAGTGTCAAACTGAAGAGGAGCCATTGGCCTTCCTTGAGCATAAAGTTGGTGTATGTGGAGACAAGATGCAACCTCTTGTCAGTGAAGTACTTCATGTGCAGGACTGGGCAACCCCCACTACCCAAGCCCAAGTGAGGACTTTCCTGTGCCTCACTGGGAAACACAAGAGTAAGGTGGCAAGCTATAGCAATATAGCTGCCACTCTGACTGCCCTCACTACTCATAGGGGACCTAAAGAATTCTTATGGACCCTTGAGTGTGAGATGGCCTGAAAGAATCCTTAGACAGGCCCCTGGTTTAAGGGCAACTGATTGGAAGAGACCTTTCTTCTTGCAGACAGATGCCTATGACACTCGGATAGTTGGGAAACGTTCACACCTTGATTACAAAGGTGAGGAACAACCTATAAGTCATATCAGCTACCCGTTTAGGCATGGAGACGGTGGCCCCAGGTGGAGAAAATATGTTTTCCCATCATATGGTGTCTTAGGAAGTTGAGGTCCTACCTCCTTGGAACTCACTTCACTGTGTATGCTCACCCTAAGGCTTTGGAGTGGTTGGTGGATATTAAGGGAGATAATCCAAAGTGGCTCAGGTGGTGAATGCATCTGCAGGATTTTAACTTCACTGTTGGTTCTAGGCCAGATCCCAAATTTAGCAATTGTAATGGTCTGTCCAACTGGGATAACCGACTGCAACAGAGTACCCATCCTGGGGTGGAGTAGTTCCCCCTGCTCCTAGTCTTTGGGGAGGAGGGGCGGGTGTTGGGAAATATTTCACTTTACTGCACCTTTCCTTCCATTTTAATAGACCCCCAAACGTTTTGCTTTTATTTTTTATCCTGACCAGGACATTTTACAGTGCAGTGAAACCTTAAGCTTCACTACACTATCATTTGATCATCTGTTATGGGGAAACTGACATGTACTTCAGGCTGTGAGTACTGGGAAACATTGTTTCCATTAGTCTTGTTACTTAGTTACTACTATTAGTAACTTGTTATCACTTGTAACTTTTATCATTGTACCATGCATTTTACAATGCAGTACGATGGGGTACACTTTTATCTTTGCCCTAGACTAATACATTTTGATTACTCTAGGTGTGCTAAATGGACAAGCTGGTGGCAGCAGTAACGTTTTAGCATTTTTTGGTGCTTTTCGTTTTAGCCTTACCGTGTTAACCATGTTTTGCTACTAACTGTGGCTAGTGACCAAACATGGCCATGCCACAAGGTTTTTCAATTGTCCTTTGGCCATCTTGTCTTTTAGCTTTTTTCCTGGGCTGTGAGGCCAGGAAAATCCTTATATGGATTTCCAGTGACCAGGAGAGCAGAAGCTTTTGGCGGGCTACTGGAGGGCTATGTGTGTTTTCTGGCAGGATGTGGGCTGGGACTGTCTGGTCCCCATCCACAAACTGGTTTCCATGTGTCTGAGTGGTATGAATGAGTGTTACTGCCAGTGGTCCTGATTGGACCACTGCTACGGTGTGTGTGGGGCTAGTTCTGCTATTGGCTAGTGGGAGTTTCTGCTCTTACCTGGCTTTTGGGATAAGAAGAGGACCCCTATTTCTATTTCTATTTCTATTTCTATGTGCTTGTATCGCGCCGAAAGCCCGCAGGCATCAGGGCGCGGAGAAAACCTAAGAGAAAAGATTTGCATGAAAATAGGAGGATAAAGGAAGATTGAATTCTAGGTTAGCCATAGCTATACCTAGAAAGTGCCTGTTACCTTGGTATTTACTGAAATAAGAATGTTTTCAGTGATTTCCTAAAGGTGATGTAATTACTTTCCTGTCTCAGGTTTGTTGGGATCCTATTCCAAAACTTGGCTGCCCTGACCGAGAAAGCTCTACCTCTTCCCGCTGCCCGACTAACCTCTGGGATCACCAGGAAGCCTACATTGGCTGATCTAAGGCTTCTCTTAGGTGTGTAAAGCGAGAACTTTTCTTTAAAGTAGGAAGGCGCCACACCAAATAAACATCTGTGTACGATCATCATGGCCTTAAAATTGACTCTCTTCCATTCTAAGCCAGTGAAGATCTTTCCTTCCTGCCGATATGTGTTTGCCGTATTTAATTCTCTTGACAATACGAACGGCATCGTTCTGCATAACCTGACATCTCTGTAACTCCCTCTTGGTAGCTCCCATTAACAGAGCATTGCCGTAGTCCAGGCAAGACAGTATAATCGCCCTTGCGATATTGGCAGTATTTGCTTTGCTAATGTAGGGTGTGATGGCTCTTAACAAGCGCATGTAATATGCATTGTTTTTAGACAAGTAATTAACTTGGGCTTCGGCACCCGCTGATGCTTCCACCATCATCCCTAGTGTTTTAACTTGTGGTAACACTGGGATGGTGGCTTCTTTTATCGCAAACTCCTTATATTGGGCTCCTAGCTTGGATCTTACGTGGCGAGATCCGAAAATCATAAGTTCTGTCTTACTATTATTAAGGCACATCCAATGTCTCTGCATCCAGATGTCGATGACCTTATAGACCACCTCTATTTTGGTGCTATCTGTAACATAGTCTCCTGTTAATTCAAAAACCAGATGTGTATCATCGGCGTAGTTTGTGAAAAATACACTGATGCTTTCTAGTAGGTCACAGAGGCTTTGCATGTATAAGTTAAACAACAAAGGAGACAGACTGGCTCCTTGAGGAACTCCAAACATGGTAGGGGCCGCTTCTGAAAATGTATCGCCCCAGTGAATTGTTGCCTTCCTGTCACTCAAGAAGGACGCTATCCAAGCCAATGCTGGAGGAGAGCAGCCAGCAATTTTATCTAATGCAGCTTGGAGCAACTGATGGTCCACCAGATCGAACGCCGCGCTGAGGTCCAGCAGCATGAGCATCCCCGATTTACCCTTGTCAATGAACTCTAGCATGTGTGATTGTAAGTCAAGCATAGCTGACTCAGTGCTGTGAGCTGTTCTGAAGACTGATTGCTGGTTGTGTAGCATCTCTAAGGTTTCCACATGTTTTTGCAACTGATTCGTGGCAATTGTGTCCAATATCTTCAGAACAAAATTCGATTCAGTTATAGGGCGTAGGTTGCTTTGATCTTTGGGGTCCAGACCCGCCTTCTTGACAAGGGGGGTTATTGTGACCTCTTTAATGGTGTTTGGAACTTTTCTCTCTAAAAACGAGGCATTGATTATTCTAGTAAGAGTGGATGCGAAAAGTTCTTTGTTGTCCAGAATGATCTTTGTGGGCAGTGTGTTCTCCGCACAAGAGGTAGGTTTCATTTTGGTCAGCACCCGACAAAAATCCTCCTCCGTGATGGCTTCAAAACTGAAATTTTCTCTATTTTCAGATAGAGGGTTTTCAGTGGGGCGAGTTTCTGAGCTAGTAGAGTCCCTTGCTTGTATTATATTGTTTTTGGCTTTTAAAATGTTTGCGGCAAATGCTTCTTGCACTCTATCACAGTCTTTAGATGGATTATGGGGTAATGAGAGTACCTTGGGTTTTTCAATTGTCTTGAGTATTTCAAAGAGTTTACTCATTGAATTAGCGGCTTGCTCAATTTCTTTGTTATAATAGTTTAATTTAGCTTCTTTGACTGCCTTTCTATACTCATTATCTATACGTTTCCAGTCATTCCTATTTTCTTGGGTTTGGTTCCGTAGCCACACTCTTTCTTTGGCACGTTTCGCTTGTTTAAGTATTCTGATTTTATCATTATACCATTTGCATTGGTTGTTATTTTTCCTGACTGACTTTATTTTTTAAAGGGGCATGCTTGTCTACTAATTTTTGCAAATGTGTGGTGTATTTTGATAGCATGAGCTCGGAGCTATCATTTTCTGCAAATGACTCTAAGATTTGCTGTAAACAAGGTTTTAGAAGTTTGGGCCCTAAATTCTTAAAATTCCTGCTCCGAATTTCCACATGAGGATTTTTCTGCCTTTTGGGAGGGGGTTCTAATATTATCTCAAAAGTGACCAAACTGTGGTCGGACCAAATACAAGGCTCAGTGGAGTCTTGCGCTGACTGTAGGTTGTTAGTACAAATCCAGTCCAGTTGTTTCCCTTGAGGTGTTGTGGGGTTGTTATTTATTGTATAAAAACCCATGTTGTTCAAGGACTTTTCCAATGCCATAGCCTCTTTATCTACTGGGTTCCCCTGCCACCTGTTCATATCGCCTACTAATACAGTGGAGGAGTTTACCGAGAGTAGCTTGCTAATTTGAACAGCAACCTCATTTTCAAAATCTGCGATTAGAGAGGGGGGTCTGTATACCACAATGATATTCAGACAGTTGTTAGGTGTGTAGGTCAGTTTTAGTTGAATGGACTCGCAACCTATACATTCAAAGCTAGCTTTGAAGAGGTGTAGGGCTTCTTTGGCTATTACTGCCACTCCACCGCCCTGTCCCTTGTCTGTGTTTTTATTATACAAGATATATCCCTCTGGGACAGCGGTTGAGGCTACTGGGCCAATAGGCTCCTTCAGCCAGATTTCTGTTAAGCAAAGGAGGTCTAAGTCCCTCTCTTTGATTAGGTCATGAACGCTAAGGGCGTGTTTGTTTAGTAAGCGTGTGTTTAGGAGGCCTATTTTCAGGGTTACAGTGTCTTGTGTGCATACTTTACTCTGCCTTGACTTAATATTAGGCTGTTTTGTGGAAAACTCTGTGCTCCCTATGACACACTGTTATGCTGGTGTATTATTAGAATGTTGCTGGGAGTCAACACCTTCCTGATTGCTCCTCGTCTCCATAGAGGGCTCCAACATTACTGTTCCTGTGGCCAGCCCGCTACGTGCCTGAGGCCTAATTAACCACCAAGTGTGCAGAGGGGGCACTACTGATCGCTTAAGCTACGCCTATGGGGTTAACAGGGTCGCTGCCTCTCTTACCTCTGAGGACCACCTAGCTCCTCCTTGCACAGACTAAAGCAGACTGTGCCTGCCCGTGCGCGCCAGCGCGTTCGCGCCGGGTTTGAAAAGAGATGTGATTGGATAACTACAATCCTGCTGGGGATTGTAGTTTCCTGAGGCCCTGAACGCGTGCAGAAGGCAGCGTTACTCTAGTTCTGCTTGCGTTCTGTTTATGCCCAAATTCAATGCCTAAACTAGCATTTCCCTTTCAAATCAAGCACAAAGGTAAAACAAACAATGCGAAGCAGTTGTTACGGAAATGACGAAAATTAAAACATTAAAAAAGACTAAAGGTTAAAGCTTCTAATCGCGATTCTACAAATATCTACATGCAATTTTAAAATAGGATTCTGCACCCACTCTAGAGAGATCTTGGAGTAACCTGACAGAGCCAAGATTCCTGTCCAGCTGTGAGATCCATGAGGTGACCGGAGACCCGTCTGAAGGGTTTGGGGTCGTTGGTTCATCTGATAATTGTTTGCGGTGAACTGTTCAAAGAAAAACTGCTCGCATGCAAACAATCATCCGACGAACGAACTTATACCAAAATGCACCCGCACCCCTCCACTACTTTCCTGTTTGGTTGCCGCCAAGTCCCCTTCACCCCTGCAGCGTTCGATCGTCCCTCTAACGTGGGTCAAATCTGATGCTGCAGGGTCCCTTTTTCTATTTTTCTTTTTTGTTCGGTCCCCCGCCTTCCATGTTGAGAAAGCAGGGGACACCCCTGCATTTCCCCAAGGCAACACATACCGAACATTGGGAGCGCAGGACACCTGGGCAACCTCTGTTCCACATGGTTGTTATGTATTAGCCTAATTGTTTGTTTATAATCGATCGAATGGTACTGGCAGAATTCAGTCAAATGTACCATTTGATCAATTAAAAACGAACAATTAGGCTAATACCGTCTGAAGGAGGCCTGGCGACCAACTAATTCTGCTGCTGTCCTGGAAGAGCCCTGTCTTGCTATTGATCTTCAGCAGTCCTGCAGGGGAGCTGTGGCCCGTGGAGTAAAGGGATCATCAATTCCTGATGTCTGCTCAGTACCCTGCGAAGAAGAGCCTTCGGATGTGTCCAGGGACTGCCCTGTGGCTGACCAGCTCTCAGTCTGGGCTACCGTGCTGCTGCTGACATCGCCGTTCCGCGTTGAGGCCTGACACTTGGGGAATCCTCTTCTTGTCTTACAAGACTTACTTCAGCAGAATTTCTGAGTCCTAGCGTGAAGGGAAGCTGAGATAGGAGGGAAAGTCTGACGCAACAAGTGAGTCCCTTTGCGTCGCCGTGTTGCAGTGACCGCTGTCTGAAACAGCTTAGCTGAGTCCAGTCCAATCCTGAGATGGGTCCTGCATCATGTTTTTCTGCATTCTTCATCCGAGAGTCCTTGCACCATCTAAAGACACCGAACGGAGAGCTGCTCGAACATGCAACCCCTACAAATCCAGGACTGAGGTTGACGGAGGGAAGTTACCTCAGACCCTCTTTCATTGACTTGCCAAGTCCTGTGAAGAATCGGAGTACGGGGGGTGAGCTACAGTGGTTCTTACCTGCTCCTAAAGGTTTTGCAAACTTTTCTAAAACTTTTACAATACTTTGGCTTTGCCATAGCTTGCTCGCCCAGCCCTTTCAAAGTTGGGGACACTTTTATTAGTTAGAATAACTTGACCTCTAACCCTTGGAATCATTGACTGGACCCCCAGAGACCGTACCTTCATTTTTTTCAAGTGTCACGAACTATTTCGGAACTTTTCCTGAAGCTTTGGGCATAAGGCCTCAGACAACTTGGGGAAGGACTTTTGAAGTTGGGGTTAATTCTCTGTGGATCTGTAGAGCATACACCATCTGTACTTTCTTTTACAGGGTTTTGATTTCGAGTATGCCCTACTCTAGTGACTGTATATATCTAGTCTATTATTTGTGTTGTGCGATACTTCTACCTGTTAGTAGTCATTTTGCATAGTGTTGTTTGGCCATAAATAAATAACCTAGATTTTTATACACACTGTCTAAGTGTAATTTGTGATTCCCATTGTGTGTACTCATTGTGGACCCTTTACAAGCTCACCACATCTTGAGACTTAGCCTAGAACTCTCGTAACTGCTACCTTTAACTGGTTTGGCTACAGCTCCCAAAGTTGTCCCTTTCACAATATAGGTAGGCCTTCTATAAATCTGTCCACCAGGCCAGAGTCTAGAAAAATCAGTCCTAATAGGGCCCTGATGGCACATTCATGCAAATGTTTGTGATCCCCTGCATGCAATTTACACTGTATGTAAAATGTGGCCCAGTGAAATAACATTATTTGCCTAGGGTCGTGGACTTTGAATAACCACACTTTGGCACTTGTCAATATACCTTTTGCACTCCAGATGTTACAAATGTTTAAGTTGTGGTTTTCAAGAACTGCAATATTACAGAACAGAGCAGACCAGACGGATATGCAAATGAATATGTCTTCTCTGTGAAGGGTGCAACGAGCTAAAGCATGGTTGTAGACTCTCCTAATTGGAGGAAATTCCATACAACAGGTTATTTGACCCATGTTCGTTCTCAGAGAGGCTCCCACACTCTTGTGTAATTGGGGTTTCACCCTAAGTAACCCAGGGTACTCCAGACATGGACCCCTTGCTCACTGTGCCTTAGAGAAGCTCCGCTTTCCATAGAATAGGGTATGTGACCCATGTTCGTTCCCAGTAGAGGGGCTCCACGCTCTTGTGTAATTTACAATATTACTGTCACATAGAGACTGCTTACAAAGTGCACAAATCAGCAACCTGGCAATGTATAACTCCTTTTACTTAGCCAGAAGAGTCTGATTGCAGCTTTATTTTCCACATCCTGAATGGAAGACTACAAATAGTCTGTGTTGGAAGTCTGAAAAATCAGATCGTTTACTTGACTCACGTTAATTGTCCTGGATGGGACCACATGCTTGGTTGTTAACTGGGGCGCTCCTGCTGTCTTTCAGATGCAAATGTCCTATTGCCCACATAATATGCCGATAACGGAGAGGTGTTAACGCTGTGCCTGTGGGACGCTGTGACAAATCCTTGGATGTCGTCCCTTCTCCCATGGGGGGAGACCCATCTCATGTGGTCAGAGTGCTGTGGCCACAGTCCAATAGTCCCACTGTGGTGCATCGTGGAAGGATCACATGGTGAGAGGAACCCCTTATGAGATGAGGGACGACATATCAGGGAGGGCGCGGTATCCACGCCCCCCTTACAACCTCTGTCACCCTCTTACCTGAGACAGGGTTAATTAGTCCCACAATTTTCCATCTACACACGTAAGGTAGACCATTCTATCTCACTACCTTATACTCAGACAAGGAAGAGTAAGGACTACCCATGTGAATCCTATCTTAAAACAGAGATGAGGAAGATCATCAGTTACCCAGTGGAGAACAATCATGGTATGACTGAGATGAAGAAGACGTGCGGAGTGCTGAACAGCACTTTGCGGAACCAACAAGCACAGACTAGTCGATATGGACAATCTGTCAGGATGAGCGCTATAAAAAGGCCATCAATAGTAAATTGCACCCACTTTAAACGCTCTAATTTAAGAAAAAAGCTATCAACAGTGCTTTTGAGGGAGGGTTGTCTCCCCAGAGTCGCAGCACGAGGTTGACAGGTGACACGTTACCTCACCAAACCTCGAGGAACAACAGCCACTTGGAAAAGATTTGCCGGCAGATTCCCCGTCATCATGCATGCTGCAGTGTGTTCCGCCCATGAGCTTAGAGTGCACTACAGCAAGCTTCTGGATTCTGAGCACACGGCCCGCACTGCAGCCTGGTGCGGGTCCCTACTAGGCGTGGGGCCAAGTGCAGCCGCACACGCCCAGCGCCAGTCCTGGCTGTAACACTCTGGGCAATTTCAGCTGAACAGAGCTCAAGAAGATTCTGCTGTTCTTTCCCTGACCATTCTATTGTCATTATATACCTTGGAGTGTGTTTGTTTGTTTTGTTTGTTTTATTACTTGTATTGCGCACCAGACCCGTGAGTATCAGGGCGCATTGCATAAGATAACTTACAGCTTAGTTACACACCAGTATACACAAATACAAATTACAGCTTAGTTACACATCAAAAAACAAACCATATATATAAAAGAGGCAGTGTATAACCTGAAGATGCAGATGATGCAGTACGGTAATATATACAAAAATGTAAAGAGAGAAGTGAGCTAGAGTTGGCCAGAAAATGGCTGGAGGAATTAGTCGGTCGTGGGCAGGTAGAGTGTGCTACTTAGAGGACACCCAGTCTGAAACCAGGGTGGAGGAGAGTGAGAGAAACGAGGTCATTACTTGTCAGAGGGCCTCATTACAATTATGGAGGTAGCCATGCCCTTGATAAGGGCATGGCTACCTCCATACCGGGTTCCAGCTCCGGATTCCTTCAATGAGGAATTACGGGGCCATTCCAACCTTGGAGGACCCAGTAATTCCTCATTGAAAAAACCCATCCCCATTCCCATTTGAGCTCCCATAGGGTCGTAATGAGGCCCTATTATAGACTCAAAAAAAACTCTGCACCGGGAACCAAATAAGGTTCCCGGTGCTGTGTGCCTTTTTCAAATAGTGCAATCACTCAAAAGAAAACAGAAGGTGATGGCTCGATTATATAGTGTTGGGGATGACCTCAAGACTGGAGATTCTTGCGGAGCATGTAAAAACCCCTGGGACGAGGGAAAAATCGATCTTTAAACCCTATCCGGCAGATGGGAGTCGGTTTTTTCCACTGGACAGTCAATTTGTAAAAGACAACCAAGTGCCTACTGGTTCAGGCACAAGTGGTTTTGCTGCCGTTGATGTGATATTGATATTGATATTTTATTTCTATCGCGCTCCTACACAAGTGTTTCAGAGCGCGACAAGTCAAGGGAGGGGAACAGGGGAGAACAAAACAGCGATCTTACTAGGCCCAGTGACATTGAGAACATGCAAGTGCAAGGGAGAGGTGGAGGGGAAAAGTGCATGGAAGGGGGGAGAAGTGGAAAGTGCGAAGCAGAGGAGAAACAGATAAATAACAATAAATAAATAATAAAGGCAACAAACAGGCCTCATCTGAGTCTACTCCTATTCATTCGGTCATGAGGGGCGTGCTCCCATCAAATGTGGAGTATACACTTACTGCGACCACATTAAAGAACACTATATCAGAATTATTTCCATCAAGAGGATCACATACTCTGAATGTTGTCCAACAGGCTGTCAGGGAGAAGTTCTCACCTCTGCTTAAGGAGGATGGTAATTGTAACACGTCCGATGGCATGAATTTACAGGGCTCTGACAGGGAGGGAGGAACGTATTTGGCCCCCCACATCGCCCTAGACTCCTCGTTCGGGTTAAACGCCATTTCTGCCTTGATGGGGGTTTCCAAAGTGGCGAATGAAAAATGCAAAGGTCCAAAATGAAAGGAACCCAGGATCCACTTTAAACATAAGGATTCACAGACGGCCGAGGTGCATAATGATTCAGTTCCAACACTTACCGCTCTAAACTTTGTTCTTAGCTCCTTGGTCAAAGTCTTTGAAGTCTTAAAAATGGAAGTTCAGACCACCAGGGGGCGCACAGATGAGTTTCTACTCCGTGTGAGCTCCTCTGCCGTAGGTCCGCGACGTGACTTGAGCCCCCGTCTCACGACCCCCCCCCCCAAAAACAAACTGAGGAGAGGCTGTCTAAAGACCCACCCCAGGAGAAAACGCGAACAAAATCCGACTGAGGAAAGGTGAGAAACCATCGTCTGAAGTTGCATGCCACAGGACACTTCAAAAGTGAAAGTAAAACTTCCAGAAACCTACGCACCAGCCTGGAAATGGATCTCCGGGGATAGCAGTCGCCTGGGCAAGCGGCCCGCAGAACACCTTTCTCGGTTCCCCCCGCACCCTCCATCCAGGCGGGGGGTGAAGCAGTGTAAATATTGCATGTGCAGCAGGCTTAGAGGGACCTCCCTGCAATGAACTCCAGCCTGTGTGTCCCCGAGGATCGGAGGAGGCCTCCCGAGTGTCCGCGGCAAGCAGAGGCCCCCCAACATCCACAGAGCGGTAGGGCCTGCGAGGCCACACCACCCGGAAGCGCAGTACCCCGCGGGCGGATGTCTCCAACCCCGCGGGAGGCCCCGGGGGTCCCAACACGATACCCCCCGCCGAATGATCATCGACTCCAGTAGCCAGTGTGCCATCACCAGGCCAGCCCCAGGTGGCGTCCGGCGGCGAGAGGAGGAGGGAAGAGAGGCCAGAGCACCCACCTATTGATATGAGAGCTCCAGGGACATAACCATGTCAATGCTGCCACGCAACGCAAACCCTGAGCGTCTCCACAATTAACTCCTGTGTACCTCATCCGAAGTAAGTGAATGAGATACAGCAAAAGATAAGTCTGCACACCTCACTAAAGCTGCCCCCGACGCCCCGACGAACCGTGCACGCACAGAGCAACATCACCAGAACCAACAGAACACCCAGCCAACATCCAAGAAATGCATCCTACCGCACGCCTAGCGAAGAGAACTGGCAAAAGAGGGGAAAAGCCACCTATGTTACCATCCATGCACTCTCACACAGGACCCCACTAATGAACACATAACAACACCCGAGTGCAGAAGACCAGCATATTACCCCACACCAGAGTGAAAAGAAACACCAGACTCAGATCATAGCCCCCACCAAACATAAACAAACAAGGGCGCCCCGAAGAGAAATCTGTTCCAAGTTGCTGCAAGAATGCAACGCAGCACTCATCTGGGAACCAGAAGGCGACCTAAATAACTCCTGACCACAAATGGACCAGACGGTGCTCAAAGATTAACCAAAGAGATCTACGCACCCCCCATTGGCCTTCTGCGCATGCGGTAGTCTAATCACCGACCAATAACCTGGAATCATTCTAAAGCCATCGGACACACTGTAGCGCAGAGGGTTGTGCCCCCGAACTAGGGGTGTGTGCCTCCTCTGTCACAGTAATCACCCCATGAACGTTAAGATGAAACTGGCCAGATATGCCTATAATCTACTCCCACCGACATCAAGGAACAAGAACAAAGAGACAATGGATGCCTCTGAGATAGGTGCAGCAGCCACCAAAGGTGACATCGCAGCCCTCTTGAACAAAATAAAAACTATGGGGGCCAATCTTGGCGATAAAATAGATAAGATAACATAGAGAATAGACAACATTGAGGAAAGACTAGAAGGGGTTGAGAATAATCAAGTCTCCATAGATGCCCTCGAAACTCAAATGGACCTCAGAATACGAGAAATTGAGAAAAGAGAGGAGAAAATTCGACTAAAAATGGACAATTTAGAGAACTGTGAGAGAAGAAACAGCCTACGTTTTTTCGGCATTCCGGAACACGAAGGTGAAACAGAAGAAGATCTCAAAAAAACAATTCACAACATTATCAAAATCCTGAAGGCGGACGAAGATATCGATGAGCCCAAAACAGAGAGAATACAAAGGGCTGGAGGACCACCTGTGGCCCAAGATCAGTCCTCGCCAGATTTCATTGATGCCAGGACATAGCCAGGATTCTAGAGAAAGCCAGATCTGGAGGTCCCCTCACCCTCGGAGGAGCCCAGATAACCATCTTCCAGGACTCAAAATGTTAAAATGATTGTATTCGCAATAAGGACCATGCGGTAACGGTTCCCACCGGTGGTCCGACGTTGAACTGACAGTTTTCACCCAGTACGAATCGGACACCACCAATCTTGGATGGAAGCCCTCGACAGTAGAGGGAAAGAAGGAGAACGAAGGTGGAGGGAAGGGGGTATTAGTTTGCAGAACTCTGAGGGGAGGGTTAGGGGAGGGGAGATAAAAACATTGAAACTCAAGACGGTCAGGCACATTCAACAGAACACTCCAATCTCGTTGGCATCCAGCGATAAAAGATGGGACCCGGTGAACAAACAAAGAAAACATACCAATGGCCAATAACTGCAACACTGTAAGTGACAGGCTCAGCACAATTAAAATTGGGAAACTGAATGTCAAGGGACTCAATGCCCCCACCAAGAGGTCACTAGTGACCAGGGAATTCAAAAGGGCGGACCTCGACATACTCTTCTTACAGGAAACTAGATACATTAAAGGGGAAGAAAGTAGAGTTCTGTACGCCAGGACCGGCACCGAATACTGGGGCTCAAGCCCACTCAGGAAATCTGGCGTCGGCATCCTAATCAGCAAAGGACTCCAATTTGAAGTCTTGAAAACTTAGGCAGATGTAAGCGGCAGAGCAATCATGCTGGTCGGCAAGATACAGGGCACTACCATCACACTTGCCTCCATATTTGCCCCCAATTCTGGACAGTCCAGGTTCCTCCAACATATAGTTCCCAAAGTCATGATTGAAGCAGAAGGCGAAGTGATCCTAGGCGACTTCAATATGTGGGCAGATCCGACACTGGACAGACAAGGCGGCAACCCACGGGCGAATAACCCACCTGAGACCGGCCGTTCAGAAGTAATAAACATGATGGACACCTACAAACTCAAAGACGCATGGTGCCATATGAACCCCCAGCAAACAAGCTTCAAATTCTACTCCACACCACACACCACATATACCAGAATCGACTACATTTACCTCACACCAGAGTTAACAGAGGCATTGTCCACATCGAAAATATCCCCATAACGTGGTCAGATCACGACATGGTCACAGTCACCCTCAGCCGGATGGCGCTCCTCCACAGAAGCTCGGAATGGCGCTGCAATGAAACGCTCTGGAAGGACCCAATATTCCAAGAACAATTTGTGAAGGACATTTGCGAATACATCGAACGAAATAACTCTGGTGAAGTCTCGAAAAACATGGTATGGGAGGCAGGGAAAGCCACATGGAGAGGCATACTAATCAAAGAAGGAGCAGCAAAGAAAAGGGAACGTCATCTGATAGAAAATAAGCTCAGAAACAAAATAGCACAATTCGACCTTAGCGCCCAATCCGCCGGCACTGAGAGAGAAAAAGAAATAGCAGAGGCAACCAGGAAGAGAGAGAAACTGCAACAATTGGAAACTGACCAAACCGTGCGCAAACTCCAATATCTGAAACAGAAACATTACGAGAAAAGGGACAAAGCAGACGCACTGCTTGCAGCCAGGCTCAGTGGACAACATAAAGAAAGATGGGTGTCAACTATAGAAAATGAGAATGACCCCCACGGGGATCACCCCACTAACATCCCTGAAGCTTTTGCCGACGTCTATGAGAAACTGTACACCTCAGATACCATACCAGATGAGAGGGTAATCACAGAATATATGGACAAGATAACTATCCCAAGTCTATCCCAGGAAATAGCACAAGCCCTTGACGTCCCCATCACAGATAAAGAAATAGAAGATGCAATCAAAAGGCTCCCAACAGGGAAAGCCCCTGGAAACGATGGCTACACGGCAGGGTTCTACAAAACCTTCATTGATACCCTCCTTCCATTTATGGCTGAGCTCTTTAACCACATCCTCCAAACCGGTTCCGCACCTGAATCCTTCTCTGAAGCTCTAATCACGGCCATCCCCAAAGATGGCAAAGACCCCAAGCAGTGCGCTTCCTACCGCCCTATTTCCCTCCTAAATATAGACGCCAAAATGTACACGCGGGTCCTCACTGCACGGTTGGAAACACACATGCCCGCCGTCATCCACAACGACCAGGTTGGATTTATCCTTGGTAGACAGGGAGCAGATTCCCCCCGCAAGACCCTCCACCTCATACACAAAGCCAAGAAAATTCCAAATACACATGCACTATTCTCAATCGATGCGGAGAAGGTGTTTGATAGAGTCGAAAGGAACTTCCTGGAAGCAACACTAAAGAAAATAGGCCTTGGCCCTGCTCTTCAGCAAGGAATCAAAGCAGTATACACTTCTCCTCGAGCATCCGTAACAGTGAACTCTCAGTACTCTCGCTGGTTCCTACTGAGCAGAGGCACGAGGCAAGGATGCCCCCCTCGGCAATATTGTTCGCGCTCAGAACAGACAAAGGCATCGAGGGCCTGCGTGTGCACGGAAGGGAATATAAGTTTGCCCTATATGCAGATGATATTTTACTCCATGTAACACTTGTGTATAGGCGCATTATAAATGCCATATCATATCATATCATATCATGTACAAAATCCGATGACATCAATCCACCTAGTGATTCAACTCATTGAAAAATATGGCTCACTATCAGGCTTCAAAAGTAACAGAACCAAATCCATTCTCTTCCCACTACATGAATCCACCACGAGCCAGAAAGCAGAATTCAATCAACTGGGCCTTACCATCGGAGGCCCCACACTCCGATACCTGGGCATCAACCGGACGAGAGACGTCGCTGACATATACAAGGCCAACTTCCCCCAACTTCTTACCGCATTTAACGTGGACCTCGCAAAATGGCGAGCCCTCACGATCTCTTTGATGGGACACTTGAACGCCATCAAGATGGTTAGTCTCCCACGCTTCTTATATCCTTTCCATGTTCTCCCTGTGACGATCCCCGAAGACTTCTTTAAACAAGTAAAAAGGGCAATAACCAGATTCCTGTGGAAAGGGAAGAAACCCAGAATACCCTACAAAACCCTCATATTACCCAAAGACCAAGGGGGGTTCGGCCTCCCCGATATCGAGCGATACTACCAGGCGGCCCAGCTAAGAGTCCTCGTTCCTCACCTAAGAGACAGGAAAGACTTGCAATGGGTACAGCTGGACAACGATAACCTGACCTCCGTGATGCTCTCAGAATGGCTATGGGTCCCCAGTCCAAAACTCACGCGAAAACTACGCGACCATCCAATACTGGGAACGATATGGAACATATGGAAGGAAGGAAAAGGAATGACGGGAGTAACCACATGGCCATCCCCCATGAGCCACCTATGGGCCCCAGGAGTTAGAGAAGAAATCCCAGAACATCCCAGATATCAAACCTGGTTCGCTGTGGGACTCAAAAGGGTCGGACAGCTATGGAGAGACAACAAATTCATAGCAATTACTGAACTGGAGGAAGCCCTCCAACTGCACCCAATACCGATCTTCCTCCTCTATCTACGTTTGAAGGGCGTCCTATCCAAAGGAGAATGGAAAACCAAGATACGTAGAGAACTCACCGCCTTCGAGAAAATTCTTGACACAACCTCCACGAATAAAGGCCTGATAGCACGCATGTATAGCACTCTGATCGGTAAAGACCAGGACCCTAGCCTCCGCCTTAAAGAGAAATGGGACAAGGACTTCAACAGAGAATTCGACCAACATGCATGGGACACAATCTGAAAAACACCATCCCGAATATCAATCGCCGCACAATACAAACTACACGCAATAAAATGACTTCACAGATGGCAATATGACCCCCACAAACTATCGAAAACGTACCAGACCAACAGCCCGAAATGCTGGAGACAATGCGGAACGAACGCCAACTATTGGCACATGTGGTGGGACTGCCCCAAAGTCTGCATATACTGGAATGAGGTGCTCAGATGGATTAAACAAATAGACAGCATTGAAAGAAACTCAACTCCCCTCCTGACTTTATTCGGCCTAGAATGTTAATGTTAAAGGATATTTATACGTGCATTATCACCACCGGAGTGGTCCCCTGGCGCTCTGGCGGCTCTGAAAGAGGGAGAGGGGTGGGGGGGTGAGTTAGTGGGAATAAGCTGGAAAAGTGCAAGAGAGCAGTGATTTGCTGTTGGCAGCCTCAGCCCGGTGGGTCCGTTGGTTGGGCTTGGGGTGTTTGCGGTCCGTAGTCGTTGTGTGCTGTTGTGCAAGTCTATGTGTGGTTTATTTTGTTGTTGCAGTGTAGTGAAGTTTGTGCGGATTGCTGCGTATTAGGGTTGTGGTTGTGTTTGGTTAGAGTTTGAGCGGTATATGCAGAGAGAAGAGATTGTTATTGGATTGGTTAGTTGGCCTTTCAGTCCTTGCAATTGTGTCTAGATGTGATATTTGCTATCATTCACTATTCCTTCTGAGTGTGTGGCGCTTGCTAATTTCAAAATTCTGTCTAGATGTGAGAAAGGCTAGTGATCATGATTGTCATCATTCACAGTTTCATCTAAGTGTGGTGCATGCTAGCATTCACAATCCTGTCTAGATGCGGCGCAGACTAAATTCAAGAATTTCCATCCAAGTGTGGTACGTGCTAAAATTCATAATCATGTCTAGATGCGAAGCAGGATTAAGTCAAGAATTCCATCTAAAGTGTGGTACATGCTAACATCCATAATCCTGAGAGGAAGATAACAAACTAATCAGGATAAAGGGACTCGCATCCCCGCTGCTTCTAGCGGCGAGAGCCGGCCTAGTCATCAAATGGAAATCTCCACACCTCCCAGCAAAAAGGAATGGATTAGCATTGCAACAAATATATATACGATGGAGAAAATCACGGCGGCCCTCCATGGAAAAGCAGCACGCCATGAAGAAACCTGGAGTGACTTTGCCACAATATATGTCCCAAACCAAAGACAAAGACAACTCGAAGACCTGGGGTTTCCGTAAGCTACACATTCACATGAGAGCCGAACACCACGCACCAATCCATAGGTGAAGAGGCCTGTCGCACAACATGAACACACGCACACCAACCGAGATAAACATCCCAGCTCGCACTGAACACAGACTAAGTTCTTGCCAACGATTCGGATGAAACCGACTGACCATCTTGGGGGAGGGGGAATGGACAGAAACTAACTTAACGCAAAAGGGAAGGGAAAGTTAATTGTGATATTTCTTTGGTCCTTGTTAAAACATAATACTATAATGATGTAACAATGTGAAGACAACAAGAGTGTACCAGTGTGCATTACCCTTACGTTTCAAAATCAATACAATTCCAATAAAAAAAATAAAAATAAATGGAAGTTCGACAGCATTCCGGCTTTTTGCTGGAAATAACGAAGGACCTGGATGTTAATGAATCTACACTGGTAGATTTGAAATCCGCAATTAATGGCTCTATATTTGATGCCCTAAAAGAGATCTGAGAGGACACTAAGAAACAATCTGGAAAAATGGATTCCCTACAGAAGGAATGGCAAGGGGTGAAGGAGCAATTCAAGGCTCTGAATATCGACCTAGCTGAAGAGATCATGGGTGGCCATTGTTTGCACCATACAAGATGTACTCTGGGCTTAGTAAACCCGAGGAGTGAGCCTTCTGATATAATAATGGATGATACACCCCTTTCGGCTTCAACTTCAGAGGAATTCATATGTCTTGCCCAATCTACAGAAGACGTTGAGACACAGAGGTTCATTGTGAGCTCCTTTCCTAGAAGGGCACCCTTGAAGGGCAAGGCCTCCAAAGAAAAACCCAATAAGATCAATAGAAAAAACAAAAAAGGTGGAAAAAGCACCAGTTAGCCTCTGTCGAGGATTCAGTGGCTGTGGTCCCGAGCCAAAGACTTCAAAACGCTCAAAAAGCAAGAAAACTAGGGGCATTTATGTGAACCATGTTATCCAAACATTGAAATTTGTGGACTCTGAAGCAGGGAGTAATCAAAAAAAGTCTGGGAAAAATCCCCAAGTGAGCATTGGGGAAAAAAAGAAAAAAGGCTAAAAATGAAATTTCTTTTGTTCCTGAGGCAATCAACCCATTGACTATAAAAGCTACGGTAGGGATCCAGACCGATACTCTGTGCGACCCCTTAAAGATCGCTCCGATTTTCCTGAGGAGTAAGATGGGAGGCTTGCCTCCAAAAGATTCAAGGGAGCCGTCCGAGAAGGGGCCGTCCAAGGGGAAGAACATAGTCTTGGATGATATCCCGGGTATAATCCCTCAGAGGGCCTCGATTCATGATAACCAGATGGTTATGCCAGCAAAGGAAGTTCCGGCTATTCCGTTAGATAATGGGCTTCCCATGAAAGACGGAAGCTTGGACATACCTTCAAGTGTTGGGGGTATTGCAGAAATTGTGCACAATAAGTGCTCATATTTAAGGACTTCTTTTGATCAACGCCCTTTGATGTTGGAAAAAAGACTGCAGGACCCTCTTCAGAGAAGGTCTTTGAATGTGTTTATCTCAAGGACAGTTCTTGGTTTTCAGGACCGGACAGGTTCACAAGTCATGTTATAGCACTTATCACCATGAGCGATATTGTAAGTCACTGTCTGGGTAAGGTAAGGTTTGTTTCTTAACAGAATTTGCAATATTCTTAGATGGAAAACGATTGCCGCACATAAGAATCCTCCACTAAAGAGTCATTGGGCCTCATGCCGAGTTTGCCAGTCCAGAAATAAGGGTCTGCCGGTAATCTCATCGGCACCCTTGTTTCGGGACCGGCAAACTACGCATTTGCCTGCCGGAGCCGCTGTGCCCGACAGGTCTGACCCTGACAGGCATAGTGGTCATGGTAGGCAAAGCTATTACGGAAGCACCGGCACCATTAACAACGGTGCCGGTGCTTCTGGGTCCCCACTCCCGTAGGACTCTATCCACTCTTATATGCGGGTGGGGCAGTTCCTATGACAGTTCTTATGACCATATTTCTGGTTGACACTGCCAGTGGCACCACCCCAAAATGTACTGGTTCAGCTACATGAATTGCATCCTTCATAGCATGTTCTCTGATTTTTTTTAACTGCCTTCTTCAATATACACCACTTCTTTTCCTCAGTGGGCCAATCTGTGGTGATAGGATATTCCGTGGTGATAGGATGTTTGCAGTTACACCCTTGGGCCGCCAGGTCCACCAGAGATACTTGCGAAGCTTGGCAATTCATATCTTGAGGAGGCCCAGTCTACCAAGAGCGCCCCGGCCCCTCCATCGAACATTCTCACCATCCAGGCAAGTAGGGGCTCCCCTGACTTCTGCCTCAATCTAGTAATAATTTTACCAACCTCCTGTTGTGTATAACCTTTAAGTGTAGTCAAATCCACAACCCCCCTCCCCTGGGTTATGGGGATGGAGGACAGCCCTATGCCTTGTTACTGGCTTAGCAGTAACAACCTTCTCATCCCGGTTCAATTCAGATTCTTCTTTTACCTCTGAGCTACATTCTGAGTCAGTGGAATTCAAAATATCATTATCCCATTTATCTAGGTCCGAATCCTAATCTTAGTGCAGCCCTGACGTGGCGATCAAAGCAACCACCTTTCTCTTATTTACATTGCCACGTGTTTTTTATATTTATATCGAGCAACTCTGACAGACGCTCCTTTAGCAACTTCTTGGAACTTATTTGCTTTACCATGCCATATTTTTAAATTGTAATTGCTGCATCAATGCAATGTGCTTCTCAGCAGCCAGTTCCTTTTATAAGTGTAAAATATCCTTGCTTAATTCAACGTTCTTCTGGTGCATTTTTCTATATGCATGCAAGAGAATCCAGCCCCTTCCCCAAGAGCAGCAAATTCTTTCCCTTTTTCTACACGGACTTGTAAACAAAACACAACTTCTGCAGGCTCAGCAACACCCAAACCTTCATCCCATAGCTTGCTCAGCCCAGCACTGCATGCCCATTCCTTTTCCAATTTATCATATGAGCTCTTCACGCAGCCAGGAATAACAATTAAGCAATCTCTGCCTGTGGAGAACCCCTATCTTTCTTCTTAAACAAGGTAGTCTTATTTACAATAATTTAAAATGCTCTATGCACAGTAGCCTATGAACATCAAGCGCACACACAGAACGTTTATCCAAAGAACCACTGCCAAGAAAAGAAAAGAAAACTCACTTTCAACATAAATCTTTTGTCGACCAGCATTTAAGCACAGATCCCTGAATGCCTGGAATTCCACATCACAAGGCAATCCTGCTCACAGCGCCTTATGTTTTACTTCTAAAGTGCACAGAAAATATTTCACAGCCTCAGACCACAATATGAAGAAACGTTACACAATGAAGGACAATTATGCACACAAGCACTCAGTCAAACTGCAAAAAATGTCTCTTTGTCCTTTTATTCACACACAAAATACATGAATCAACATAATAAATTAATGAATAATTACTATACATAGAAAGAATGTAAAAAGTCTACAAATACTTCACTGTTGAAGCCACCGCAAAAGAAATCCTCATCTCGCCAGGCTTGCACTGAAAAGCTAAAAAAACAGGTAGGCAGAGAGATTTTAGCATCAATCGGCATGGAAGCAGTGCGTCCACTCTTAACAGAAAGATTCTGCCTAACCATCCCCAGGGCCCCTCATTTTAAGCCTCCCACAAATGCGTGATGACATTTTCCAGAACTTTCTAGCTTTCAAAGTCTCTAACTGTTGACAGTTCCCACAGACCCCCAGGCGGTGTGACCTATGGAAACCACAATAGGTAAAACACCTCCCTTTCTTATGAAAGCGCAAAAACAGCTACATATCCTTTCTTCAGCTTTGCAACGTTATCAGGAACCAGCTCTTACCTTTATTCAAAACAGTCCTTGAAGCAATGCAAAAGCGAGAAAACATGTTTGCCAGTGGAATGCTGGCTGCAAAGAAATAATACAAACCACGTTACAGATTCACATCAAAATGCAGCTTTCACTGAAGCCTAAAGAAAATGTGCAGATTTCACTGAGGCCTGAATAAAAATGTCCAGTATGGCTCTGGGAGCACCGGAAATGCACTGCGCACAGATGCTTTGTTTTAATGAAAGGCATTACAGTGAGTATATCCTGTGAGAGGGCAGTACTACACCCCCCCGGTCAGGTGTATGGGGCAGCCATACAGTCTGTGTGGTGGTAAATGTTCTGCCTGTTTCTTATCGAACACATCAAGGTTCTCAGAATATTCTTTTTTTTGGTACGCCAGACTCCACCCAAGCCACCAAGTGTGGACCCATGGCTAATGCCATATCTGGGTTTGCAGGTTGTTCTGCTGCTGAGAAACAATAGTTTTGACAAAATGCACAGACAAACAGAACCTCTCTTTGTGCCCAATCTATGAGAGGATTGTGTGTATGTGGTCAGGGTATGCCCAGGATTACTCCAAAATATTGAGCAGAAAGAAAATCCAAGGTTAAGGTGAAGGTTCTAAGTATGGGGCTGTTCTAACCCTGTCAGGAGAAACCCTACAGTCTGTTCCCATACCAAAGAAGTGAAGGTGGTACCATCCACAGCCCATACGGACTCTGGAACAGCTTTGAGTGTCACTGGGATTCAATGGTTACATGTGAAATCAAGATCCATGTTGCTCCCATGGCACCAGAATCTACTAGCACTGAAGTCCTTATCTCATCCTGTCCAAGTACGGTAAATGTAACTTGCAGGATCACATAATTCAAAGAGGCTTACTTGAGTGGCCTTGTCTACGAGTGAGCCGGGTAGTTTTCCACCTTCTCCGTGGGTCGTTGTGGGCATTCCTTGATGAAATTCCCAACTTCCCACAGTTCACACAGAGGCTGGTGTCCATCCTCCTTTCCATTCTTCCCGTGTAAGCAGAGGGCGCATACCACAATTTGCATGGGTTCAGGTGGTGGAACAGTTTGGGCCGATTCCCCTGAAATCCCAGGAACAAAGTGGAACCAGAACAGGCATTGCTCCCCTGATAGTTCCACCTGTTGGGCATCCAACTGCAAGGCCAGCTCAACCATGCCCGAATAAGAGCTAGGAACAGCAGGAACTCCGGCCAGTGTGTCTTTGAGGGAGCTGTTGAGTCCTTGCTAGAAATCAGAAGGCTTTTTACATTTGGCCATTAGGTCTCCAAAGCTAGCTCATTAAACCTTGCAATGTACTCCTGATAACCAGAGGTCAAAAGTCAAATAGCCCTCTACCGGGTATTTGCCAAAAAAGAGACAACAAAGAGTGATTGTGGTATGCCAAATGCAGGGTAACCCAGTTTTAATTGCAATAAAAACTGGGGGGAAAAGCAAGATTAACAGCCAAGCTCTCACTCAAGAATTTCTCCACCACTCAACAGGAAACAGCAGGTTTTAAATGCATTTTGATGTCACGGTTATGAAAACCTATCGCTCCTGGTCATTGGCTCCCTCTACTAAGCTACATATATAATTCTATATATTCACAACTAATAATTGGACAATTCTTATCTAAGATCCCACCCATAAAACATCCCATAAAAATGTGCTACCTCATCATACTTGAATATTATTGGTAGGCCCTAAACTACTTCTGCGGTGAAAAAAGACATGTGCTCATCGGTTAGCATGCGGTCACACTCTCCATGAACTGGCTGCATGATTACATGTTTTATGTAGATGGGAGGAGAAGACAAGCGTATCGCCTTTGTTCTTTAATTAAATAAAACAGCTCATATTGTCCCCGCCATGATGTCTCGAGTCTCAAAGACCTGTTCTTGCAGACCGTGCCATCCCGGTCTTGAGACATTTATTAATAACTATTACTATGAGTCATTCTGCTTTCACCACATGTGCGGTACTTACTTATCTTTTTAGTCGCATCACGTTTCTCGGTCCCGCCTAGCTGATCGCAGGGACATTAATCTGCCAACTACTTATGAACGTCCTGGGATTTTCATTCCACCCCATAACCTCAAACAGGCTGCCGTGTTATTGTAACTTGATTCACCTTGACAGTTGGATGCAAACAATGACATCTTGTTCCGCCATGTAACCCTCCCCTACGAAGTCTTGGGTTTTCACATTCCTTGGAAGCAGCTATGTTCAGCTGCCACAGCATTTCCTGATTTAAATGTATTTCTTCAAGCGTGATTAACTGGGGCCTTTTCTTAAAGCTGCAGAGCTCAATTCTCTGCTGTGCTGAAGCAATTTAAAATTGGTGGCAGCATGTCACATTATTTTCCTCTGCAGGACAAATTTGCTTGCCATCTACAGAGTACCTGGTGCATGCATCGCACATGATGTCTCTGCCTGTGGGTAACAGCAACCATATCTGCCTAGAGGCGTTCTGCCCTACTTGTATAGTGAGTCCCTATCTTGGGTACATGCCTTCCTGTCACCTAATCTATTCTATTTTAAAACACACTAATTGTGCAAGCTAATTCCTTATCTGTCCCCTACTTGTGTAGCGAAACTCACTATTCTTTGTGCCAGCTGCATTTCCAGGAGAATTTAAAGGGCAGTTTCAAATGTGTCCTTTTTAATCTTATACATTTGTTTCCTTTGGGCGAGAGAGGGGGGCAGAGCTTGATCGTGCTCTCTAGTCAATAATTGCCCCACTACATTCCCCGCTCCTTCATTTTGTCTCATTATATTATAGCCATCCTTGGGCAGCCACAGTCTGGTGACCCCCCCTCAAGTTACGTCCTTGTGCTACGTATTCGGCTGGACTACATGTCATAAGTTAGCACTCGCCATTGTCGTCACATTTCCTCCAGTGCTTATTGTAGTTATGGGTATCTTTTGGGCATGTAAACAATGCTCCAGGTTGTGTAGCTGGCTGACCCAATGAGTACATGGGACAGTAAACTTCATCATCAGTTTGTGTGCACTGATGTATAGTGTCAGTCACATTAACCATTACTGTCATTTGGAGTGTCTTCTTGACAGTCTTTTTACATTGGCTTATTGCTATTCTCGGGATGCAAAAAGCCATTAGGACCAGACCAGTACCAAAATTGCCAACAGGAATTTGAATGCATCTGTCAGCCAGGTAGACATCAAGGAGAATAGATAACTGAACCATCTATCGTCCTCAATGTCATCCACTTCCTCCTCCATTTTATCATGCAGATTTTTCAGGGATTATATGGCCTCTGTCTGTTTAGGGGTGTTTGATCGTATTAAAATTGATTGCGGCAAACTGTTCGAAAAAAAACAGCCTGCGTGCAAGCAATTCTCAAATGGTAAAACACCACTGCCCACACCCACCACCTCCCACCCCCCCTTCCCTACTTACCTGCTTATTCGCCGCCTGGTCCACTTCAACCCTGCAGTGTCAGATCCGTCCCTCTAACGCTGGTCAGATCCATCGTAGCTGGGTCCCTTTTTCAATTTTTTTCGTCCCCTGCTTCCAATATCAAGGAAGTGGGGGACACCCCAGCAACCCTCGAAGGCTAATACACACCGGACATGGGCAGTGGGGGTCACCCCCGCAAACCCAGCTCCACATGTTCAGTATGCATTAGCCAATGTGTTTGAATATATTTCATTGAATGGTACAGGCCAAATTCGGTCAAATGTACTTCGGCCAAATATATGCGAACAAATATACTAATACCCCTCTGTTAAGGTCCCATTCTCCTCATCATGTGCGGTTACATATGTACAGCAACATGGCCCTATCTTTGCGCACACTCCTCCCTCCATGGCTGTGAGGAGGTCCAGATCATACCTGTTCTGTAGGGTCATCAATCTGACCGATCGTAACTCCTCCTTGATGGCATTAAAGCCTTTAATTGTGGCATTAGTTGTTTGTAACAGTTCCCACCTAGTTATCTGGATCCAATGTGCAATTGCTGCTGCTTGCAGGCCGGGCATTAGAAAGGATGTGAAGAACGTTGTTGTTTTACCAAACAACGTATGACTCTGTGGGATTTCATCAAATGCAGCATTGGCTTCTTTGTAAAAATAGTTTGTTCTTTTTGTGCGTTTTAGGCCTTGGGATCTTTTCTTCCTGTTGTGCGCCATTGAAGGAAAAGTCCCAATGTCAACCTCACTTTGTGGTATTACTAATGCTGGTGCATTTAGTAGCACTACTGTACATATGCCACCCCAGCTGCATGTAAACTCTTGTGCCGCAGGCCCAGTAATGGTCCATTAGTACAGCTGTGCCAACTTTCATACCTGGTAAATACATAATGCGTTTGCACCCTTCATTGTCACCAAGCTTTACTGAACCATTATTTCTAAAGCATAATGTCGGTGCTTGTAGTTTGGTTATCGGTAGTGGTCCTGCTTCATCTTCCACCCATGTTAAAAATGTTGCAGTTTCTTTCCATTCCTCACAGCACACTCTGTGTTTTTTATCACTTCTATTGGTGCAGTCCATATTGCCACTGCTTTGCATCCCATTATTCCATCAACCCATCCCCCTGAGGAATATACTTTCCCTTTTATATGCAATTGCGGTCTGTCGGCACAATGAGGTATCAAATTAAACTGCGCATCTCTACACCTTAATATTTGGTGATCCACTACTTCGACATTTCCTCTTTTTGGACCTGATAGCATGTACTTGAGCACCTTACCATTCTTATGTTCTCAATCATGTGTGCCTCTTTTACATAGTTGTCTACATATGGGAATTCTGATACTGTGAGATACTTCATCATGGCCAATTGTTCTTTAATTTGTCCTCTGGTCTGGCATACTGCGAGATGTACCAAGCAGTGTGCTCTGTACTCGGGTACTTCTTGAAGAATAAATACTCCAGAGGCTGTCCTGGCATAGAGCATAAGTGAGCAAACAAAGCAGCTTTGCCTTTATCTCTCTCTCCCCACCTTCTCCATTTACCTATACCATGAGTTTAGTTCAATATTTATGGAATTATGAAAATACATTTTCATATAATATTCATCATCTGCAATACTTCTCCTAGCCCTTACTGTCTCCACAACTGGGCGGAATACCATTTCCTAACTCAGAAATCTACTTGGTTTTTAACTTCTTCCCCAACATTATGCCATAGGGACACATTTATCTTATTATAATCAGTTAAATGCAGTGTGAGATAAAATAAGAAATAAAAACAACAAAAGAGAAAGGAAAACAGAAGGACCGCAATAGCCATAATGTCTGTCATGTGTAGATGAGTCCTGTGGTGTATTGATCAGGATATTATGAAGATATCAGGAACATAAGGATATGAAAACATTCATACTATTTTTCAATGGTGAGTGAGGCGAGCTGTATATACCTTTTTCAAAACATTTTACAACCAGTTATAATGCTAATAATAAAAGATTTGATTGATGATTTTCAAACCACTTCCACTATTATGTAGTTCATTGAAAAATAGAAAAATAGCGCTGATATAAATAACATATATAAAGATGTGGAAGATAAAAAATCATCCCAATAAAAATATGAAGACACAAAAGTAGAAAAAACAGTCTGTTAAAGATGAATGCTCTTGTGAAAAATAGTAGAAAAATAGTCTCAATAAAAATGTAAAGATAGAAGAGTAGAAATAATAGTCTGTTATAGATGTATGTTCTTGTGAAAAATAGTCCTTAATGCTATGCTGGTGATGCGTTAAAAAAATCATCAGCATCAACTCCTTTCTTACTGTTCCAGTGATAGTACAGCATCAGTGTTCCTCGAGTGGTGCAATGTGATTCATATCTTCTTCATTCTCAAGTTCCTTTTATCTTCTTTCTCAGCATGCACTTGAGCTCTTGTCCTGGTTCTGGTTTCGTTTTCTTCTCCCTCGGGATCCTGGTAGTTGGGCAGGGAGGTGGCACTCTTGTATCGTCTTTTGTTGACCCACAGAAACAAGTTGACAACTGCAGTGGTAATCAATTCTATTTGGTTTTTCTGTGCCTTTAGCGATACCTCCCCACTTTTCCTTTCCTGTCAAGAAATGAAAGCGAGAGGTATTTAGTCATGGACCTCAAATAGTCGTGTAACTCATTTACAAACGCAGTTGCAGTGCTTTGGGCATCTGTATGCGCGCGCATGGGGGAGGTAATGGGCACATGCATTCTGCGAGTTGTCACCAACTCATAAGGAGGTATACTGAAAGATTATCGAGAGGACTAAATGCAAGAAATCTGCATCAAAAATATTTATTTAGCTTGATACAAAAATTGTAAATGACAATTAATCATGTATGAATCAACACTAAAAGTCACAATTAGGTTGCAGGTAAAATGACATTTAAAACAGTGTAGATGACACAATTCATTTCTACACTGAACTATTCAATCATTAATTCAACAGACATCCTCATACAAACATACACACACACAAATGCTTACATATACATTTTAGATAAAATTCAAATGACAACATAGAAAACAATCTTTGAAATATTTGACAAATCAACAATATGTCGGCAAACTTTGGAATGGATCTTAATAGTAATTGCAATGTGCTTGATCACATCTCCAACTAGTTTCAGTTTGCGACCAGTTTCAACGTGTTGGATTATTTTATCCACGTCTTCATCAGGGAATCCAAATATAATACTAAAACAAAATATAATTGAAAAGATATTAACGGAAAAGCTAAAAAAACAATAAAATTATTTATGTAAAAGCCCACAACACTACAAATACAAATAAACCAATTCACGTGCACGTGCATCAAAGAAATTAATCAATTACGAATCTCACTTGCCAGGGGGCACTCATTTTTATTAATGTGATGTTTAAAAGAGCCACGGTGTTTGAAAATGTATTAAAGCTAAATTTGAGAATAGCTAATTATCCAATCACTGGCTCCATGAGCATAGGGAGCTGTGACTGAAACTTATTTTCTGCAACTGTGAATCTAAAACTAAATCAAAACCAAATCAGCAAATTGGGCAACCAAAAAGGTCAATCATTCTTAAAAACTTATCAGAGAAAACCATCTCACCTCACATGTTGCGAGGCAGCACGCCTCTCTTGAAATCAATGATGCCCTCACAGTAGTTACATGTTTTTTGGGAAAAAGACAAATAAACTTAAAATAGACATTTCCCTTTTTTTTAAAGAAGGAATTAGTATACCCATATTAGGCAAATGACTTTAGCTATCAATTGCTCTGGAAATCCAATTCAGGACCTAATGGGGTCACTGGTAGAAAAAGATAGGTCACGTTTTCAGATACCTCATCTAGTAATTAGGGGAATGAAGACACGAGTAACCAAATATCTAACAACGATCAATTGGGTGGTCAACCGTTTTGAGCAAGGGGCGGTCGCAGAGGCCGCAAATATTTCCAGGAAGGCCGAGCAGCCCACAACACAGGGACGTCATTTGAGGGTCGGCAGGGGCGCAACTGTGACCCCTGTGGACTTGCTTGCTACCTCTGTGGTCTTCCTTGCAACCCCTAAAGAAAATACACAAAAATACACTTTTTTTTCTTTTTTAAATGTAAGTTCCTGGCTCCTTGTTTATGGAGTGGTTGGTTTCTTGTTCGGGCCTCTTGAAAAAAAAAAAGAAGAAAACAGTGCTGCACAAGTGTAACACTTTGAGAAAG
Source organism: Ambystoma mexicanum (assembly GCF_040938575.1). NCBI lineage: Eukaryota > Metazoa > Chordata > Amphibia > Caudata > Ambystomatidae > Ambystoma > Ambystoma mexicanum. The sequence continues at coordinate 1,223,254,079 of NC_090923.1, forward strand.
AATAGGAATAACAAATAATTTGTCTTTCTGGAATTCTATACAATAATTGCTAGACTCATTAAAGGTTTATTTCAGGCACACTTCACCTCAACTCAGCCATTCATCCTTCTGAGGTAGCGTAGGTGCTTTATAATGACACATCATTATCATTTGGCCTAGGACGTCTGCTTGCATTCACAGTAATTTGATAATATGGATCGATACACACTGATATTAACGATACATATGGTGGTCTGTTCTTGTCTGAAATGTATATCACATCATGTTGATGTGATATAACTATATTTTTCGTTCTGTACTTAGGAACAATGCTATGTGATGCCTCTTCCTGATTTGTCAAGGGCCCATGTTCCATCGCTCCCCGTGACGTCACTTCAGGGTTGGGTCAAATGACATCACTTCATATGATGTCATCAGAGGTCATGTGATGTCACTTCCACTACTCCTGGCCTTTTGGTGAAATGACATCCCTGCCACAACATGCTAATGTCGAATGCCCCACTGTGTGACATTGCATTTCGGGACTTCCAAACACACAACTCGGCATACCGGTGGTAAATTAAGTTTTACCCATCTTTAATGTGTCTGTCACAGGTTTCCCCCCTTCTCACCTGTCTGTTGTTTGTTGGGGTTCTTACGGAGGAGTCTTCTTTCGCACAGTTCGGGTCTTGTATAACCCTGTGCAGGTCCTCGGGTTCCAGCGTGCGTTCAGCGTCCCGTCTTCTGGGAACGTTCAGATGTCCGGGAAAAGTCCAGGAAACGGCAAAGAGCGCACTCGGGGAAACGAGTGCACGGAGATCCGGGATGCAATAGAGGACAAAACAAAGGGGAGGAATGAAGGAGGAAGAATTTAGGGGGACCGGGAACCAGGAATCAGAGGATTAGCAAAGCGAACTACGGAGCACATGTCTAGCCACGGCAAGCGATAGCGTTGAAACGCGCAGGGCCGCGGGGGCGTGTCTGCTTTATAGAACGTAGTGCGTGCGCCGTGGAAACTGGTAAACCGTGTTCTGTGTTCCGTGTTCAACGGCCATGTTGGGAGTACTGCTGAGTGCAAGCCCCTATGGGTCAGGGACCAGGAAGTCCAGAAGGGGCGCGTCCGATGGCTCATGACAGCATGCCTCCTCTGAAGGCCTGTTCCTCCGGGTTTGCCCGGGTGTATAAGATGGTACCTTTGAAGTAGTCTGGGGGCATTTAGGTTTGAGACTGGTTCCCAGGTGCGTTCACTGGGTTTGTACCCTTTCCACTCAACCAGATACTGTAGCTGACCACGTCTGTACCTGGAGTCACATATTCTGGAGACTTCGTATTCTAACTGGTCATCAACAATCACAGGGGTAGATCTTGGAGCAGACCGGGAGGTCTGGACGTATGGTTTCATTAGAGACGTATGAAACACTGGGTGGATCCTCTTCCAGGAATCTGGTAGTTTGAGTCAGAAGGCCACTGTGTTAATGATTTCCTTTATGGAAAAGGGGCCATAGTACCGAGGAGCCAACTTATTAGGTCGTAGGTGTCGAAGCAGAAGTTTTGAGGATAGCCAGACCTTATCACCCACTGCATAGGAAGGTCCTGGTCTCCATTTGGAGTCCGCATAGCGCTTGGTGTTAGTTCGGGCCCTTTTGAGGTGTTCTTTGGCTTCCTTGTGCACGTTGATGAGGGTTTCTATCCAGGAGTCGACTGTAGGAACTGGTGTGGGATGTGGGAGAATGGATGGCAGAACCGCAGGGTGGAATCCTTGGCTGCAGAAAAAGGGGCTGGTCTTGACAGATGAGTGATCCGAATTGTTGTAGGTGAATTCAGCCACAGGTATTAGGAGTGACCAATCGTCCTGGACCTTGGTGGAGAATCAACGAAGATATTGCTCCAGGGTTTGGTTCACACGTTCTGTGGCTCCGTTGGTCTGTGGATGATAACCTGAGGAGAGAGCCTGTTGGATTCCTAGTATACGGCATAGGTGTTTCCAGAATTGAGATATGTATTGAGGTCCTCTGTCTGATATGATCTTGGAAGGAAGTCCATGAAGTCGGAATACGTGTTCCAGGAAAATTCCAGCGAGTTCTGAGGAAGATTATAGTTTATACAAGGGCGTAAAATGAGCCATGTGTGTGAATAAATCAATGGTAACCATGATAGTTGTGTATCCCCTGGAAGGTGGTAGTTCCACAATAAAGTCCGTAGCGATGAATTCCGAGGGTCTAGTTGGTAGCGTTGGTTGGAGTAGGAGACCCGCCGGCCTCTTGTCATGCTTGTTTTGACTGCAGACTGCACATGCTTGGATGTACTGCTGGACGTCAACTTTCATTTTTGGCCACCAAAACTGTCTTTGTATCAAACGGAGAGTGTTGGTTATGCCACGATGTCCTGAATGAAGGGTATCATGACAGAGGCTTGTAATCCTTTGTCGCAGTCTCTGCGTGGGGATGACCAGGCCATTATCCTTGAACAAATACCCATCTTTTGTTTTAAGATTCCATCGATTCTTCCCAGTAAATTCCTTCCAGATCTCAGAGGACTGAATTTGAAGCCGAATGTCTTCCAGGAGAGTGATTGCTTGTGCTACGAAAATTGTATGGGGAAACATCTTTGGGAAGGATCGGTTGTCAAGAGTTTCGTAGTCGGGACGCCGGGATAAGGCGTCAGCAATTATGTTGTGTGTTCCAGGAACATGATGGATTTGGAACTAGTACTGGGCAAAGAAAAAGGCAAAACGTGCTTGACGACTATGCCTACATTCCAGGGATTGTAGAACTTGAAGGTTCCGATGATCCGTACGGACCTGAACCGGATGTTTAGCTCCCAGGAGTAGATGACGCCACTCTGTAAAGGCTTGAAGGATGGCTATCAGTTCCTTTTCCAGAACAGAATAATGGGTCTCGCTAGGAGTTAGGGTTTGCGAGAGATAAGCAATGGGGTGTTCTATCTTGTCCTCAAATTCCTGCTTCAGGACTGCTCCGATGGCATAGTTGGAGGCATCCGTCTCCACTAGGAAAGGTCAGTCAATGTCAGGTTGAGCCAGGATGGGGGCTTGTGTAAAGTACGACTTCAATCGTTGCAATGCCTCATCTTGGGCTGCTGTCCGGAGGTAGGGGGTATCCTTCTTCAATAATGTAATGATCGGTTGAACTATCTCCGAAAAGGAAAGTATGAATTTCCGGTAGAAGCTGGCAAGTCCCAGGAAGGATTGAACCTGTTTCACAGTAGTTGGAACAGGCCAGGATAGTATGGAATTTACTTTTGAGTGGTCCATTCCAATTCCTTCTGGGCTAAGGACAAATCCGAGACAGTGAACAGTAGAGACATGTAAAAGGCATTTCTCAGGTTTAGCCAGGAGCTTATGTTCACGTAGCCGCTGTAAAACTGCCTTGACATGCTCTTCATGCTTAAGATGGTCCTTGGAGTATATCAGTATATCGTCCAGGTAAACTATGACGAAGAGGAACAGCATATCGGAGAACACCCGGTCCATAAAACATTGGAAAACCGCTGGGGCATTGGCGAGTCCGAAGGGCATAACCAGGTATTCAAAGTGACCAAAGGGTGTTCTAAAGGCTGTTTTCCATTCGTCACCTGCCTTTATACGGATCAGATGGTAGGCACCTCTGAGATCCAATTTCGGGAAGACTACAGCTCCTCTCACCGCTTCCAGGATATCCGAAATTAAGGGCAATGGCTAGCGGTCCTTGAGGGTGCATTGATTAAGACCACGATAATCAAGAAATGGTATAAGCTCCTTAGTATCTTTCTTGGGAACGAAAAATAACGAAGCTCCCGCCGGGGATTTGGATGGTCGTATGGTGCCATTTTCTAGGTTGGTATCCAAGTATTCTCAGAGGACCCTTTTCTCTGGTTCTGATAGGATGAACATCCTTCCAAAGGGAATCACTGCTGAGGGTTCAGTATCAATAGCGCAGTCTCCAGGTCTGTGAGGGGGTAGGGCTTGGACTATGGCAGTTGAAAACACATCAGTGTAATCCTGATAGGCCCTGGTGACCTGGATAATACTGGAGACCGTGAACGGGCCTTGCATGGTCTGTCAGTGTACCTTCAGAGGGTCTTGACGAGGAATCCAGGGATAGACAGTGAGACATACAATGTTCGAAGCCAAGAAACAAGGATCCTGCTGCCCAGTTGATGTATGGGCTGTGCTTCTGCAACCAGGGCATACCCAGTACCATTGGATAATGGGCAGATTTTATGATGTCAAATTTGATCAGCTCTTGATGATGGTTTATCAAGAGCTGGATCTCTTTCGTTTGCAGGGTTATGGGTCCTGAAGAAAGAGGTCTTCCATCGATGGCCTCTACAGGTTGCGTGATGTCTCGAGTTTCATATGGAATGTGGTGGGTAGTGACACAATCCTGATCTATAAAAATCCCCATGGCTCCACAATCCACTAATGCCCCAATGGGGTAGGTTTCTTTCTTGGACGGCGATAGAAACGCCTGCAAGATCACAAGTTTGTTTTGTCCAGGAGAGTTCAATGATGGAATAGATGTGGAGCAAACATCTCTCTCCCGAAGCTGTGCTCCATCTAGGATCAGGAGCTGGCGTTTCCCGAACGCCGTGGAGGGGCCAAGGGGCATTCTCTCACAAGATGTTTATCTGAGGCACAGTACATACACAAGTTATGAATCCGTCGCAATCTATCTTGCGGGGATATAGGTCCACGGAAAGCCCCCAGCTGCATGGGTTCTGGGTCTGTGGTCGGGGCAGAAGTGGGCTCGGGTTTAGAGGAAGATTCAATAGAGGTCTTTTGGTAAGGCATTTTTGTCTTCTTCCTTTCCGCCTTCCTTTCCTGGATACGAAAGTCTATTTGTAATGAGAGGTCCATAAGAGCCTGGAAGGAACCTGGGCAAGCTACCCTGGCTAGCTCATCTTTTATCTCTTCATTTAGTCCTCTCCAAAATAGGGTAAAGCAGGCCTCCGATGACCAATCTGCTTCCTTGGTCAGTTGCTTAAAGCGTGTTACATAGGTAAGCATATCCTGGGAACCTTGTTGGAAATCCAATAGACGTTCTTGGGCACTGTAAACCTGTTCTTTAGAGCCCGTACGAACCCATCATAATCATCCAGGAGGGCATCTCCGGAATTAACCAAAGGCGTAGCCCAGGTCAATGCATTCCCAGAAAGATGCGAAATCATAAAACCCACCTTTGCCCTGGGGATGGAAAAGTAGTAGGGCTTAAAGGTAAAGTGCACTAAACACGAATCAAGGAAGCCACGAAGGTTCTTTGATGAGCCATCATGTTTATCCACTACTCTGCCCAGCAATACACTTTCCTTTGTCGCGGAATCACGTGACAGGACAAGTTGTTTTAACGCGGCATTCTCAGTTTTGAGATTCTGAACTTCTGTGGTTAACTCTTGCATGCCGCGCATGTGATCTTGAACTGCAGCCTCCATGTCAGTATCTGTATCAGTTTGTTGGCGTCTCAATCTGTCACAGATTTCCCCCCTTCTCACCTGTCTATGTTGTTTGTTGGGGTTCTTCGGTGGAGTCTTCTTTCGCACAGTTCCGTTCTTGTTTGTATAACCCTGTGCATATGTCCTCGGGTTCCAGCGTGCGTTCAGCGTCCCGTCTTCTGGGAACATTCAGATGTCCGGGAAAAGTCCAGGAAACAGCGAAGAGCGCACTAAGGGAAATGAGTGCACGGAGATCCGGGATCCAATAGAGGACAAAACAAAGGGGAGGAATGAAGGAGGAGAAATTTATGGGGACCGGGAACCAGGAATCAAAGGATTACCAAAGCTAATGGTGCTATATAGCTTCCCCGCTTGGCGGTTGCAATGGCTAAAATTAAGACAGTAGGATGGTAAATAATAGGAAGGAGTCCGGGTTAGTGGCGTATAGTGACCCTGGTTCATTTATCATGTGCAGTTGTTTTTTCATTTATCAAGATATGGATATAATAGACAGTGAGTGAGTTTAGCACTCCAGTTAACAACATCGGGCTGCTTATTGGTTTCACCTCTTGAGTATGCCCCTCGATGAGAATGTTTGGTAATGGGGCATCTATAATCAGGGGAAACCAGCCCTGGTTTAACACAATGCACATGTGGAGTGACGATTTATGCTCGTTATGTGGTTGTGTCACGCCCCTTAGGAGGCGCTGGTCCCTCTGTGTCAATACCTGGTGTTTCCTCCCTCCCTTCCTCCTCACCTGAGACCTCCAGTGACTCCTCTTCAGGGGTCTTCTTTTTCTTCTTGGAGCTCTTCTGAAGAGGGTTTCCTTTCTTTTCCTTCCTTTGAAGAAGATAGGGTCTCTCTCCATAGCCAGCCTGTCACTCAGGTGCTCCCCAACAGGGTAGTCTCCCCAGGAGCTAGCCCAAAATTACAGGGAAAGGCCTCCAGGTATAAAAACCCTGTGAGTCTTATCCGGAAGATCCTTAGTCTCAAGGAGACTGCTGCTTGTGTCAATGAAGACGAGAGTCCGTTCCTTAATGAAATCTTCCTCAAGTAGATCCCAAGGCTCTTGTAAATCTGACTGCTGGCTTCCACCCTGGCAGGGCGGAAGGAATCCAAAATGAACGTTGAAAAGGCACACAGTACCGGACGCTGGGGACAGAAGGAGCAGCCGATGCATACAAGAGAAGAAAGAAAGAAAGGAACAGCGGAAGCTAGGAGCAAGCAGGGAACCACAGGTAAGCAAGAAGCAACGGGAAGCACGAAACCAAAGGGGAATGAGGAAACTAAAAGGAAGGAGCCGGATGGCCAACAGGAGGAAAACAGGGAGAGAGGAAAAAACAAAAGGCAATGGGAGATACAGGAGCGTATCCCGGACACGAAGAGGAGCGGAAAGAGAAAGTGAGGAGGAGGAACAGAGCAAAAACAAGGGCAGAAGCAGGAAACGGAGAAAAACAGCTACGGTAAGGCAAATGGAGTGAGAACGTGTAGCACGGAAAATCCGAGGTGCAACGCGCATAGGCGAAGCTGTGTTGTGTGTTTATTCGCTGTCGGTGGCCATCTTGGAAGAAACTAGACCGCTGCCAAAGAACGTGCTAAGAACGTGATGGAACTAATAATGGCGCCGCCAACTTCCCCATAGTTTCCAGGACGGCATGACACTCTGGCATTGTTGGACTCTATGGTGTGCGGCATACATTTTTTCTCCTAAAATGGCGGTTCATTCCGCTTGCTGCAGTCTAGTTGTGCGACTCCCGAATGGCAGTTTGACCGCGCCCCCTACGCTGCGCACAGCATACCTGGCTCTCTCTCCAACAAGCAGATGCGTTGCTACTCTGCCAAAACAACGCTTCGTAAGTACGGACCTAGGCTTTGTCTTCCTGTCCATCTTACGAACTCTATTCATGCTCACTTTCCGTTTCTGTTTTCTACTTATCAGCGCGATTTGACTTTCACCTGCAGATCTGAAAACTCAGCTCCAGAGCTCCCGGAACGAACGCTTGCGCTTACACTGATCTCTCCTTCGGGTTCCAACTCCAATCTTTCCCCGGCGTCTTCTGTGGTACGAAGTGCAGTGCTAGCTTCTTAGTTCAGCTCAATCACTAGTTCTTCGCCTAACTCTGTAATCTTCTATATTTCAGTCGTCTCGTTACAGGAAGCAATATACAACATTTGATTCACAGCTCAGACACAATCCTGTTGCGCATATCAGGTACATACCAGTCGGTAGAAACCCAGTCACTGTTCCTTCTCACTATTCTTGTCTAACACTCATTTCTTTGATAGTGAAGCCTTCCAAGGTTCAAGATCTTCGGTCTATGTGTCATTTCTCACCGCAGTCAATATTTAAAGGGATGAATCTCGTCTGCTTCTCTTTCATTACTTACCTTACTGTATCTTTTGTCTATTATTACTCACCATGTCAATCTCATCTTTTCTGAGTAGACACCACAGCTTTGAATCAGCTCCTGCCTAGAAGAAACACATGAACCAGACAATTTCCAGACGCACAGAGTTTTATTCCCCCCCGAGGGTTTCCCTGGAGTTCTTCCCTCCATCTGGGGCTTTTGTCACAGAGTGAGAGAGGGGTTTCAGGGGGATTCCTATAGCATCGGTTCTCCTAAGCCACGGACACAGACGTGTTCAAGAATCCCACTCTGCTGTTGAGTCCAAGATTGAGGATCCAGTCCTTGCTATATTCTGATATAACATGTGTATAAGTTATACAATGGTTTATAATTGTTACAATCTTACAGTTAGCAACGCATAATTAAAAGAAATATCGAGTAGAGCAGGAACTGGACCCTTGCTAGTGGTCTCTGGTTGACTGTCGGTTCTTAAAATGGACCCCGCTCAGCAACAGCAATTGCTGACTGCTGTTCAGTCATTGGGAAGGACTCCTAGTTGTTCCGAATTGCCTCCCGGTCCAATTCCTGGGGGTTCAGATGATGGGGATCCTCATAAATTAAAAGCTTTCATAGAAGCTTGTACTGTCCAGATTTCATTTAAATCTGCATTTTTCCACAGTGATTGTGACAAAGTAGGGCACATGATTTCAAATCTAACTGGTCCCGCCTTAGCTTGGGCTACCCCATTGGTTACCACTAATAATCCCTTGCTGGATTCTTACCAGGACTTTTTGAATAGCCTTAGGACCATGTTTGAGAGGCAAGAAATCACAGTTTCAGCTCAAGAACAGCTTTTAGATTTCAAACAAGGGTCGCAAGACTTATTATCGTATATTACCAGGTTCAAACAATTGGCAGCAGGCACTTCATGAGCTGATGATGCTCTCATCACGCTATTTAGAAGAGGACTAAATGAGGAATTAAAGGATGAGGTATATAGAGTGCCTCACCCCCTAATCTCACAGAATTGATTTCCATTGTGATGCAAATGGATTACCGCTTACAAGAAAGACATAGGGAACGTCGTAAAACTAGAAACCCGCAAATTTCTTCTGAACTTCCCTTCTCCGCTACCACTAAAGCCCAAACAGACGAGCCTATGCAGATTGGTTTGACACGCAGTCGCTTGACTCCAGATGAACGAAACAGACTTCGTCAACTAAAACTATGCATGTATTGTGGGGCGAAGGATCATGCTGTGCAGAATTGTCCCATTGCTCCTGTTAGGGGGCAGGGAAACGTGCGCACCCGACTGTTAGGGGAACCACGGATAGGGAATTAGCGAAAGGTTCCTCACCTGTACATGTGCATTCTCAGATTACAGAAGTCCCTGAGCTTCCCATGGTCGTTCTACGCATTACCCTCCTATGGAAAACAGCAGAACCTGTGGAGGTGCCTGCCTTGATAGACTGCGGGGCTGCTGGTAATTTTATTGATTATCAATGGGCGAAACGGATGGGAATACCTAGTTCATTAAAATCCCTAGCTATTCCGATGGAGTCAGTAGACGGAAGCCCACTGGTTTCTGGGCCCATTACAGAACAGACACAATCTCTTCTGATGAAGATAGCTTCCCATAGTGAAACCATCATACTCAATATCATTCAAACTACCCATTATCCAATAATACTTGGATTACCCTGTCTTAGGGTTCATAACCCATATATTAACTGGACGGCTGGACGGCTGGAACATTCTTTATGGGTTCAGAATACTGTATAGGAAACTGCCTTTCGAGTGGTGCCTTGGGTTTTCATCCTGTGTCTTCCTCCCAAGAACGCAAGCCTAACGCCACTGTACTTAATCATATACAGGATGTTTCTGACATCTATCAGACGTTTCATACAGTATTTTCTAATACAGAATATGCAGAACTACCACCTCACCGGAGAGTTGACTGTGCTCTCGAATTGGTGCCTGATGCCCCTATTCCATTTGGGCGTATGTACATTTTATCATCCAGAGCAAAAGAAGTTCTTAAAGAATACCTTCAAAAGAAATTATGTCAGGGTCTTATTGCAGAATCCATGTCACCTGCGGGGGCTTCTTTATTTTTCGTTCCTAAAAAGGACACTACGGAACTCAGACCATGCATTGACTACCGTGGATTGAATAAGATCACTATCCCCGATAGATTTCCCATGCCACTCATCTGACTTTCTTGAGGCAGTAAAAGGGGCTGTAATCTGTACGAAACTGGATCTCTGTGGGGCTTACCAGCTTATCCGTATTCGAGCTGGCAACGAATGGAAGACGGCTTTCCGTACACCTTTTGGGCATTATGAGTATCGAGTTATGCCTTTTGGTCTCTCTAACACCCCTGCCGTCTTCCAGCGCTTCATGGATCACATCTTCTCCGATCTCCTTCTTCACTCAGTAATCGTGTATCTGGATGATATCCTGGTCTTCTCTTCCTCCACGGCTGCACACATTCAACACGTCACGTAGGTACTCCAAAGACTGTCTGATAACCACCTATATTGTAGATTGGACAAATGTGAGTTTCACAAGGAAAGGGTGGCGTATCTGGGATACATCTTATCGGCCAAAGGAGTATCCATGGATCCACAAAAGGTTTCTGCAATTACCGAATGGACTGCTCCTGGCAGTGTTAAAGAACTTCAGAGGTTCCTCGGTTTCGCTAATTTTTTCGGCGTTTCATTCCCAATTATTTGGAAGAGATTTTACCAATGACCGCCCTTCTCAAGAAGGGAGCGGTTTTCTGTTGGTCAGATGCAGCTCAATGGTCATTTGAAAATCTCAAAAAGTGCTTCGTATCCAGACTGATTCTTATAAACCCTTAATCGAACTAAGAGGTTTATTGTAGAGTCGGATGCATCTCACTATGCATTAGGAGCAGTCTTACTACAAGAGAATAACCAGGGAGTGGAATGTCCCGTGGCTTACATGTCCAAGACTCTTTCTCCTTCCGAACGGAATTACAACGTCCTGCAGAAAGAACTGCTTGCTATCAAACGGGCCTTCGAGGAATGGCGACATCTTTTGTTGGGAGCTTGTCATGCTATCGAAGTTCGAACCGATCACAGTAACCTTCGTGCCCTACAATATGCCCAAACACGGAACAGTAGACAAGCCGCTGGGCACATTTTTTTCTCCTTACGAGATTATTTTTACTTTTATTCCTGGCAGAATCAATCTCAAGGCCAACGCTTTATCAAGAAACGACACCACGTTTTCTAACCCTTTTCGGTCAGAACCCCTCTTTCCCAGAGCCGTATTTCTACAGGTGGTTACTACATTTTTGCAATCAGTCGCAGAAGCTACGAAACACCTTCTGGAAGCAGATCCTGCTGTTCTGGATAACCTGAAACTGGTGTTGTCCCAAGGATGTGCCTACCGTGAGAAACGTTTATTCGTTCCTTCAGAGAATCTCAGAAGAACTGTGATGCAATTATGTCATGATTCTCAGATGGCTGGACATAGAAGTATTGCCAACACAACTGAATTGGTTCTACAACATTTCTGGTGGCCTGATTTGGGCAGAGATATACAGGATTACGTCTCAGCATGCTCTACCTGTTTACAAACCAAATCCCCACGTTCTGCCCCGCTGGGCCTTCTTTCCACGATGCCCATTCCTGTTCGTCCTTGGCAACTTATTTCTACCAATTTTGTGGTGGATTTACCCGTTTCCGAGGGTTGTACGACAATCATGGTGGCCGTGGACTACTTTACAAAAATGGCTCATTTCATTCCGCTTCCACAGGTTCCCACTGCCGCTCAAATGGCGAGAATCTTCATTGAACGGATATTTTCACTGCACGGTCTCCCTGATGCCAATGTCTCAGATAGAGGGACGCAATATACCTCGCGATACTGGCGCCAGGTCTGCAAGAGTCTTCACATCAACAGGGCTCTGAGTTCTAGTTTCCATCCGCAAACCAATAGACAGACAGAGCGCCTAAATCAGACACTTGAAGGATACTTACGTTGTTATTGTCTTGTGTTGAGAGTCGTGAAGATATAGAAGACCTCTGTCCCCAAGTGCCGCACAGGGAGAATCACTAAATCACTCCCTGTGCAACCTTTGAGGCCGCAGGTGGAGATAATCCGAAGCCGGAACCGAAGTACTAGGAACCCCAAGGCAGCTGTGAAAAAAGGCAATGGTTAGATACCAAGCAGACAGGATACTACATACAATAATCCGAAGACAATCAGAGTCTTACCGGGGATCTGATGAAAGGGATGGTGAACCTGAACGGGAGGATGGTTCCGGGACTCACGTAGGACCCACCCTGCGGGATAGATCTAGATGTTCATCGCCAGTCTCCACCTGGAGAGTGTATTGTAGATGGGCCCCAGGTAATCAGATGGCAGCCACCAACTGGAGAGTGAGATTACCCGTGCAGAGGTGCAATCAGGTAGGCCCAAAAGAGATCCGTTGCAGAAGAAGGTCTGAAGCCAGGAAGAGCCGTCCGAACCAAAGGGAAAAACAAAAAACGTGATCCAGAGGAAGTCCGTAGTTCAGTCGGGGGTCAGGAGCCGTGATGAGCAGAAAAGCCGAAGCAGCCAAATCCAAGCGTGATCCACAAGAAGTCCAGAAAACGAAAGCCAAGTCCAAGGAAGCCAGGTAAGCAACAAAGGTAAGAAAGCCACCAGAGTTATCCTGGTAAACCAGCTGTGAAGCGTAGGATACCGGCACTGCACTGCTTAAATATCGTCCGCTTCCTGGTCACATGATGTTAAACGGAGTCACGTGACCGCGAACCCGGGGCACGTGACCGTTTCCTCGGGTCACGTGATCGGGCCACAACGGTACGAGCGAGTGTGTTACTGCTCGTGCGGTGGCCTAATCTCCATGGCAACTGCCAATGGAGAAACGGCCGCAATCGTGACTGTAGGGTGTATGGCGTTTGTTTGGCTAGCGCGCGAGCCAAACTGGGTTGCCTGCGTGAGCCCCGGGAGACAGGTGAATGGGAGGGGTAGGTCACTGGACTGGGTGTCGGGACATGGCCGTAGGAACTACCCGAAGACATGACAGTTATATTTCAGCCTCCCAGGACAACTGATGCGAATTGTTGCCCATGGCACAATTTGCCTATAATAACTCTAGACATTCTGCACTGAACGCCAGCCCTTTCTTTTGCTCATATGGTTTCCATCCTACCTGTTTTCCTGTGGGTCTCTCTTCCCCGTTAAAGTTTCCTGATGTGGACAGTTTACTATTGGACATACGGGAGGGCCAGCGGTCTGCTCGGAACTCTCTTTTGGCCGCTCAAGAACGTGCCAAACGTTTTGCCGACAGACGCCGTACTCCAGCCCCACGGTTGGTTCCAGGCGATCATGTATGGTTGGCTTCTCACTTTCTGCCCCGTCACTTGGTGCCTTCTGAGCTGTCTCCTAAGTACTTCGGTCCCTTCCCTATTCTACAGTGTGTGGGATCTGCTGCCTTTCGTCTCCGGCTCCCTCCGTCTTGGTCCCGGATTCACCCTGTTTTCCACGTTTCCAGCTGAAGAAAGATGTGGTGGACCGTTTTTCTAGACTCAAGGGTTCTCGTCCCCCTCCTGTTTCTACTCCTTCGGGCCATGAGTTTGAAGTGGCTGGCCCGCTATTACCGGGGTCGTCTTCAGTACCTGGTTGATTGGCGTGGTTATTCGCAGGCGGATCATTCTTGGGAACCCGCTTCTGCTGTCCATACCCCCTATTTGATTCGTCCCTTCTATCATTGTCACCCTGGTAAACCAGGTGCCTCGGCCCTTCGGAGGGGGCATACTGTCACGCTCCTTAGGAGGCGCTGGTCCCTCTAGCATCGTTGGACTCGAAGGTATGTGGCATCCATTTTTTCACCTAAAATGGCAGTTCATTCCACTTGCTGCAGTCTAGTTGTTCGACTCCCGAATGGCAGTTTGACTCCGCCACCTACACCGCGCACAGCATACCTGGCTCTCTCTCCAACAAGCAGATGCGTTGCTACTCTGCCAAAACAACACTTCGTAAGTACGAATTTAGGCTTTGTCTTCCTGTCCATCTTACGAACTCTATTCATGCTCACTTTCTGTTTCTGTTTTCTACTTATCAGCGCGATTTAACTTTCACCCGCGGATCTGAAAACTCAGCTCCAGAGCTCCCGGAACGAATGCTTGCACTTACACTGATTTCTCCTTCGGGTTCCAACTCCAATCTTTCCCCGGCTTCCTCTGAGGTACGAAGGGCAGTGCTAGCTTCTTAGTTCAGCTCAATCACTAGTTCTTCGCCTAACTCTGTAATCTTCTATATTTCAGTCCTCTCCTTACAGGAAGCAATATACAACATTTGATTCACAGCTCAGACACAATCCTGTTGCGCATATCAGGTACATACCAGTCGGTAGACACCCAGGGCCTCATTACAACCCTGGCGTTGGACCATGGTGCTATTAGCACCATGGTCCATGCCGGATTCCGCCATGGTGGATGGCGGATTTACCGCCCCACTCCAAGGTTGGCGGGGCAGTAAATCCCCATTCAATGGCCCCTTCCCCATTCCCATTTTTGGCCCATAGGGCTCAATGGGAATGGGGAAGGCGCTAATTACGGCACTGTAAATTACGGTGCCGTAATTAGCACCAAGGTCCCTTAGCGGGTTGGACTTTAACGCCTGCAAAAAGCAGGCGTTAAAGTGTGAATCGGGCGTTAAGGGTTTAACGGCACTGCAGCCTTTTACGGCGCCGTTACCCCCTTACGCCAGGGTTGTAATGAGGCCCCCAGTCACTGTTCCTTCTCACTATTCTTGTCTAACACTAATTTCTTTGGTAGTGAAGCCTTCCAAGGTTCAAGATCTTCGGTCTATGTGTCATTTCTCACCGCAGTCAACATTTAAAGGGGTGAATCTCATCCGCTTCTCTTTCATTACTTACCTTACTGTATCTTTTATCTATTATTACTTACCATGTCAATCTCATCTTTTATGAGTAGACACCACAGCTCTGAATCAGCTCCTGCCTAGAAGAAACACCCGAAGCAGACGATTTCCAGACATACAGGGTTTTATCCCCCCCCCCCCAGGGTTTCCCTGGAGTTCTTCTGTCCGTCTGGGGCTTTTGTCACAGAGTGAGAGAGGGGCTTCAGGGGGATTCCTATAGCATCGGTTCTCCTAACCCACGGACACAGACGTGTTCAAGAATCCCACTCCGCTGGTGAGTCCATGATTGAGGATCAAGTCCTTGCTATATTCTGATATAACATGCGTATAAGTTATACAAGGGTTTAGAATTGTTACAATCTTACAGGTTGTGGGAAAAAAAGGTTGGGTGTATGGGTGTACGTCATCTGCCCCCCCTCTTTTTTCATCCACCTGTTTAGATTCTGCCTAGTGCAGCTGAAATGGAATACACACTTTCCCCTGTTCAAGTACTACCGTTGATGACTGCTAGTCCATGTTTCGACAATTGCATAAAAAAACGTGTCACTACAGTGAGGGCATCATTGATTTCAAGAGAGACGTGCCGTGCTGCCTTTCTACATGTGAGGTGAGATGGTTTTCTCTGATAAGTTTTTAAGAATGACTGACCTTTTCGGTAGTCCAATTTGCTTATTTGGTTTTGATTTAGTTTAAGATTCATGGTTGCAGAAAATAAGTTGCAGTCACAGCTCCCTATGCTCATGGAGCTAGTAATTGGATAATTAGGTATTCTCAAATTTTGCTTTAATGCATTTTCAAACACAGCGGCTTTTTTAAACCTCATAAGTGGTATAGTGTTGGGTTGGTCTCCTCAGGTGTCAGTTTCCCACCACCACATTTCAGAGGCTCATCACTGGCCTCACTAACCTATAGGCACTCAGAAACTTGGGGCACTACATTAATAAAAATGAGTGCACCCTGGCATGTGAGATACGTAATTGATTAATCTTTGGTGCACGTTCATGAATTGGCTTATTTGTATTTGTATTGTTGTGGGTTTTTACATAAATAATGTTCTTGTTTTTTAGCTTTTCCCATTAATATCTTTTCATTTATATTTTGTTTTAGTATAATATTTGGATTCCCTGATGAAGACGTGGATAAAATAATCCAACACGTCGAAACCGGTCAGAAACTGAAACTAGCTGGAGATGTGATCAAGCACATTGCAATTACTATTAAGATCCATTCCAAAGTTTGGCGACATATTGCTAATTTGTCAAATATTTAAACAATTTATTTCTATGTTGTCATTTGAATTTGATCTAAAATGTATATGTAAGCATTTTTGTATGTGTATGTTTGTATGAGGATGTCTGTTGAATGAATGATTGAATAGTTCAGTGTAGAAATGAATTGTGTCATCTACCCTGTTTTAAATGTCATTTTACCTGCAACCTAATTGTGACTTTTAGTGTTGATTCATACATGATTAATTGCCATTTACAATTTTTGTATCAAGCTAAATAAATATTTTTGATACACATTTCTTGAATGTAGTCCTCTGGATAATCTTTCAGTATACCTGGTTATGGTAATACCCGGGTCCACAGTGTAGGGTTTTCCTGTGTATTCAGTATAGTAACCAACTCATAAGGAGTCAAGTGATCGTCTGAGCCTTGCTGATTGCGCAGGGCAAAAGGAGCCAGCAGAAGGCAATACATCCAGTCCTTATGTAGTGTGTCACGCAATCATG
Organism: Ambystoma mexicanum; assembly: GCF_040938575.1. Classification (NCBI taxonomy): domain Eukaryota; kingdom Metazoa; phylum Chordata; class Amphibia; order Caudata; family Ambystomatidae; genus Ambystoma; species Ambystoma mexicanum. The sequence continues at coordinate 1,223,270,490 of NC_090923.1, forward strand.
CTAACCCTTGATGCCCGGGAGTTTTGTGCACTTTATAAATGTAAAGTAAAGTAAATAAAAAATCTCCACGACACTCCCTGTGATTTTCCACTATGTATACTGCTGTGTTGCATGGAGATTCTGATGGCGCTATCACTCCCTGCTTAGTGAGCACATTTAATGTTTCATAAAAATACCCTCATATGCTTCTTTGGACATTGGATACTGTTTTACTCGAGGTAAAATTGCCCCTTTCTTTAATTTTATTTTTACTGCTCCTATTCCTTTTAACATCCCCACACCATATGGAAAGGTCATCCATAGGGTGCGTGGTACCCTTGCCAAATCTTCTTCTATAAATTATTTGTTGTGGCACCTCTGTATACTCTATTCTCAATTGACATGGTATATTCATCTCAAACAATACCTCATCATCACAGTCACTGTAGTCAACCTCCTCATCAGTGCCGTGTAAAATCATTCTATCCTCCCTCACTACAGCCATCTCTTGCTCAATTTTAACCAGTTCCCCTTCAGTTACATCTGCAGGTATTTGTGTTCTGAATAAAAAGTTCTTTGGGTAGTCTCAATAACTGTCCCTCAATGCGTGGAAGCCATGCTAACATCACTTGTACTCCATAGAAAAATACTTCAGGATCCACTGGTACTCCCCTCTGTACTTTCTGCCTATGAAAGGCTTGTATGTATTCTTTTGCTGTCTGGAAATGTATGCCTGATGTAGAGCATATTATGCCGTCTTCTGTGAATGATATTGACATATTGAGTTTGGCCATAGGATTTCTTCCCAATATGTTAACAGGTGTCTTCCTGGAATACAGGAATGGGATAGCTATCAGCTGATCTCCTACTGTCACAGGATGTTGTTGTCTCAGTGTAAACTAAGAAAGAAAGAGTCTGGTCGCCTATAGATATTTCCACCCTCTGTTCCTGTTCAGTGTCTGTGGTTACTGATAGGATAGGGCACATCAAGCTATTCTGTGGGCTGTCATATTGGAGATACATGTTCAGTCCTGTCCTTGAGAAAGGGTACCCCCCAACGGCTGTAACTCCTCCTCTCCGTGATGTCTGTGGGCAGAATATTTTTATCCCACTGTGTCACTGCTTGTTGCGATTGCACTGCACTCTGTGGTTGCTGTGCTAATGTCTGTTGTGGTTGTTGGGGTGCTATCTGTGGCTGTATCTGTGGCCGTTGGGGTTGCTGCACCTGCTGTGCTTGTGTCTGATCTGGTGAATATTGTGTGTAGTCATAGTACTCATAGGTTTGCTGTGGTGCACCATATGGTGCTGGATATGCTATCCCTCCTCTTGGCCTATACGGCATTGCACCTTGCTGCATTGCTCCTCTACTCTACACACCCGTGAAATGTGTCCTACTTTCCACATGTCCAACATACTGCTCCAGTGCCCCCAGGTCCTCTGAAAGTGAAACTGTCCCCCACAAACCCAAATCCTCTCCATCTGTGAACAAATCCTCTTCCTCCTCTGGGTTAAAACGACTCTCACCTCTTCCTGCAAAATAACCACCCATGCCCTGCTGTGGCATGACAGCTCCCTGTCCATTAATCCCATCTCCTGTATTTATGAATACAGCTCCTTCTACCGCCATTTTGGATAATTTCTTCTGCATCAATTTTGCCTCTTCTGTTTGCCTTTCCTCTATTTTCTTTTGATCCTTCTCCTGCTTTAACCTTCAGTGTAAGAGTTAATTGTATCTCTGACCATGGTCTCATTTCAATCCCCAGTCTTTTTTAACTGCCTCTGTACTTCTTCAGGTAGGCCCTGACATATAATATGATAAAACACTGGTATATTTTTATCCCAATGGTCTTTAGTTTCCAAATGCCAATGTGTCAAGGCCCTGCGGAGACCATGGTCACTGTGGCATAGTGTCATGCCTGCGCCATGGGCGCATCCATTTACGCTCAATTTGGACTATATGTTTATCATTTATTTACAACAGACTCTTGGATCTATCTATATTTACTTTGGAAACTTTATTTCCCATTTGCGAGACTTTGCTGCTTAATTATTATTTCCAACAAACTACGCATACCATAATGCACCTGGCTACAAGCATTGATTCCTGGCTGTTCCTATTGGTTATCAATGGAACTACACCCCCCAGAAGCCCTAGAGACTTGCCCTGCTTCCACCAGCCCAGGAACAGAAAGGGAGGTGGCCGATTGCCTGCAGGTGTGTTTAGCCAGGTGCAACCAATTAGCCTGCCTCTGTGCTGGGCTAGGCAGTATAAAGACTGCTGCCTGCAGTGGCTCAGCCTCTTGCATCTGAGAGTTCTTCCTCCACCTTTTGCTTCTTTCTACGGATCTTGTATGCTGCTTACCTTCACTCCTGCTTGGACCCTGCCCTGTTGCTTGCTCCACCCTGCTGCCTCCAGCCATAGCCTTCCAGGCTCCCTGCCTCACAGCCCTGCTCCTCTGGGCTCTCCACATTACAGCGGATCACGCTCTGCTGCCTTCCAGCCTTCGCCCTTGCCCTGCCGGGCTCTCCACATTGCAGCGGATCACGCTCTGCTGTCTTCCAGTCTCCGCCCTTGCCCTGCCGGGCTCTCCACATTGCAGCGGATCACGCTCTGCTGCCTTCCAGCCTTCGCCCTTGCCCTGCCGGGCTCTCCACATTGCAGCGGATCACGCTCTGCTGCCTTCCAGCCTTCGCCCTTGCCCTGCCGGGCTCTCCACATTGCAGCGGATCACGCTCTGCTGCCTTCCAGCCTTCGCCCTTGCCCTGCCGGGCTCTCCACACTGCAGCGGATCACGCTCTGCTGCCTTCCAGCCTTCGCCCTTGCCCTGCCGGGCTCTCCACATTGCAGCGGATCACGCTCTGCTGCCTTCCAGCCTTCGCCCTTGCCCTGCCGGGCTCTCCACATTACAGCGGATCACGCTCTGCTGCCTTCCAGTCTCTGCCCTTGCCCTGCCGGGCTCTCCACATTACAGCGGATCACGCTCTGCTGCCTTCCAGCCTTCGCCCTTGCCCTGCCGGGCTCTCCACATTGCAGCCGATCACGCTCTGCTGCCTTCCAGCCTCCGCCCTTGCCCTGCCGGGCTCTCCACATTGCAGCCGATCACGCTCTGCTGCCTTCCAGCCTCCGCCCTTGCCCTGCGTACCCTCTACATTGCAGCTGATCACGCTCTGCTGCTTTCCTGCCTCAGCCCTTGTCCTCTGGGCTCCCTGCCCTGCAGCCTGCCTCACTCCGGCTGCCTTCAGCCCTTGTCCTCTGGGGCTCCCTGCTCTGCAGCCTACCTCTCTCTGGCTACCTACAGCCCTTGTCCTCTGGGCCTTCCTACTTTGCAGCTTATCCCGCTTCGCTGCCTACTACCTACCTTTTCCGCTGGGTTCTCGGCCTAGCAGCTCTCTACGGTCCTCTGCTACCGTCTACGTTCATCGGCCCTGTCCCTCAGGGTTCACTCCTTACTGCCCGGCCCTTACGGGATCCTTGCCGTGCAGTCTGCTTTACTCTGCTGCCCTAAGCCCTTTTCCTCTGGGCGTTCTACCTTACAGTCCTACCCCTGTGGGCTTACTCATTGCTTTCCTGCTCCTCTGAGCTCTCAACCTTGTTCCTTACTGTCCTCTGCTATCCTATCCTGGTACACGACTTTCCTTTCATTTCCTTCTGCTAGTTTGCTATCACCTCCTTTACTGGATTTGTCTGTAGTATCTTCTCTTGTACTGTTTGTAGACCCTTTTGTACAGAGCTTGTCTGTTGGTTCCCATCAGTCAACCTCTGCCCCTTCCCTTGTCCTGTTTCTACATTACAGACACCCGGAGCTGCTGTTCCAAGTCATGAGCAATCAGCGTGGGCCTCTGTTATAGCAAACTGTGCAGAAGGCTAGAGTATTTCCAAGGTTCGTGGAATACTCTTTTCCTATATCTGCATACACCCCAAGAGGGTATTCATTCTGTATCTTTTCCCTTGCTACTCTTGCTTACTCTTCGTTCTCTTTCCTTTCCGCTGTGTGTGTTCTTATCTGTCCACTTTATTTGGCACAACCACCCAAACCCTTTCTGGGTGTCCTGTGCCACTCTTAATAGAGTGCCACTCCTGACAGAATGCAAGAGCTAAAGATTTCTTGTTCCATAGGCCGGAAAGGCACACACAGAACAAAGATGCTTTCCTTTCGGGTTAAGAAACCTTTGCATAAACCTATGGTTTCCCTAAAGACAGCAAACAAGAACCTTAGTCTAAAGGACAGTCTCGCCTTAGTAAACAAAGATTTACAAGCACGGTACTATACTCACTGGCTAGCTGACCCTTCTTCCATGTACAATTATTATGACATTTGCGACTATGACCCGCAGTCCTTATCTGTTGCAGAGCTACAGCAAGATAATGAATTCTTACAGATCTTGTTAAACCAAACAGTGAAAAACACTCCTGCGTCTTCTGACAAGCCTTCTAACACCGCAACAGCCAAGGATATAGCACTCATTGTGGGAGACTCTAAACCAGAATACGCTGTTGCCAGAGTGATATGCGCAAGATCAGCTTGGCAAGCTCCCCAGAATGCTGGAAACCCTTATTTGACAGGACAGGGCAGTCATTATCCTGAGGTTTGTGCATCTGGTCCTGGGTACAAAAGACCTATACTAACCATTGGTTGTCTTAATGCTTCCACAGTATCTACTAACCACAATAACCCTAAGGTCAGTCTTCCCATTGCTACAACCGAATTTTCTGCCACACCAGCTTCTGAAGCTTTAGATCAAACTAATGATACTTACCTGCTACACAAACAACTCCTACGCCTTAAAAGAAAGACCGAAGACCTCTATGATGACTTTGTTTATTTGCATTATAAGAATCTTATGAAGGGACACAAGTCACCAGACCATCTGACACTATGTCCAACACCTGACATCTTATCTTTAGAGATCGACATGATAAGGCCTGGAATTGCCATACAGAAAAGTATACAGACTTATACCAAGCAGATGGAAGACCTAAATATAGCATATGTATCCCTTCTAAAGACTGACACAGCTTTTTCACCTTCCAGCCACAGAAACTCAGGTTGTTGTACTGACAGAAAAGAATTAACTCCTCCGGTGGGTCAAATCACGCACACAGCCATTACACCACAAAACAAGGGTGGTCTTCTGATTGGAAATCCCTCTGAGTCAAAGGATGGTTCCGCCCTCACCCTTGCCTATTGTCCAGTACTCACACTTACAACCTCTTCTGAAATGACAATGGCAGCTGAAGAGACTGGCGCAGTTCACACCGAGCATGCTGAGTTGGCAAGCGGGGCTTGCCAAAGTGTGGCTGTGCTATCAGACAACACTCTTGAGCAATCAACATCTTCAGTTTCTTCGATACCCCCTGAATCGCCAGTGGTTGTGGTACCCGATCTACCAGTAGTTGCAACACCTGAACTATCTGTAGCTGCTACAGCACCCGAACTTCCAACTGCAATCCATGATCTTCCTGCTGCTGTGGTTCCTAAACTCCCTGCCACATTTGAGACTCCTCAAGTCTCTGCTGCAAATCTTGAGGCTGCTATAGCTACTGTGATTCCTGAAGCTACTGCTAATTCTGATGCTCCCGATTCCCAGATTTCTACTTCCTTCGCAGCTGTGCTCGCTGCAGCAGAATCCTCTGCTACACAACCTGATCCCTCAGCACCTTCTCTTCCTGATCCTACATCCGCCATGCTAACTGTTGCAGGGTCAGCGAAGGGTTTTCCTGTTAAGACTACTGCTCCAGTTGTTTCTGCTGGTGTATCTATAGCACTAAGACTGCCAGACTCTACTCTACCAGTCTCAGGTGCGTTCCAGCCCGCTGGCTCTCTCATGACACCCACACACCCAGTTGCTACCGCCTTGATACTCTCTACAGCCATTCAAGACTCTCACCTTGCAACCCGTTTCTGGTGCTTCATGTTTTGCCTTTTTGGAGTAAGACTCTTGTACGGTGTGACAGACATTCTTCCTATAGGTCGGTCTTCAGGGAACCTGGAGAGGGGCCTGGAGAGGGGCCTGGAGAGGGGCATACTGTCATGCCTGCGCCATGGGCGCCTCCATTTACGCTCAATTTGGACTATATGTTTATCATTTATTTACAACAGACTCTTGGATCTATCTATATTTACTTTGGAAACATTATTTCCCATTTGCGAGACTTTGCTGCTTAATTATTATTTCCAACAAACTACGCATACCATAATGCACCTGGCTACAAGCATTGATTCCTGGCTGTTCCTATTGGTTATCAATGGAACTACACCCCCCAGAAGCCCTAGAGACTTGCCCTGCTTCCACCAGCCCAGGAACAGAAAGGGAGGTGGCCGATTGCCTGCAGGTGTGTTTAGCCAGGTGCAACCAATTAGCCTGCCTCTGTGCTGGGCTAGGCAGTATAAAGGCTGCTGCCTGCAGTGGCTCAGCCTCTTGCATCTGAGAGTTCTTCCTCCACCTTTTGCTTCTTTCTACGGATCTTGTATGCTGCTTACCTTCACTCCTGCTTGGACCCTGCCTTGTTGCTTGCTCCACCCTGCTGCCTCCAGCCATAGCCTTCCAGGCTCCCTGCCTCACAGCCCTGCTCCTCTGGGCTCTCCACATTACAGCGGATCACGCTCTGCTGCCTTCCAGCCTTCGCCCTTGCCCTGCCGGGCTCTCCACATTGCAGCGGATCACGCTCTGCTGTCTTCCAGTCTCCGCCCTTGCCCTGCCGGGCTCTCCACATTGCAGCGGATCACGCTCTGCTGCCTTCCAGCCTTCGCCCTTGCCCTGCCGGGCTCTCCACATTGCAGCGGATCACGCTCTGCTGCCTTCCAGCCTTCGCCCTTGCCCTGCCGGGCTCTCCACATTGCAGCGGATCACGCTCTGCTGCCTTCCAGCCTTCGCCCTTGCCCTGCCGGGCTCTCCACACTGCAGCGGATCACGCTCTGCTGCCTTCCAGCCTTCGCCCTTGCCCTGCCGGGCTCTCCACATTGCAGCGGATCACGCTCTGCTGCCTTCCAGCCTTCGCCCTTGCCCTGCCGGGCTCTCCACATTACAGCGGATCACGCTCTGCTGCCTTCCAGTCTCTGCCCTTGCCCTGCCGGGCTCTCCACATTACAGCGGATCACGCTCTGCTGCCTTCCAGCCTTCGCCCTTGCCCTGCCGGGCTCTCCACATTGCAGCCGATCACGCTCTGCTGCCTTCCAGCCTCCGCCCTTGCCCTGCGTACCCTCTACATTGCAGCTGATCACGCTCTGCTGCTTTCCTGCCTCAGCCCTTGTCCTCTGGGCTCCCTGCCCAGCAGCCTGCCTCACTCCGGCTGCCTTCAGCCCTTGTCCTCTGGGGCTCCCTGCTCTGCAGCCTACCTCTCTCTGGCTACCTACAGCCCTTGTCCTCTGGGCCTTCCTACTTTGCAGCTTATCCCGCTTCGCTGCCTATTACCTACCTTTTCCGCTGGGTTCTCGGCCTAGCAGCTCTCTACAGTCCTCTGCTACCTTCTACGTTCATCGGCCCTGTCCCTCAGGGTTCACTCCTTACTGCCCGGCCCTTACGGGATCCTTGCCGTGCAGTCTGCTTTACTCTGCTGCCCTAAGCCCTTTTCCTCTGGGCGTTCTACCTTACAGTCCTACCCCTGTGGGCTTACTCATTGCTTTCCTGCTCCACTGAGCTCTCAACCTTGTTCCTTACTGTCCTCTGCTATCCTATCCTGTTACACGACTTTCCTTTCATTTCCTTCTGCTAGTTTGCTATCACCTCCTTTACTGGATTTGTCTGTAGTATCTTCTCTTGTACTGTTTGTAGACCCTTTTGTACAGAGCTTGTCTGTTGGTTCCCATCAGTCAACCTCTGCCCCTTCCCTTGTCCTGTTTCTACATTACAGACACCCGGAGCTGCTGTTCCAAGTCATGAGCAATCAGCGTGGGCCTCTGTTATAGCAAACTGTGCAGAAGGCTAGAGTATTTCCAAGGTTCGTGGAATACTCTTTTCCTATATCTGCATACACCCCAAGAGGGTATTCATTCTGTATCTTTTCCCTTGCTACTCTTGCTTACTCTTCGTTCTCTTTCCTTTCCGCTGTGTGTGTTCTTATCTGTCCACTTTATTTGGCACAACCACCCAAACCCTTTCTGGGTGTCCTGTGCCACTCTTAATAGAGTGCCACTCCTGACACATAGATGGTCTCTTAGACGAATTGCGGCCATCTTTACTCCCAAGATGGCCACCGCTACGGATGGTGTGGGTGTAGACTTACACCAAGGCCGCGCGGTGGAAGGACCGCCCTCCTGCTCCGGAGCCGGTTCATCTGTTCCTGCGGACAACGCACGGATGCGTTGCTACTCTTCCACAACAGCGCTTCGTGAGTTCGATACTAGGATCTATTGCATACTAGTTTGTTTGTCATTCCTTCTGTGTAATTCTACCCTTTCATTCACCTGTTTCAGACTTGACTGCTTCTCCCAACTCTTGCACGACATCGGAGACTCGAGTGTACTCTCTCAGCCACACTCGTTACGAGCTGAACCTCACTGATCGGTTCGCTAGTGAGAATTCCTCCCTGGCGTGCGGTACGTGAGAATTGATAGTCAGTCCCTAGTATATCCGGGGGTTAGAAGAAGAACCAGAATTGACACCTGATATTATTTCACCTATTCAGAAGTAGGGATATGCGGGGTCCGATCCGCAGCATTGAGATTTGAGACTCATTCTCTTCCTGGGACGTCCTCGAGGTTACTCCTATCCGCGTCTCATCGGAAGACCTACAATATAGCCCGATAAGTCGTATCCCCCTTCCAATCAGGTACTCCTCGTCTTCTCTACCCATATTCTGCCTTCTACTTACCCTTCTTAAACTTACCACTTTCCTCTGTCTTTATCCAGACGGCTCCCCTCCAGCGGATAGTCCGGGATCAAAAACCTCTCCAGACAGACGACATCTATCCAGTGGCCGTCGACACAGGGTTTTCTTCCCCAGAGGGTTTCCCTGGGGTTCTTCCCCTCCTTAATCCTTGTATTGAAGGCGGAGGAAGGGTCTCAGGGAGGCACTCATTCTCTACCCCTGTCGGAACCATTTCTGAAGAAGGAAGCATAGGAGGGAGACCGACTGGTGTTTCTCTAAGGAACCTTTCGGTGTATTCAAATTCCTCGCAATTTGTCTAATTATTACAGTTAGCAATGCCCAAAAATATTAGAAGAAAGACTATACTGGGGCTTCCCAGGTGCTGAACGGTTGCCTTAAAGAACTCGATAGTTCTAGGAGATACCATGGACGCAGCCCAACAGCAGCAATTGGTTTCTGCAGTCCAGTCTTTGACTGCGGAAGTACAGGCATTAAAGCAGGAAAATGCCTTCTTGAGACAACAGATTGGAAGGGTACCTAGTTGTTCAGAATTACCTCCAGGTCCCATTCCAGGGGGTTTATATGATGGGAATCCCCACAAACTTAAAGCGTTTATCGAAGCATGTACTGTCCAGTTTTCATTCAAAACGGCCTTCTTTCAGAATGATCGTGACAAGGTGGGACATATGATAGCTAACTTGACTGGACCGGCATTGGCATGGGCTACACCAGTGGTCGTGACAAACAACGCTCTGCTAGACTCCTATCCCGCCTTTCTGAACAGTCTTAGGTCCATGTTTAGTAGACAAGAGATCACAGTTTCTTCCCAAGAGCAATTATTAGACTTCAAACAGGGATCACAGGATCTACTGTCTTATATCACCTCTTTTAAACAGCTTGCTGCTGGAACCTCTTGGGCTGATGATGCTCTGGTAACACTATTTCGTAGGGGTTTGAATGAGGAACTTAAAGACGAGGTGTCTAGAGTGTCCCGACCTCCCAACCTAGCGGAAATGATTACATTAGTGATGCAGATGGATTACCGTCTACAGGAAAGGCTCAGAGAACGACGTCGAAATCGTTCTATGAGACCATTGACTACGCATCCTCCTAGTCCTATGAAGACCCCAATAGATGAACCTATGCAGATAGGAATCACAAGAGGAAGAGGTAGACTCACCTCGGAATAACGTAATCGACGGAGAACTAAAGGCTTGTGCATGTATTGTGGGTCCAAAGACCACCCAGTACAGGATTGCCCAATCACCCCTACCTAACGACAGGGAAACGCTTCCTCCCAACCGCACGGGGAACCGCGGCTAGGGAGCCAATAACAGTTTCCTCAACCATGTCTTTAACTTCTCAAGTCACAGACACACCCGATCTTCCCATGATTGTCATACAGGTTTCAATGGCATGGGGCACCTCCGAGCCAATTTTGGTTCCCGCATTGATTGATTGCGGAGCTGCGGGGAATTTTGTAGACACCCATTGGAAGAACGACAAGAATATACCATGCTCCCTTAAGACCATTGCTGTCCCAGTAGAATCTGTGGACGGAAGTCCACTAATTTCCAGTCCTATCAGGGAACAAACAAGACCTATTCAAATGAAGATTGCATCTCATCAAGAGACTATCGTATTCGATGTCATTCGCACAGCACATTATCCCTTGATATTGGGGTTACCGTGGCTTAGAGCCCATAATCCATACATCAATTGGAAGGCCGGCACAATTTTTCTAGGATCGGAACATTGCCTTACTCATTGCCTTTCTGGTGGAGCGTTGGGGTTCCGTTCCACACACTCCGTCCAAGAAAGGAATTGCTCTACTTCAGTGTTACATAACATCCAGGAGATTCCTCCTGACTACCAAGAATTTCAAGTAGTATTTTCCGATTCAGAATTCGCTGAATTACCTCCCCATCGTAGAGATGATTGCACCCTAGAACTTGATCCTGATGTTCCAATCCCTTTTGGGCGCATGTATATACTATCAGCGCGCGAACGGGAAGTCCTAAAGGAGTATCTCCAGAAGAACTTACATAGCGGCCTCATTCAGGAATCCACTTCTCCAGCTGGCGCCTCACTGTTCTTTATCCCTAAGAAGGATTCGACAGAACTCAGACCATGTGTAGACTATCGGGGTTTGAACAAGATCACCACTCCGGATCGCTACCCGATGCCCTTAATCCCGGATATTCTTGAGGCAGTAAAGGGTGCCAAGATATTTACCAAGCTAGACCTACGTGGAGCTTACCATCTTATCCGAATCCGCGCGGGGGATGAATGGAAAACCGCCTTTCATACTCCCTTGGGCCACTATGAATACAAAGTGATGCCATTCGGACTTTCCAATGCCCCAGCTGTTTTCCAACGTTTTATGGATCACATATTCTCGGATATACTTCTACATACCTTCATTGTCTATTTAGACGACATACTGGTCTTCTCAGTTTCCATGTCTGACCATATCCGACATGTGAAGGAAGTCTTGCAGAGACTAGAGGAGAATCATCTTTTTTCAAGTTAGACAAGTGTGAATTCCACAAGGATAGAGTGGCCTATTTGGGTTATATACTATCCGCCGAGGGAGTTGCCATGGATCCCAGGAAGATCTCTGCTATAACGGAATGGCCAGTTCCACTGTGTGTTAAAGATCTGCAGAGATTCTTGGGATTCGCCAACTTTTATAGGCGCTTCATTCCCCACTATTCGGAGAAGATCCTCCCTATGACGGCTCTCCTTAAGAAGAATGCAAAGTTCTTTTGGTCAGACAGGGCTCAAATAGCCTTTGAGAGTCTCAAGGAAAATTTCACCAAGGAACCTATACTCCTCACCCCTGACCAAAACAAGAAGTTCATTGTAGAATCGGACACCTCGCACCATGCGGTAGGTGCCGTTCTACTTCAAGAAAATGAACAAGGAGACGAGTGTCCTGTGGCCTATCTATCTAAGACACTCTCACCTTCGGAGATCAATTACTCGGTCCTCGAAAAGGAATTATTAGCTATTAAGAGAGCCTTTGAGGAGTGGCGACATCTGCTACTACTACATCTACTACCATGCATTCCCACTGCAGCTCAGATGGCGAAAAGTTTCCTTTCACGGATCTTCACGCTCCATGGGCTTCCAGAAACTATCATCTCCGATCGTGGTTCCCAATATACTTCACGTTATTGGCAACAGATATGTAAGAGCCTTAATATCTCCCGAGCATTGAGTTCTGGCTTCCATCCTCAAACTAACGGCCAGACAGAACGACTGAACCAGACATTGGAGGGCTATTTGCGCTGCTACATCTCAGCTTCACAGGACAACTGGGTTTCTCTATTACCATTGGCGGAGTTTGCCTACAAGAACTCCCGTCATTCCGCTCTGGGTTCCAGTCCTTTTTTTTTGCTCATATGGATTTCACCCTTCCTGTTTTCCTACTGGCCTTCCCTCTTCATCACGATTTCCAGATGTGGATAACCTACTTCAAGTTATCCAGACAGGTCATTTGGCGGCCAAATCTTCGCTACTTGAGGCTCAGGATAGAGTCAAACGGTTTGCGGACAAACACCGTTCTCCAGCGCCCTCCCTGAAGACAGGTGATTTGGTATGGCTGGCCTCTCGTTTCTTACCACGGCATCTGGTCCCGTCCAAGCTGTCTCCTAAATATTTCGAACCCTTTCCCATACTACGGAAGTTGGGTTCCTCTGCTTTCAAACTCAGGCTTCCCCCTTCTTGGTCCCGGATTCATCCTGTGTTTCATGTGTCCCAACTGAAGAAAGATGTGTATGATCGGTTTTCAAGATTAAGGAATACTCACCCTCCTCCGGTATCTACCCAGTCAGGTCCTGAATATGAAGTGGCGGATATTTGTGACTCTCGTATCTTTCGAGGTCGCCTTCAGTTTTTGATTGACTGGCAAGGTTATTCTCCTGCTGATCGTTCCTGGGAACCTGCCTCTGCCATGCATGCACCGGCTCTTATTCGCCGGTTCTTCCGTAACCATCCGGGGAAGCCGGGGGCCCCTGCCCTTCGGAGGGGGCATACTGTCACGCCCCTGCGGAGACCATGGTCACTGGCATAGATGGTCTCTTAGACGGATTGCGGCCATCTTTACTCCCAAGATGGCCGCCGCTACGGATGGTGTGGGTCTAGACTTACACCAAGGCCGCGCGGTGGAAGGACCGCCCCCCTGCTCCGGAGCCGGTTCATCTGTTCCTGCGGACAACGCACGGATGCGTTGCTACTCTTCCACAACAGCGCTTCGTGAGTTCGATACTAGGATCTATTGCATACTAGTTTGTTTGTCATTCCTTCTGTGTAATTCTACCCTTTCATTCACCTGTTTCAGACTTGACTCCTTCTCCCAACTCTTGCACGACATCGGAGACTCGAGTGTACTCTCTCAGCCACACTCGTTACGAGCTGAACCTCACTGATCGGTTCGCTAGTGAGAATTCCTCCCTGGCGTGCGGTACGTGAGAATTGATAGTCAGTCCCTAGTATATCCGGGGGTTAGAAGAAGAACCAGAATTGACACCTGATATTATTTCACCTATTCAGAAGCAGGGATATGCGGGGTCCGATCCGCAGCATTGAGATTTGAGACTCATTCTCTTCCTGGGACGTCCTCGAGGTTACTCCTATCCGCGTCTCATCGGAAGACCTACAATATAGCCCGATAAGTCGTATCCCCCTTCCAATCAGGTACTCCTCGTCTTCTCTACCCATATTCTGCCTTCTACTTACCCTTCTTAAACTTACCACTTTCCTCTGTCTTTATCCAGACGGCTCCCCTCCAGCGGATAGTCCGGGTATCAAAAACCTCTCCAGACAGACGACATCTATCCAGTGGCCGTCGACACAGGGTTTTCTTCTCCAGAGGGTTTCCCTGGGGTCCTTCCCCTCCTTAATCCTTGTATTGAAGGCGGAGGAAGGGTCTCAGGGAGGCACTCATTCTCTACCCCTGTCGGAACCATTTCTGAAGAAGGAAGCATAGGAGGGAGAACGACTGGTGTTTCTCTAAGGTAACCTTTCGGTGTATTCAAATTCCTCGTAATTTGTCTAATTATTACACAATGTTCTTTAATGTCTTGAAATATAAACAACGGGTTCCTAAGTAGGCCCCATCTTCCTAGTCATTATGGCGCTCTTGTCAGATTGATCTGGAAATAGCACCCTCAGGGCCTTCTATACATTAGCTCTACAATTATTAAATGGTGACACATCATATTTAGTGGTGTTATGTTCTATCACTGCAAAATAGCCTGATCGCTTCCACGCATCCTCTGCCTGGTCACCCAATATGGATGCAAATAGGCTTGTCATGTCACCTATAGCTAATGCTATCCCAGCTGTCTCTCTCTCTCTAGCTTGTCGATCCACCGGCTCGCCCCTGCTATCAATGACGGCAGCTTATCCATCAAGTTATTTTTATCTGTCTGATTCCATGGAGTATAGTGGGGTTGCCCTAATGCCTTGTGGAGCAGTGGGAATTGTGTGACCCATTTCATATGCAAAGTGGATGCTGCGCGAGTTCTCCTTTTCAATGTCTCAGCTACACGGTGCCGCTGGCGTTCTGGCAAGTTTCTTAAGAAATATGGTGATTTATGGTCTTCATTTATGGGGAGTAATGATGTGAGGGGTGGATATAGGCTTAAGTTTGGCCCAAGCAAATCTGCTATCTCTCCTATGCCTGGTCGTGTGGTATCCATTTGTGGGGTTTGTACTTCCTCTTCTCCCCCCTCTTCATCATCAATGTCTACCCAATCTGTCCCTCTGTCACTTTCTAAACTGTCGTCATACTCAAGTATGAGATCAAAACTCACTCCCTTAACAGGCTCCCTTACATATGTTCGGCTCATTATCTCTGGCAACGCATCTCTGCCCCTGGTAACTGGGGTTATTGTCCCACTCTCTTCTCCCACATCTCTGGTATCATATTTATGCTCATCCATTGGCTCATCTCCTTCCTAATTTTTTCAATTTCTTCCCTTTCTCTTGCTATTTTCCTGTTCTTCTCATTTAACCTCTTTACATACTCATCCCTTTCTCCTACCTCCCTTTTACTTCTTTGTCTTTCCTGTTCCTCTCTCTGCATCTTCTCTGCTGCTTCTCTCCGTCCCATCTCTTTCTCCCTTTGTGCATTTTGCTCTATCTCTTCCTGTGTCCCCCTCCTGACTTCCTCTCGGGCTGCTTCCTTCATTTCTTCATACGCTACATAAATATTTTCTGTGCCTTTCCCATCGAGTTCCAACAATATTCTTCTTCCTACCCATTTCTCTGGTTCCATTATAGTCTCTCCACACTCTCGATTACCTATGGGTATGCTTCTTACCCTGTGACCTACGGAGCTCTTCCTTAGCTGCTCTAAGATGCTTTTCTAAGCTATGTAGCCCTCTTTACTCTTCTCCATCCCTTAACTGTGTCTCTGAGCTGTGCCATGCTTCATTCTTCATTTGCACTATTGGTGGCTTTCCTTTTACCAATGTCACCCTTCTCCTACTATCATCACTTTCCTCATCAGCGGATTCATACCTGGGATTACTATACTCAACAGCTGCTGCTTGTACCGGGTATATTCCTGGGATGGTCGAGGCTCATACAGACGCGGTACTGTGAATTGTGTGTGGATGCCTCCCTCAGCTGGTGATGGCGGAGTTGTTGGCTGTGTATAAGCGCTTTCCTTGGAGGGAGGAGGCGGTGAGGCTGTGGGCTGCTTGCGCTCCCTCTGACACATATTAACCATCCATTCCTGCTTAGGCCCTTCTGTTTCTTTCTCAAAGGCCTTTCAGGGTTCTAATACACCAAGCCTGTTCTTGAGCTTCCTGCCCTTGTGTGTGGCGTGTAAGTATGTGCACATGTGTTGGAATACATTTTTACAGTGAGTGCCCTCTTGTGGACACAACAGGTACATCTTCCCAGCAGTTCCTTTCACCCACTCAGCATGATACTTAATGATTTTGGCCCTATATCTAGGAAATGCTTTGCATAGATGAATTATTGGGGTATCTGACATGGTAGCAAGTTTTAAGCAGCGCACAGCTTGGCACTTACACAGAATAGACCATGCAAAATAGTGGTTAGTTTACCAATAATTAGAACAGAAATAGTCTTTGCAATTCTCTCACACATTTCCCTCACGCCTCCTCCCTACTTCAAATATACACCACCTATTAAATCAGTCTTTATTGTCTTGGGCCACTCACCAATATCCAAATCCTACCTCTGGGTCACAACAACAAAATCCGCTCACAATCTAAATGCTCATACTTACTCTACAACACACAAAGAAAAACCCACCTCTACAGGACCTGTCTCACAACAAAACACAATGGGGGTCATTACGACCCAGGCGGTAAGTACGCCAACTTTACCACCATGGTGTAAACTATGTTTACACCATGGTGGATGGCGTATTTACCGCCCCATTCCAAGGTGAGTGGGGCAGTAAATCCCCATTTCCCATTTTACCCTTCCCCATTCCCATTTTTGCCCCATAGGGCATTACGGGAGTGGGGAAGGCGCTAATTACGCCACCGTAAATTACGGTGGCGTAATTAGCACCAAGGCGGTTTAGCGCCATGGATTTTAACGGCTGCTAAAAGCAGCCGTTAAAATCGGAATCAGGCGTTAAGGGTTAACGACGGCGTTAACCCTTAACGCCTGAGTTGTAATGAGGCCCAATGTTGGCAATCAACAATGTAATCAATAAAAACACAATACAACAAAATAAAATACAGCTTTCTTCCAGTTTCTTTCTTTTGCCCCGGGTATCCTTATCTCTCTGTCTCTTTAACTCTACCCTCAAAAGAAGGTTGGGCCCTCACCGGCCCTACAGTGCAGTCTTTCAAGACCTCGTCTAGGGCTATCCTTAATCAACTTCAGTTTCTTAACTATCATACAATAAATGTTCCACCTCCCATTTGTTACCATGCACCTAGCATACTCACGTTTCCGTGGACCTTTGAGGGTTGTGGGTCCTGGGCTACCCTAAATTGGCCAGCTCCTCCTGTTGCTTCCAGTGGGGGGTGGAAGATCAGGCAGGGTTCCACTCCAAAGCCGACCCGAGCTGTACTTCCTGTTAAGTTGTGCACAACCAACACATTTAATCTGCTCCCCAGATCGGTCCGCTGTCCAAAATGGAGAGTTGCAGGGCACCCCAACGTCCACAAACGCCAACCCTACTCTGCTACCAGATGATAACCAAAGGTCAAAAACCAAATAGCCCTCTAACTGTTATTTGCCAAAAAAGAGACAACACAGAGTGATTGTGGTATGCCAAATACAAGGTAACCCAGTTTTAATTGCAATATGAACTGGGGGGAAAGCAAGATTAACAGCCAAGCTCTCACTCAAGAATTTCTCCACCACTCAACAGGAAACAGCAGGTTTATAGGCATTTTGATGTCACAGTTATGAAAACCTCTCTCTCCTGGTCATTGGCTCACTCTACTAATCTACATATATACATATAGTTTTAATTGCAATATGAACTGGGGGGAAAGCAAGATTAACAGCCAAGCTCTCACTCAAGATTTTCTCCACCACTCAACAGGAAACAGCAGGTTTATAGGCATTTTGATGTCACAGTTATGAAAACCTCTCTCTCCTGGTCATTGGCTCACTCTACTAATCTACATATATAATTCTATATGTCCCCAACTAATGATTGGACAATTCTTATCTAAGATCCCACCCATAAACCATCCCATAAAAATGTGCTACCTCATCATATTTGAATATTATTGGTAGGCACAAAATTACTCTGCAGTGAAAAAAGACACGTGCTCATCGGTTAGTGTGCGGTCACCCTCCCATGAACCCATGAACTGGTTGCATGATGACATGTTTTATGTAGATGGGAGGAGAAGACAAGCGTATCGACTTCTTTAGGAAAAGCCATAGACCTGCACAAGAATGGCAACTTGCACCGATTAATGAAGGTGCAAAAAGATTTTGGATGTCATTAAAAGCGCTTCAGTGGGGCCAATGGGAACAGGGTGCCAAACCGAGGTGGAGTATCTCAGGGTTCCCAAGCCTACCGATGGAGTGGCAGAAGCAGGCGTCCTCTCAGAAGGACCCCAGAGCACCGTGAAGCAGGGGAGCTGGAGGAGTAGCTGGGGTGTTGCCGAATTCAGCTGCTTAGCAGCTGCTGCACACACAGTATTGCATCTATGCCATAGTGCAGTTTAGCATTAGCCATCATATCTATCCGAGCGCCCCTATGGCCTTCATGACTGTGGCTAAGGGGTCTACAGCAGCTCCCATCTTGTTCCCGGATGAGGACCGTGTCTTCTTAATTTGTCATGATGTACTGATCTGAGACCAGCTGGGGCTCTTTCTAAGGCAGGGACAAGATCTTCCTGTCCACCTGATCACCCACAGGTCATCAAAGAAAAGGCTGTCGGAGCACTAGTTACCGGAAAGGTCAGGGAGCAATGCTTCAAAGCTCTCCCCTGAAGGCTGAAAAAGGAGGTGAAAGCCTGAATTAGTACAATTACTAGTAGCTTTCCCTTCTCCAGCCTCCCAATATCAAGACCAATGCCTGGCAAACCTCTATGTGGGTACATCCCACTGATGAAAGCCTTTCAGGAAACCCTGTTCGGAAAGCAGGGACGAGAGAACCAGGAGATTACAGGAGCACGTTGTCCAAGAGTTCAAATAGTCCAGGATTCCAGGAAAGAACAAGGGATCCAAAGGGAAAAGTTCACTCCAAGCGAAGTTCCAATCTGCGGTGTCCAACAAACCGAGTGTAAATCCAGTCCAGAGTCCTGATCACCGAAAGACCAAAGTCACAATAGTGGGGAAAGTCCAAGGGCAATCCCAAATCCGATGAGGGCCTGGTAACAGCTGGTGTCCAATACTTTATATAACAAATGGAGAACCCACAAGATTGGTCCAAGCAACCAAAGATCCATGGTCAAGTAGGGGGACATAACAGAACGCCACTCATGCATATATCCAACAGCAGCAGGTTCTGAAGTAATTTCTAAATGCCAAACGCTGCTGGCACCATTAGGAGGCATAGTGCTGCTGGGGTACAGGCTAGCATGGGATCCTGGGTATTTTAGTGCGGAAAATGCCACCGCAGTAGAGCCAACATGGAAAGCGCCACTCTCCTAGCTTCAGATGCTCCGGTCATTGTGGTGCACACTGAGGCCTGGCAATGGTGGCTCAGTGCCAGGGGCGTTGCTAGGGGGGGACTAAGGGGGCTATAGCACCTGATCTTTTGGTTGTAGCCCCGGATAGAATCTCAGGAGCTACAGCCAAAAGACTAGCTAGCCCCCAGTCCCAACAGTTCCGACATCAGCTTAGCCCCGGGTCTTTTCCAGACCTAGCAACTCCCCTGCTCAGTGCTCCAGTGTTTGTGCTATAAATGGTGTGCGTAAGTTTACTTTCTCGCCAAGAGCCTGCACGTGGGTCAAATCTGTTTGAATTTCTCTGATGCTTTGCGATTCTGGCTGGGATATGTGATTAATTGCGGCATTCTTTCCCTTCTCCCCAGGGGGAGCCTTTCCCTGTGAGGCTAGGGAGGTAAGCACACTACACAATACCTTTCCTAGGGGTAGAGGCAACAGGACCTCACCAGGAGGGACCCTCCCTCTGGGGACAAGGACTCCCGTACCTGTAAGGACCTCCCTAAACAAAGTATCACTACCCCGTTGTCATTTAAACCCTATAAAGAACAAATCAACATTTGTTATTGTGCACCAGATACATCATTGGTGTCTATGAAAAAAAGCTTTAAGAAAACTGGAACAAAGAAGATAATTGGAAACATGCTGAGTATGATTCCAAAAGAAAAAAAGGACTTTGATAAGGTACCAGGGAAGCCCCATGTGAAAATCATAAAACTAAGATGCGGGCCCTGGGAAGCAAGAGAGCGCGGGAGTTTGAAATCAGCTGGTAGAGACCCGCTGAAGGCGTTCAGGACGCGCCTCGTCCGATGTGAGAAAGAGAGCAGAGTGAAGCCGCCAACGCAACGTGTTGGTAAACGGAAGGGTGCCAAATGCTGAGGTGAAGGGAGGATGCACCAAAAGGCATCCTGAGTCGGAGCAGAGGAAAAGTGGTGGCGTGACCGCTAGCCGGATGCGGTGGACCAGTAGGTGCATGAACATCGTTAATACCACATTTGGTGTTGCAGAGTAAAGCAAGCACAAGAAGAGTGGAGAAGCTGTGTGTAATACACTTGAAAAGGAAAGAAGCCATTCTGACACAAGGAGAAGATCCCAGTCTATTAAGGATCCCAGTGACATTACCTCACAAAATACAGCTCATGGGCAAAACGGGAGTGAGTGAGAATTATTCCTGGAACACTCATATTCTTCCCAGTCAAGATAAAGTATTGAGAATACCTGAAAAGGGTGAGGCTCGTTACTGGAATGGTCATATTCTTCCCAGTCAAGATAAAGTATTGAGAATACCTGAAAAGGGTGAGGCTCGTTACTGGAATGGTCATATTCTTCCCAGTCAAGATAAAGTATTGAGAATACCTGAAAAGGGTGAGGCTCGTAACTGGAATGGTCATATTCTTCCCAGTCAAGATAAAGTATTGAGAATACCTGAAAAGGGTGAGGCTCGTTACTGGAATGGTCATATTCGCCCCAGTCGAGATAAAGCATTGAAATGAGAAGGGAATAAAAAGAGAAAGAAGAAAAAGCAAGTGAAGGAAACCATTGAAACCTGGAAGAATCCAGTTTCTGAACTGTACAATTTGATGTGAGTGGTTGATAAAAGCTACTTACGAATACTATATTGAACTGAACTTGGGGAAACCCCAGCATACAGGAGAAGGGGGTCATTCTCCTGTGCCTTAGCTGTTCTAATAGGGGTAGGTTCAGAACAGCTTTGTTTTGGACAGTGTACTGAATCCGATTTGGGACTTTCACCGATGACTGATGAGCACCTTAGTTAGTCTGGTAGGTAGGGAATACCTGTAGCATAGGGAAAGTTATGGGTTTTCACTTTTCTCTCAATAAACGACTACAGTGAAATGGCAAATCACAGTCTTCTGTTCTTCTTCTAACCTGCCACAGCTCCCAGCTTTCCATCACGGGCCTTGCACACCCAATGTGGACTGTTTACCAAGTCATACTCTGGAATTGTGTACGGGGCTCGACATACTTGGCAAACCACCCACTTCTATTACATAAATGTCAAATCTTTCCTGGGGATTTCCCACTTCCACTCACGCTATAACATGGAAATATTGGATAATCCACTCAGTGCTCATGGTGTACACATTTTTTCTTGGTGACACTATCGTTCTGTAAGGGTGACCATGAGTATGGCATGGGGCATCTAAGAAGAATGGAGGAGCATTGGGGGATCCACCATGTCGCACCCCTACAGGTAGTATCACATAGTTGGTGTCCCAGTCTTTCACAGCAAGCCTATCAACTGTGACGTTGACACACTTTACTGATTTTTCTGTTGGGTGCAAGAGAAACGGCTGCCCTTATCCGAGATAAATATTACTGTTTCTCACACTTTTGTAAGGAGAGCCATACAGGATGCATAAAAGATTGACTATGGACGGATAGTTCAGACACTTTTATAGACACAAAACCCAATACAAATGGGGTTGAAAGATAAAAACAAAAGCCAAGTCTCTCACACTGGGTGTTGTAATGTCTCACCTCCCAGTGAAGATTCAAGTTCTCCAGGGATTCTCTATCCTCGTTCCTCAGACGCAAAAAGCCTGTCAATAGAACTTTCTCTTGGGCCAGTTGCTGGCGTAGCCATAGTATCACTTTTGGGATGAGGAGGATCAAGGTGTCACTGCAGCTGAGAGTTGAAACCTCACATTTTCTCAGTTCTGGGGTCCATCCTCCCTCAAGTCTTGGGCCTGTTCCTTGTTCCTCCTGGGGGAGGAAGGATAGCTCAGGGGCAATTCGTTTGTCTTGGACACAAGACAGTGCAACACAGGTTTGAATCCCGATCCCATGCTTAGAAACCACTTGCTGTTATGGTATAATTATAATTAATTAACCCGAGTACTCCTCTTGCCTGGGTCTTGTTCCTCCACCAGCCTCTTCATCCTGCCTTGAGGCAACTTAACCATTTTATGTCTTACTAGCCTTTCGAGCAGGGGGATGCCCTCCTCCTCAGATGTTTTCTCTTCCACTGCCTTATTACCACCTCCTGCTCTGCTGTCAATACTAAGGGGTCAAGCCCAAAAAGCAAAGTGGGGGAACTCATTAACATACCAACTGAATGCAGGGACACCAGAAATGAGCATATCAAGGTGCCCTCTGAAAAAAGTGGGGGCACACTGTCCACTTGCATGCACCATGAACTTGAGCCCTGCACCTCTTCTGCTGTTGCCACCACTTCCTCCACTCCGACTACCACCTACTCCTCACTTGTTACCACATTCTCCTCTTTTGTCATCACCACGTCTTTTTCTCTGACTGCCAGTTCTTCCACTGTCTTCTCCCCCTCTCGTATTCAGCACCTCCTTACCACTCCTCATTTCGCACTCCAACACTCTGCCACCTCCTGCCAAAACCTTCTCCAACCATCTGCCCTGAGAAACTGTGACGAAATGCTTTTATACAGCGCTCTATCCTCCCCATGGGTAAGACTGTTAGTGAGGGTTTGCACTTGAGTGAGGGCTTGGATTAGTTGTTGCTCTTGACTGCACCTATGGCTGTTTAGAGGGCTGGACCAAGCCTGTACCTGGCCTATCAGCTATCTTGGAAATTAGTTATCCTTCTCCAACCCTATCTGGTGCTGCCTATGCAGAGCTCTCCTGTGCTTCCAGTCCCTGCATTAGATGATGGAAGCGCACTGGTAATGCTCTGTAAACACCGTTTCTCTTTCAAATTCTGCCAATGGTGAAATTAAAACACTGTATTGCGGGACTGATAATCTCTTGCCAGGGAGCAATGATACTGTACCTTTTCTTCCTATG
The DNA here is from genome assembly GCF_040938575.1 of Ambystoma mexicanum. NCBI lineage: Eukaryota > Metazoa > Chordata > Amphibia > Caudata > Ambystomatidae > Ambystoma > Ambystoma mexicanum. Next base: position 1,223,293,190 of record NC_090923.1, read on the forward strand.
AATTTGGAGTAGTAACACTGTATCCGCAAAGCGTTGGAGTTCACTGCAGGTCTCACAAATTCTGCGAAATAATTAGTTTGATGCAAAGAGACCGAGACCCTTGAGTCACCGAACGTGCAGTCCCAACAGCCAGGCAGAGGACCTCCTCACAAGAAGGGGCACATCAAAGGCACAGGGGTGAGATGATGAACTTGAGTCAGTAGTGATTTCCAAGCACTTGGGGACATAGCAGATGCATACTCTAACATTTTAGCACCACCCGACCCCCATTGGTAAAGGTAGTTAATGTTACATGGAGACACCTAATAAGTGAATGTTGTGGCTGTGTGGTATCACATACTTGTGCGGTTGCTCGGTATCCAAAGAGGAGCTGTGGCTGGACAACAATGTGATGAGGCTCCCTACAATCCCCAATTTTGTGCAGGTGAACAGTACACTGCATTGCAAAGGCTATGAACAAGGCAAGGAGTGAAGAAAATATCACAGTCTGCGACAAGTGAATTAGTGATATTGGAACAAATCTGTTTTTCAAATTGATAACTACTTTGTCAGAGCATACACTAGGGAAGAAGATACCTATCACACACAGGGAAGTTCCACCATAGTGTTGGGTGCAATTAAACATAAATATTTGATAGAATATCTATGGTGGTGTTATCAATGATAAAAACAAGCAACATGCATACAGAGACTTATCAAAGCCACGATAATGCTTGATGAAGCAACATGTTATGCACTGACCTGCCAGACCAGGCTACAAATAAAAATGCTAGGATTCCTTCTCCTCCCCATTTACAAACCAATGTGAGTTATGGATATAGAAACTGGAGTTCTGGGTCACATGTTTTGGTCTTGCCCTGTGGTACAAAGGTTTTGGGGGGAGAGGCAGGGCACTGTGGGGATATCAGGGGTAACCTTAGCTCTTGAACCTAAAGCTGTGATTTTTGGTATGGGTTGGAAGATGCCATGATGATGTCAATGTGGTCAAGCTGCAGTCTGCTGTTCGCTGCCCGGAAAGCCATTTTGGTTAACTTGAAATCGCTGGATGGCCCGCTCATGAAAGTCTGGAAGGGTTTGGTATCCAGTCTGTGTATATTGGAGGGACGGGCATATGTCAATAGGCGAGGGATTGAAAAGACGCAACACCTTTGGGACTTGTTTGAACAGTACATTTGAAGGAAAATGATATCGGTGTGACTGGGATGGTTGGTGTACTTCTGGGTTGGGAACAGGTGGGAAGGTAAAAGGGTAAGGAGTCTGTGCCTCACTGTTGAAGGATTCGAGGCCCAACACATGGCTGCTACCCTGTTGGGGATGGAAAATTGTATTGTGTGTGGATGGGGTCAAGTCTCACTATGGCCTCAGCCCGGAAAAATTTGGACTTATTTGGACTTGCTTAGACTGATCTGCATTATACCTAACTTTCTGTGTTCACTGCCCTGACCCTCCCCGCATGGGTTTGTCTTTTCCGTTTTAATTTTTCTTTTCGGGTTTTCTCTTGTTATTGGTTTACTGGATCTGTTATGATTCTTGTGTATGATGATCTTGCTTTTATTTAAAAAAGGTTTAAATAAAAAAAGAAGAAACTGGAGTTCAATGTTGATGTTTGTTCTGCGTCGTGTAACATGTTTGATTGGTGTATTGAGGTGGATAATAATCAGCAGACTATCTGCAGACAGCTATTTGTGATAACTAGGGAAAGGTGTTCGAGAAAAGTGATGGAGAACTTGGAGAATCTTTTTTAATGTAAGGTGGAATGGTTTTGGATTCAAAGAAAAAGTAGCAGCACCTGTTAGCATTACAAACCCTATTTTACTGAAGGTCTACATTTTGTGATGTTCCCTCCTCTACCCCGAAACTGAAAATGTTTTCTCTTTAGTGTGCAGCTCATCGCAAGTAACCTTTGCCTGAGCAACCTTGAATTCTTGGCAAATCACACACAACCTTGACTGCTACCAGGAGCTTTCTGAGAATCACAGGAGAACATGCAGATGCACAATGCCAAATGAATTTGCAGAATCAGCAACCCACATCCTGCTTCTGCTCTCCTGCTTTGTTTGCCACGAGGGCTGGGTGAGGCGGTGTGCCAGAGTCACAGTGGAATACGACTGCATATAGAACGTTGAGTGGTCAGGAAATTGACCATTAGTGGACATTTGTTTGTGCAGAAGAAGAGAAACACCACCTGACAAAATGCTGCCTGAGCAATGTCTTTTGTTATAGAACAGTATAAATGCTTGGGGACTTGCCTTATGTTATTTCATATGCTTATATTTTGTTATGTTATGTTATGTTACTTTGCATTTATATAGCGCCTTATGTACCATTGGTATGGTCTGAAGGCGTATGGTCTGAAGGTCAAATGTACCTGCTGTTTGGCTCCGTGAGAGCATGTGAGGCCACATTGTCCTCACGGAACGATAGGTAGGACCCTCAGAAAGCAGGATGCGGACGGGGCCAGCTACTGACCCCGAGCTGCATTCTTAAAGACAGGGTTGTCCCAATGTCCATGCCAACACAAAGATTGCAGTGGCAGTCAAGGCATTCCACCCACATTCCGATGTGATGCGGGTAGCATCAGCGTGATAAAGAGCGATGAGGTTGGTCCCAGCACACAAGTGCATCAGAGCTGGAAAGATTTCTGAGTCTGTACCTAGCTCAAGTGCCGTGCTGTGCAGCGGCCTGCAGTCATATTCACTGATCCTGATGACTAATCACCATATCTCCATATAATACATAGCAAAAAAGTAAACACTATCATCACCCAGAAAGCCCAAGCTAGTGGCTTTGTCATTGCTTATTTTGTATAGGTCACCGGGTATATTTCAAGTAAATTAAAGTATTTGTTTTGTAAAAAGTGAGTGTAAGCCGAGTGGTTGAACTTCCAGTGACATCTGGCCCCTACCACACTGCCTGTACTCCCCTGGTTATAGTAACCCTCATGAGAGGTGCAGGAGTAAGGCTCGGACACAAGGGTGGTTTGTTGATTGGTGAAGACTTTTATTAATAACAAAAACTGGGTTTTGGAGAAAATCCTAACTAGCCCTATCTCTAAAAGGGGTTTCCTTGCCTCAACAAAGGTAGCTAATGAAACTGTCTGTGTCAGAATGTCCAAAGTCAAGTTCAAAGTCCTGTGTCCAAATCCTAACCTTTTTTATAAGGTAAAAAATGTCTCTGGGCTGGTCACCAGCGGCCCTGTTTTGGAATTAGCCATTAAAGTTCAAACTAAATAATTTGCTCCAAACAATTAAAGTTCCCCAAAAGTTCCAAAGCGTTGGTTCCCTCCACTTTTAGTCCCTTTAGGGTTCATAAAATGTCTGTCTTCTCTTGGTTGAAAAGAAACGGGTCCCAGATGCTGTTGAGCCAACCTGGCTCCCTGTGCAGTGACAAATAGGAACAGCCTGGATACTCTCTTCCAAGCCGAGCCGAGGGTCCCTGACCCTTGTGAGCGGACAAGAGTACCGCTTCGAGGTACTGCTGCAAAGAAGGACAACCTGGTTGTCATTCCCAAGCTGTGTTGAGGGTCCCAGACCCTTGTGAGCAGATCAGGCTTCCAGGTACTGTGATGAAGAACAACCTGGATGCCTTTCCCAAGCTGTGTTAAGGATCCCAGACCCTTGCGAGCAGACCCGGCTTCCAGGTACTGTGATAAAGAAGAACAGCCTGGATGTCTTTCCCAAGCTGGGTTGACGGTCCCAGACCCTTTGTAAGCAGACACGGCTTCCAGGTACTGCGACGAGGAAGAAAGATTCAGATCTTCCTCCCAATTGCCATGGGTCCCAGACCCTGTTCTCAGTACTCCCATGGTTCATTCTCCTGTCAAATAGGGTCCTCAACGCTTTCCCTCTCGCAGCTCTCTTTATCCGACTTCACTTTGACCCACAGCCTTGGTTTACTCTCCTGCCAAGGTCTATGTGTACCACTTGTAGATACAACGTTTGTATTCTTCTTTACTGCCGTTAGGGAAGTATTTCCCCTTTATGGCCCTCTGAGATGCGACCGGCATGGGTGTCCCACCTCAGCTGCCTGACCAGCCTGGACGTCCTCTTGCCTACGCACATTATGCCTTCTCACATATGTCTTTCCACCTCATAGAGCCTGGACGACTGCCCTTACTCAGTTCAAGCCCGCAACTCCTTACAACATGCAACATGAGGCACCTTCCGCCTGGGTGTCAGAACGGGTGCACACCCTTACCTGCGGTGCAACAGTCCACAGCAACAACACAGCATCTATCGCTGCCATGATGACGGCGTCCCACAATGAAGGGTGCCATATTGCGGGGCTTCAGACGACAGCTCAGAAAGGTGGTGGGAACCACAGAGAAACCCTTGACAGTGAAGAAACTTTAAAGGGACATTATTTTTGCAATATTTTCTTTGCTGAAGTATCTCAGTGAATAAATCATACTGCATACAAATACCTGCTGGAATCCTTGAATTCTTACAGGGCCCCAGACCCCCGTGTTCACCTATAGCCTTAGTACCCAACCCGGATGGATCTATGGACTACAGACAACTAAACTCCCTATCCAATTATGAGGCATATCCTATACCTAGAGTGGATGAGTTGTTGGAAAGACTTGGCTCAGCATAATACTTCAGTATCATAGACCTCACCAATGATTATTGGTAAATCCCCTTAAGACGCTCTGATTGAGAGAAGACTGCCTTTTCTAGCCCTCAGGGTTTATATCAATTCAAGGTACTACCCTTTGGGTTGCATGGAGCCCCTGCGACCTTTCAGACACTGATGAACATCATTCTGGAGCCTCACGACACGTATGCAGCAGCTTATCTGGATGATATCGTGATCTACAGCGACTCATGGGAGGAACATCTGTTTCACCTGGACAGGGTGATCAGGGCGTTGGAACTGGTTGGACTACATACTAATCCGAGGAAAACAGTTATTAGAGCACAGGTAACCAGGTATCTGGGTTATACTGTTGGTGGGGGTACTATTGGACCACAACTCACGAAGATCGAGGTCATTGTCAGAATTCCTGTGCCTACAATGAAGAAACAGATATGGGCCTTCCTCTGTTTTGTCAGCTATTTTCGCTGTTTTATCCCTGAATTTTCGAAGATTGCAATACCCTTAACGGCTGCTCTGAAATCCAGTCGGTCGGCTGATCTATCAGCCAGTATTGAAATGCCCAGACTGCCACAAACACTTCTATCTTCAGACTTAACCCAACCTATCAGTTGGAATCTAGAGGACCATGAGGAATCCATCCGTGGAGAAACACTTAGCGATCCAACCCTTAAAGTTGCCAAAGATGGGGCCCTCCGGGGGACAGACCCTGATGTGGAAAAGGGACCTGGGTTCACCTACCGCCATGGGTTGGTGTATCGAGTATATAAAGCCGAAGACGGGAATAAGAAGGAACAACTGGTATTACCAAAGGCATATCATATGATCGTCTTACAATTGGCTCACAACCTCCCTTGTGGGGGCACATGGCATTGTTAAAAATCCAACAAAATATCCTGAAAAGATTTTATTGGCCCGGAATATATGGCGATGTAGCCAAATTTTGTAAGGAATGTGCAATTTGTCAACTGACCAGTGGAGCCTTACCTGTCACAGGTTTCCCCCCTTCTCACCTGTCTGTGTTGTTTGTTGGGGTTCTTCGGTGGAGTCTTCTTTCGCACAGTTCGGGTCTTGTATAACCCTGTGCGTAGGTCCTCGGGTTCCAGCGTGCGTTCAGCGTCCCGTCTTCTGGGAACATTCAGATGTCCGGGAAAAGTCCAGGAAACGGAGAAGAGCGCACTCGGGGAGATGAGTGCACAGAGATCCGGGATGCAGTAGAGGACAAAACAAAGGGGAGGAATGAAGGAGGAGGAATTTATGGGGACCGGGAACCAGGAATCAAAGGATTAGCAAAGCGAACTAAAGAGCACACGTCTAGCCACGGCAAGCGATAGCGTTGAGACACGCAGGGCCATGGGGGTGTGTCCGCTTTATGGAACGTAGTGCGTGCGGTGCGGAAACTGGTAAACTGCGTTCCACGTTCGACGGCCATTTTGGGAGTACTGCTGAGTGCAAGCCCCTATGGGTCAGGGACCAGGAAGTCCAGAAGGGCCACGTCCGATGGCTCATGACATTACCAGCAAGGGAACCATTGCAACAAATGCCTTTGATAACCCTCCCCTTCCAAAGAATCGGCATGGACATAGTGGGACCCCTTGAGCCTGCTTGTTGAGGACATAAGTATCTTCTGGTTATCGTTGATTACACAACAAGGTACCTGGAACTCTGAAGGGAATTTCAGCATGACAGGGTTGTGATCAACTAATACCGTTCTTCGCAAGAGTGGGACTACCGCCTGAAGTCCTCACAGACCAGGGGATTCATTTCATGTCGACAGTGCTACACCAAGTATGTGAATGACTGCAAATAAAACAACTGGAGATGTCTGTATACCTGTCATGATTCCTGCCCCTCATGTCCCCAGCCCTCCAAGATGTCAGTCTGGAGCCAGGCCATGATCACCTACATGGCCCTCAAGGGCCTCTCCATCCCTCCAAAGACCCACTTGGAGTCAGACTTGGTGCTTGTGGCACCAGACTCACTCATTCCCATAAGATAACATTGGGGATTGGACTTGTAGTGCATTGATGGGGACAAGATGGATGCCCTCACATATTTCGGTTCCCAGAACTGCATGTGCAGTCTAGTCTTTTGGGTGTGATTCAGCCCAGAGACACCTGGGATACCCAGAGACTATTTAAGCCATGCCCAGGCTGAGAAACATGCTTTGTGTTTTCTGCACCTGCAGCGTGACACTCACCGTGTTCGGATCGGTCTCCAGTAGGCCTGCATCTTTCTTCTGCGTTCAGCTCCTGCAAGAACAAGAACACTGTTAGGAACAGCCTTACCTTGCAGCACTTCTGCCCATCATTCATCGCTCCTTCTGTTCTGCGGGCATCTTCGGTGGTGTCATTCCCATCTCGGCACACCGCTTCCTAAGGAAAAGGGAAAAGAACAGAAAAAAGGCATTAGTAAGCATTCAGCAAATCTTCGCTTATTTTTTAATGTCTATACGAGCTTCAAACGTTTACCTGAATCCCAGATGCTCTGGGGGAACTCTGTCTCCGGAACTTCTCTGTCCTATCACGGCAAGGATGGCGGGTGTGGAATCGCTGGCGTTATTGTCCGCCATATCGTTTCCCGGCACGTCTTCCGTTTCCTCCCGCATCGTTCTAGTTGTTGCACGCGTACGTAGCCGGAAGTATATAGGTCCGTACTTCCTGGTTACGGACGCGTTGCAACGTTTCCGGGTTTCTCCCTGTGTTGCTGTCGCTCCCTCTGTGTACTTGCTTGTATCCCTCCGTCTTGCTCTTTCTCTTGTTTAGTTTATATTTTGGTATTTTTAGCACTTTCGTGCTCCTCACGGTTTGCTGCTTTCCCCTAGCCTCCTTTTCCCTTCTTTTGCTCTTCCCCTCCCTCTTATTCCTTATTTCCTTTCGGGTCCCCCCTTTTTTTCTCAGCCCGCATTCTTCCTTTACTCCTTCTTACCTTTTCCTTTCCTGTTTACTCCTGATCTGCTGTGTACCGGACCTCAGCCTGTCTTTTGGATTGCCCTTGTCTGACCCTCGAGCCTACTGATCTGCTGTGTACCCGACCTCAGCCTGTCTTTTGGATTGCCCTTGTCTGACACTCGATCCTACTGGATCTGCTGTGTACCCTACTACTGCATGTTTCCTGGAGTGACTTTTGCCCAGCCCTTGTACTTACCAGACCAGCGTGTGCCAGAATCTTACCATACTCCACCGTGCTCAGCCACGTTCACCTCATTTTCCTGAAGGAAGTCTCTGGCTTTTTCCCCTTATTGGCGTTCCTGGAGGGGTTACCCCCGTTACACCTTTTTAGGTGGCATGGTGGCATCCTACCGAGGATGTCCTTATCTTCATTAAAAAAAAGAGAGACCTACAAGCCTCAAGAAAGAAAAATCAAAGAAGAAAGTGGAAGGTGAGGAGTCGGGGAAAGGGGGAAAAATTGTGTTGTCGTCTGAAGAAGAGGACATTACCGACGTTTGCGACATTCTCATCCATCTGCAAGAGGAAAAAAACACTCCAGGTTAGAGTGGAAACATCTAGAGGCGCCGCATATCGCGCTTACTCACCGCATTTCTTCTTCATAACCGGCATCCACGCTGAAAACGTCGCGGCACCTAAAAGACACAGAAAAAGAACTCAGTTCAATACAAATACGAAAGGGTTGCATCGCTCATCGCGCTCTCACTCACCTTCAGCGCTACTCATCTCAGCAGCACGTCACCATCCCTGGACGCCGGCCATCATCTAAAGAAGGAAAGGAACGAAGTTAGAGAACTGTTCAAAAGAATCATTATACTTACCTTTCAGACTCTTGCCAGTCAAGTAACTAGGCAGCAACGAGCCCGCATCAATCAATGCACCCCTGCGCTGAAAGCACGATGGTGAGCACACTTTCCAAGAAAACAAGGTGAGCTGTGGATCAAAGGGAGAAGTTGGACCCCGGGGAATAAGGGGTTCAAGCACACAGAGACAATAGGGAGTTAAACTCTGCCAATCCTGTGTTTCAGGCCCAGTCTCTAGTCAAGTAGACTCCAGGGAAGGGTTTGAGGTCGTAAGAGGTCAGAACAGGCTGAGTGACGTCCCCATGGATACCAGGTGAGCGTTACAATACCATCCACAAATGGACGGACTTGTGGAGAGATACAATAAAACCATTGAAACGATGTTACGAAGAGTAACAGGACCAGAAGGAAAGGGTTAGGCACTCTGTCACTCATCCACACACACCCCAGAACACTGCTAGCATTTTCGCTACACCTTCCTCCCACTCGCACAACATTTCCAGGGTGCGAGACTCACGTCCTTTGGTTGCCCCGCAGGACCGATTACCGCGTGCCAGGTGCAATATGCAGGCTCGCCTACATCATTTTTGCACTGGCAGTTGCCATGGAGATCGCACGCTAGGAGGATCGGCAGAACACTTCCGCATCGCCCAGCTGATTCTACCAGATCACGTGGTTTGCGGTGTCCATCACGTGACAGCAGTACGTGTCACGTGACCAGGAAGCGCCCAATACAAAACGCTTGATACGCGAAACAGTCCTCGCTTTTCAGCTGTCTTCTGGACCCTGTTTGGCGTTACGTCTTGTTTAGCTTCCTGGAATTACCTTGACCTCGGATTACTCACCTGGACTTCTTTGGATTTCCCTTTTGCTTTGTCACCTTGGAACTGTTACCTCGTTGCCGACTCTTGGACCGTCCTTCAGACTGCACGTGCATTTCCCTTGGACACTTGAAAGTACTTTGGCTACGTTCTTGTTCTCTGGCAGTTACGCTACGCAACCAAACCCTTCGCTCAGGTGGGTTAGCCTGCGACCACACGCAGCGCTGGTCCCTGCAGGACTTGGGGCTGCCATGCACTTGAGTCTCGAACCACCACTAGGTTTACCGCATTCTGACCCATTGGATAGGTAAGACCCTTTCAACTTGTTATACACTGCATTGCATTACTGTTATTGCCTGGTACTTAATATCATTTTTCCTACAGCAGCTTTGTGGTTCTTGAGGCTCTGTGGATCCAGGCAGCGACATCTCCCACCTGTGGCCCCAAAGGTCGCACAGGGAGTACTTTTGGTTTCCCTGTGCATCACTTGAGAAAGGAGGTATCTTCGGTCTACACGACTCTCAAGTCAGAACAGACTGAGAAGCCGTATAGTCGTGTTGGACCATGCAGGGATCCACGGACAAACCCATGGCCGCGCTAGTTCAGGCTATCACAGTATTACGGGCAGGTATGGCCGTGGCAAATACGGTTATACACCAAAGGCTAGACTCCATACAGAGCGTATAGCATCCCCTCCCTGCAGACCCCGAATTCGGGGATGCTGCCACTCCACCCACACCACCTCCGGTGCCTAGCACCCCCACCCCAGCTCCCGTAGTTCTCCCAACACCCTTCCCGTTAGCAGCTCCTGAACGCTATCATGGCGATCCCAAGAAATTCAGGACCTTTATCAATCAGTGTAAACTACACTTCTTGTGTAGACCTCTGACCTTCCCTGATGCAACCACCAAAGCAGCCTTTACCTTATCGCATTTGGCAGGTACAGCCGCTGCCTGGGCTAATCCATTGTTAGAGAATAACAGCCCTGCACTCTATGGGCCTCATTACACGGATGGCGGAGAACCATGGTGCTATTAGCGCCATGGTTCATGCCAGTAAAATACCGGCACAGCCTTGGCGGAAAGGGGAATTACCGCCCCATTCCAAGGTTGGCGGGGCGGTAATTCCCCCTTCCACCATTGCCCTTCCCCATTCCCATTTCTGCCCCATAGGGCTCAATGGGAATGGGGAAGGTGCTAATTACGGTACCGCAAATTGCGGTACCGTAATTAGCTCCCTGGGTCCCTTTGCGGGTTGGTTTTTAACGCCTGCAAAAAGCAGGTGTTAAATCCCCCAACCCGCAAAGGGACCTCGTAGTAAGGCGGTAAGGATTTACCGGTACCGATATTTTACCGGTACCGGTAAATCCTTACTGCCATCTGTGTAATGAGGCCCTATGACTTCGACCTCCTCGTGGCTGAAATGTCCCGAGTCTTCGACACCAGATATAAGGTGCAGTCCAGGGATTTCGAGTTACTTGAGTTAGCCCAGAGCAGGGGTTCCCTTATATACTACATTACACACTTCAACCAGTTGGTCGCAGAGACCTCATGGCCAGAAAGTAAATGGGCAGTGGTTTTTTACAGGGGTCTGAATAATCCTATGAAGGATGCACTGTCAATGGTTCCCTCCTTGCCCACTCAGTATCAAGAACTCGTCGATCTGGCGCAGCAGGTTGACGCACGTCGATCTGAGCGCAGGGCTGAGTTGGGGTTCTCTCAGTCAGCACACGTCACTCCAACTGCATCCGCCTCAGAAGAACCCATGCAAGTGGGGAGAATACGGAGTCCCATTACCTCTCTAGAAAGGGAACAGAGGAGGGTGGACAACGCATGTTACTATTGTGGTTTAACAGGACATTATGTTAAGGAGTGCCCCCATCGTCCAAATAAGCCTCAGGTTTTTTGGACTGCTCGGCCGTAGATCCGAGGACTAGGTCGAGCACTCAATCTTCATCCTCGGCCACACCTCCTGCTTTTGGTCGCATACACCCCATTTTTGTGCAGGCCATCCTGCGTCCCTCTTCGGGTGTTTCTCACTCAGTCATGATAATCATAGATTCGGGTGCCACGGGGAACTTTATAGACATTGCCTTGGCTCACACGCTCAACTTACCTTTAGTAGTTAAGTCCTGACCCGAACCGGTACAAGCCGTGGACGGGACTGCTTTGATTTCTGGTCCGATCAAGCACCAAACTGCGCCCCTTTTATTGACCATTCAGGACATCCACACGGAGACGATGAGTTTTGACTTGATTTCCATGCCCCAGTTTGGCATCATATTAGGAATACCCTTGTTACATGATCATAACCCACTCATTGACTGGAAAAAGGGTACTGTTGTCTTTGAATCAGAGATCTGTCAAAACTACTGTCTCCTGGATCATCATGGGGTCGACACGCTGTCACAGGCCCTGGGCACTATAGCACATCTCATGGTGGAAGACAATGGGCCCATGTCCCCTGGCACACACACTATTGGGGTGATTGCCAACGGGGTTCCGCCTGTGTATGGGGATTACGAGAAGGTGTTTGACCGTGGCTCCTCTGAGGCGCTTCCTCTCACTGGTCTTACGACTGTCCGATAGAGCTAGTCTCTGACTCTGTCATTCTCTCGGGTAGGATCTATTCCTTATCCCCCTCAGAGGAACAGGCCTTGAAATTATACGTACAGAAAGCCTTACAGCGAGGTCACATACGCCCTTCTGCTTCACCAGCCGCGAGTCCCATTTTCTTTGTCCCAAAAAAGGAAGGGGACCTCCGTCCCTGTGTGGACTACCGCTGCCTCAATGCTATTATTAAAAAAGATAGAAACCCGATCCCTTTGATCACGTCACTTCTGGACCATTTGTCTCACGCATCCATTTTCACCAAACTAGACTTACGGGGTGCGTACAATTTGGTACGCGTCCGCGAGGGGGATGAGTGGAAAACCGCCTTCTGTACTCGCTATGGATTATACGAATACCTAGTCATGCCCTTTGGCTTGTGCAATGCCCCGGCAACTTTCCAGCGTTTTATGAACGACATCTTCAGGGACATTCTGGACGTATTCATGGTAGTGTACTTGGACGATATCCTTATCTTTTCACAAAATCTGGATGAGCACGTGCAGCATGTCCGAGAAGTTCTATCTCGCCTTAGGGAACATTCCCTATTTGCCAAACCTGAAAAATACCAATTCCACCAAAGTTCTGTTGAGTTTCTGAGCTTCCACATCACCCATGGAGGACTAGCAATGAATGAATCTAAGGTACGAGCGGTCCTGGAATGGCCGGTTCCCCAGACACTCAAGGCTTTACAGGCGTTTTTGGGCTTCGCCAACTTCTGTAGACTCTTAATTTCTTCGTTTTCTGCTATTGTAGCACCTCTTACAACTTTAACCAGTCCCCAGGTACCCTATCATTGGCAGAAAGAGCAGCAGGATTCCTTTGAGGCACTCAAAACCGCTTTCACCACAGCTCCGGTTCTCCACACCCCAATCCTGAGCTCCCTTTTGTAGTCGAAGCAGATGCTTCTTCATTCGCCCTCGGTGCTGTCCTGTCACAGATCTGTCCTACCTCTGGCAAACTTCATGCGGTAGCGTATCATTCCCGCAAGTTCACCAGTACTGAGGCCCATTATACGGTGACGGAGAAGGAGCTCCTTGTGATAATGGATGCCTTTCGGGTTTGGTGGCACCATCTCCTGGGGGCCAGACATCAAGTCACTGTGTACTCTGATCACCAGAACTTGCAGGACATGGCTTCACTGAAGTGTATCAATAGTAGACCAGTCAGGTGGCATCTGTTTTTTGATGCTTTTGATTTCTGCATCATGCATCGCCCTGGGGTCACACATGGTAAGGCGGATGCCCTATCTCGTTCTCCAGGCGGGGTCTCCCTTCCAAGTTACCCTGAGACTCTTCTCGACAAATGCCACGTGGTTTGTCTTTGTACGCCCTCTCTCCCTTTGTTGGATTCAGTGCGGGAATGGACAAGAGGTCACCCTGACCAACTGCAGGAGTGGGACCCGGTTTACCATGAAGGGTTGCCCTTTGTCCACGATCGCCTGTTTCTACCCACACCCGACACCCGTAATTTGGCCCTCGAATGGTCCCATGACGCTCCCGTCAATGGATATCCCAGCCAGAAACGCACCATGGACCTCCTTAAACTATGGTGTTGGTGGCCCTCCATGAAGCGTGATGTAGAGGGTTATGTGAACACTTGCTCCATTTGCGCGCAATGCAAACACCGAAGGGGTCGTCCGATAGGACTTCTGTTACCGCTACCCATAACCCTGAGGCCATGGCACACATTAACCATGGATTTTGTGACCGATCTCCCCAGGGTTCGGGATTTTCATACCATCTTGGTGGTAGTGGATTCATTTACTAAGATGGCCCGATTTGTTCCGTGTAAGGGGATTGCCACAGCTCCAGTCCTGGCAGACTTGTTTTTTGAATCTGTGTTCTCTTTGTTTGGGCTTCCCTCCATTCTCATCCCTGACCGTGGTTCTCAATTTTCCTCACGCTTTTGGCGTGCATTGACTAAGCTGCTTGGCATTGATACACGGTTTTCCTCGGCCTACCATCCCGAGACCGACGGACAGACTGAGCGGACTAATCAGTCCATGGAGCAGTATTTGCGCTGCCTGGTTATACAGCAGCAGACCTCCTGGCTGGGCATTTTGCGCCTCGCCGAATTCGCCTAGAACAACGCGCTTCATTCTTCTATGGGCCAGTCTCCTTTCTACGCCCTATACGGTCAGCATCCCAGGGTGTTGCCCGTCCCTGATTTCTCCGTGGCCTCGAATCCTGCTGCTGCGGCTTGCCTTAGGGACCTGTCTTCTGTTCATGCACGTACCCTTGCTCACCTCGGGGAGTCAAAAGCCTCTATGAAGGCGGGTGTTGATGGGAAACGCTTGGCTGCCCCGGCTTTTTCTGTGGGTTCCCGTGTATGGCTGTCCTCTCGTCATCTGCGCCTGGCTGGTTGTGGCAAGCTTTTTCCCCGGTTTGTTGGTCCCTATGTGATCTCTCAGGTGATCAATCCGCTGGCTTACCGTCTAGTTCTCCCGGCTTCCTGGCGCATTCACCCCGTTCTCCATGTCTCCCTTCTCAAACCTTGCCCCGATGCTTCCCGTCTCTGTGCCCCGGTGGCCCCGGTATCTTTGTCTACCCCTGATGTGTTTGAGGTATCTGCTATCCTGGGTTCTCGTTTTTTTAGGGGCCGTCTGCAGTACTTGGTGGACTGGACGGGGTATGGTCCGTAGGAACGTTCTTGGGTCTCGGCCGTGGATGTCCATGCTCCACGACTGGTGGCCCGTTTTCACCTGGACCATCCGTCCTGCCCACGAGGTTGTGGGCCCTTGGGGGGGGGGCTCTGTTAGGCACTCTGTCACTCATCCACACACACCCCAGAACACTGCTAGCATTTCCGCTACACCTTCCTCCCCCTCGCACAACATTTCCAGGGTGCGAGACTCATGTCCTTTGGTTGCCCCGCAGGACCGATTACCGCGTGCCAGGTGCAATATGCAGGCTCGCCTACATCATTTTTTGCACTGGCAGTTGTCATGGAGATCAAAAGCTAGGAGGATCGGCAGAACACTTCCGCATCGCCCAGCTGATTCTACCAGATCACGTGGTTCGCGGCGTCCGTCACGTGACAGCAGTATGCATCACGTGACCAGGAAGCGCCCAATACAAAACGCTTGATACGCGAAACAGTCTTCGCTTTTCAGCTGTCTTCTGGACCCTGTTTGGCGTTACGTCTTGTTTAGCTTCCTGGAATTACCTTGACCTTCGATTACTCACCTGGACTTCTTTGGCTTTCCCTTTTGCTTTGTCACCTTGGAACTGTTACCTCGTTGCCGACTCTTGGACCGTCCTTCACATTGCATGTGGATTTCCCTTGGACACTTGAAAGTACTTTGGCTACGTTCTTGTTCTCTGGCAGTTACGCTACACAAGCAAACCCTTCGCTCAGGTGGGTTAGCCTGCAACCACACGTAGCGCTGGTCCCTGCAGGACTTGGGGCTACCACGCACTTGAGTCTCGAACCACCACTAGGTTTACCGCATTCTAACCCATTGGATAGGTAAGACCCTTTCAACTTGTTATACACTGCATTGCATTACTGTTATTGCCTGGTACTTAATATCGTTTTTCCTACATCAGCTTTGTGGTTCTTGAGGCTCCGTGGATCCAGGCAGCAACATCTCCCACCTGTGGCCCCAAAGGTCACACAGGGAGTACTTTTGGTTTCCCTGTGCGTCACTTGAGGACGGGGGTATCTTCGGTCTACACGACTCTCAAGTCAGAACAGAAAGAACTGGGATTGAGCGCTCCCATTGATTCTTATGGTGTTGCGTGATACACCACAGTCCTCTACAGGTTTCTCACCTTTTGAATTACTATTCAGAAGACAACCTCGTACCATCCTTGATCTCGTGAAAGAAAAATGGGAGAACAACGAAGAAGTACCTCTAACCGAATATGCTGAGGACTTGAAGGAATATCTGAATAGCCTAAGATCGTTGGACAAGGAAAATCTAGGTCAAGCTCAAACTAATAAGAAAAGGCATATCATAAGGGAAGTGAGATGAGAACCTTCCAGCCGGGCGACCAGGTACTGGTGCTATTACCCACTAGTACCAACAAACTACTGGCCAGATGGAGGGGACCTTATGTAATTTGGACGTGGTGGGTCCGGTTAGCTACTGAGTACACCAACCCGACCGAACCGCCATGGACAAAATCTATCATGTAAATTTGTTAAAAAAATGGTCAGAACCCAACTCCATTGGCATTAATGACCACTGGTTGCTCTGTCTCGGTGAAGAGTCACTCAATACTTTTCCTAGGGCCTCCTGCACCCTCTGGGTCTCCCCAACCCTGGACTTAGCCACCCTAGAACCTGCAGAGTCTTGGCCGTTGCCCTCCAGTTGTTTGCAGGATCTTCTGCAGCTTCTCTGGCTAACTAGGACCTTCCCTGGTCTTCCGTGGGTCTCTTCAGTAGGTTGGCGTTGTTTTCTCTGTGCCCCAGCACCATCGGTCACTGGTGAGTGTAACTCCTCCTCTCCGATATTCTTCCTGCTTTGTGGGTCTCTCGCGGGTGCGCTTCTCTTCTGGACACTGTCTGCTTCTCTGCTCTGTCCTTCAGCACGTAGCCTGCCAAGCTCTCGGTCCCAGCCGAGATGAAGAGGCCATTGTTCTCTTCCCTCGCTCGTTTTTAATGACAGCTGGCCAATGGGATCAATCGAGAGACTACAGTATGTGCCTTGGTTTGCATTATTGATCTACCTTGCTCTTGGCTTCTTCCTCGTCCTAGTATTGTTATCACGCACCTTATGGATCTTTTCCTTCTCAGTGGCCTCTACTTGGGATGGATAGCAAAAATACATGGGGTAACTGATAGGGTGGTAGGAGAGTGTTGATAAGGAGAAGTCGGAGGGCCAAAGGGGTACCGCATTCTCCGGGGATCGTCATCACTCTCAATGGGGTTTTCCCTGCCCATGAGATCCTCCCTCTGAGTACCACCGTCAGGACTCTTGGGTAGTGGCCTCACCTGCTTGGCTTCATGGAGAAGGGGCACCCCCACCAAAAGCAGCGCCGATCTCCCAGGATTTGTCATCCTACCTTCTGACACCTCCCAGAGCCTGGGTTCTCTGCCAGAAGATCATCACTACAAACACATCACAAAATGGAAGCACTGCTGATTGCCCCTATGATCTGAAATGCCTGCTCTGAGCTTGAATTGCCTCTTTTTAGCTGAGGAGTGCCATCAGATTGGTGTGCTGTGCCTGGATGCTGGGCCTTCATTAAGTCAGTTGGGAGATGCCAGCTCCACAAATGGGTTTTGCAAATGGGTACATCCTATAACCCATCACCTCCACTCTTCCTGGGCCCTAATATCTGACTCTCGCTGCCTCATCTCCCTGCCACAGATGTCTCTGCTTCTGTCTGACAATTTGTTAGCCCCATGCATTGATTCACTATACCCTGTTGTTGCCCTTCGTCATCTCAGATAAACTGCCTTATAGTGTACAACCCTTATTGCGCACCTCCTGAGACTCTCTAACCTAGCATTCGGTCTCTCCCCTCCCCTAGCTGCTTGCCTCGCCACCTCTAGCAATTCTATTGCACTAATCGTTCCTTTTTCTTTGCCCTGCAGAATATCCTCTCTATTGTGTGTCCCTCCTAACCTTTACATCTGCTGTGCTGTTGTCACCTACCATCTCTCTTCTCTGCTCTGCTTTGCTCACTACTTCCTGGTTTGCCTCCTCCACTTTGGGTGCATTTTTGCCTTTGTAATTATTGGCAACAGATAGCTGGTTGCTACTCTGTTTTTTCTTGCACGCCTCTCTGGCCTGGAATGCTTCCTGTCCCCTCAAGCCTCTCGTCTGAACGTTTTGTCTAACTCCACCCCTCTTGTTCTCCTCCACTGACCTAAATAGTGTACTCCTACTTGTGCACTACTCTGCCTACCCTGTGCTTCACACCACTGCAGCTGCTCTTCGGCTACCCATCTACACTCTGCTTACTTCTCTTGGACTCACTCCTGACTTGGCATGGCCTCTGACTGCTGCTAGTGCCCCTCTTTTTCTCTTCCTGCTGTGGTTGCTGAAAGTGTCTCTCTATCCTTTTTCCTCGATCTCCATTCTGCATTTCTGCTTCATTTTACTCCTTCTTTGTTACCCAATATTCTCTTCACCTGCGCCTAGTGTTTTTGTCTCCCGGCGATCTCCTGCTTTGCTGTCTGCTTTGCCCCTCGCTAATCGCTTCTGTCCTTGTACTCACCTTTGTAGTTTCCTTGACCTCTTGAGCTCAGTTCCTCTCCTTCACCAACATGGCTACTTCGCCATGTGACATTGTCTGTAACTACTCGATAATTACCTTTCCATCTACTTGCCTTAAATTCCCCCAAAATAATAAATAAAAAAACAAGCACGTAGATGTAATCCTTGCATCAAAATTGTTGACTCCTATGTTTCACCAATGGGCCAGGAGGAAAGGTCATGGGCAACGTGCTTGTCTTGGAAGCAAGATAACATTGATCAGAATGGGTTCAATACCCAGTCCCGTGCTTAGAGGCTGGACTCAGCATCAAGCGTGATATGAAGGTCTCATTTGTTTGTTTCCCCTTTTAAGGAGATGGACAAATACATGAAAGTTTGTTTCTAAGACCCAATAGAATAGGAATGATATATGTGTAACATGCACCTCCTTATTGAGTAGTGTGAGAAACCTGAAGGTGTCTCACTGTCTGAACCCTGGGGATCTCTTTCTCAGGTGGCCAGGGCATGGCCATCGCCCTTGGATCCAGACCCTGGGGGTGGACAAGTGCGGTAGGATCATCTGGGAGAGGGATCCTCGGGGAATGGGGGTGAGACATCCGATGGTGAGATGCGGTGTCCCCCCCCCTTTGACACTTCCTGCCCCTTTGTAGGTTATTCTAAATCCTGTCCCGTTACCCCCTCCCTAATTCTGTTACCCCTTCCCTAATTCCAACAAGTACCAAATCAGAAAGGAAGCATGGGAGAACCAGGAGAAAGAAATTACAATTACCATCCCACGTATTACAACCGCAAGACTATCCCCTTGTCTCAGATATGCCACCACCCGACATTCCTTCAGTTGAAATAGAATATTGTCAAACCAGTTCCATTATGCCCCAGTAACTTTCTGTGAAACCACACAAATGCATGTATTTACCATTGCACATTTATCCCGTTTATTTGGACAAATACCCCATACAGTTTTCCCCTAATTAATCAAAAAAAAACTACAACTCCCACAATCCCTCCACACTGGTTTCTTCTACAAACACTGGGATGAGGAAGAGGGGAGCTGAGACAATGAAGATCTCAGAAAACATCACTAAGAGACAGAAGAAAGACTATGACAGAACAAACTGGGGGTATAAGAGGGTACATTCAAACCAAATCCCTGCACCGCTGAATTTGTAGTCAAAACCTTTGAGAATGGCACTCTCATTGCAAAGCACAAGAATCACATCCCCCACTCCGATGTGTGTAACTCCTTGGCTACGAGCCCCACCCATTCTGGAGGACACACATTGCATGCTATTTTGACCATCTCACCAATCCTTAATCCAATATCCTGGCACCCCCTCTTCTGTGGTATGATCATAACTGCCTCCAGTCAAAGCCTATCAGAATGGCAAAATCTTGCCTTACATCTCAACTGGATCTTGGCTACATTGATGTGAGACAGATAAGGCTTGTGACATCTGCCTTTTTACCGCACCCTTAAAAAGTCTCAATTTGGGTTTGGAATCCCTGAAATCCCTCCTCTTAATTAAGCCATCAAGAAATTCTGAGTCTCTAGATACGAACGAGACAACCATTCTCATCTTTTTGAATAACTTGGCAGCTTTTGATTTCGTTGATCACACCACCCTTCGAAACTAGCCTGTGGAATCCTTTGGCATATCTGATTCTAGACTCCTCTTTTCTGATAGACAGAGAATGCCAGGTCAGGCCTGGTCCTTTTCTTTCAAAACCATCCCCTCTAGTCTGTGGAGGCTCCATCCTATCACGTTGGCTATTCAATGAATATCAAAAACCTGTGGCAGATTTCTGTAGACCACATACTGCCATTTTTCAGATTTATGAGTATGATATGCAAATTGATTTCCACCTCCATGTCTCTTCGGCTGACCTGCGCTGGATCCCTGATTGCCTTCTTCGGATTGGCTAATAGACAACCACCTCTTCCTCAATACCATGGAGACTTAAATCATTTATCTTGGAAGCACTAATCCTGCGTCTCTACCATATGCCCGACCCTCCTCCATTGGGACCCCTTCCAGCCTCTATGTGCCAGCAAAGAAATCTAAGATTTATAAGATTTATAATGAATAATATTATCATTTACACCACAGATCCAAGAACTAACAAGGAATCCCCCCCTACTAATTACTAACTGGATGCAGCGTGCCTGTAACCGGATTGCACGGTGGTGGCATCGGCAGTCTGGAGGGATATGAGTATGAGGTGGAAAATAATCTCGGGACTGTAGCGGAGCCAATGGCACAGGACGTCCTTGGAGGGCTCCAGGCACGTGAATCCTTGCTACGTGGAGAAGCAAAGGTACTGCAGTGATTGGAGGGAGCATGCTGAAGGTGGACGCCATTACAGGACGTCGCTGGGCGACGGGCCCCTCGAACTCCGGGGATTACTTTGTTAGGGGAAATGCAAAGCGTTGACTGGGGGCCTCAGTGTTAGCACTGGATGGAAGGGTGATAGACACCACATACAGAGTGATGGGTGACTGTGTTGATAGGAGGCTGATGTTTGCTTCCATGAACATGAGTGGGTTGAATTCACCAACAAAACGGGTATTACTGACGACTGGCGAGGGAGTTTCTAAGGAGTAGTAGTGTGTGGTGTCTGACTTTTTTCTACAAGAAATGCACATGAAAAAGGGTGAGGAACCAAGTAGTTCGGGTGAAGTTGTCTCACAAACATATTGGTCCCCAATGCTGCAAAGAGCAGGGGTGTAGGAATAATGCAAGGTAGGGACGTCAAGGTAGATGATATAGTCACGAAGGTGAATCGGGAGGGGAGACTCCTCATGGTCAAGGGGAAAATACAGGACCAGACGTTGGTAAGGGGGCGATTATTTTTGGGTATAGAAATTGTGCAGCTTCCCCTTATAAAAAGTAGTTGAACTAGAGTATGTGCAATTTACCAAGCCCAGCTTTTCTGTCCCCTTCCCTACCTTCACAATACTATCCCTGGGAACACACTATGCATATAAAACTTCTAGTCAACTTTTCAAACGTGCAATCAATGACCGTGGTTCATGAAGCAGAGACTTCGATTTTGGTTTATAAATATGTGGTTATAGTTTATTTTCTTCTAAAAAGGCAAGTCCTTAAACCAATAAGAAACAGATATGAGCTTTCTAGCTAAAACCGTATGACTGATGTAAATTGCTATTTTATTTTAGCTGTTTTGCCACGTTTAAAGCCGAATGTAAGGCTTTCTTTTCCTCCTAAAGAACTGTCTGCCAATATAAGACAGAAAAACACATGTCGAGGAGGTTATTTTTCTGTTAAAGACCTTAACATGAGGATGTTACTTATCTGTTAAAGACCTTAACATAGGTTTTTGAAGTTTTTTCTGAAAATTAAAGCTTCTTTTATCAAGTAAGATAAAAGTTGGAAAAGACTCTTATTTTTGTTAAAACTTAATACTCGAAGAAATTTTCTTTTACTACATACATCAAGTGACAATTGCAAGATGGGCGCAACATAATCGGTCTCCGTTCTTTTTACATATAACTTGAATTTCTACAAGTCTGATCAGCCTCAGATTTAGGAACCAACGTGCAGGCATTTTGACAGCAACGTTTTCACATTAAATATACTATTACTTAAAATACATAAGGTTCGCCAATAAGTTGTGCTAAGGCTGAAAAAAGGAAAACTGTTTTGTTACCTAGGACCAGACGTTGACTATATTTGAGGGGCGGCACAGCATATACAAAAATGGGCAGAGGGTACCACAGTGGTAGGGAGGATTGTAATGCTATTAAGGAGCCAAATATAGACAGGGTGGCAATGGATACCAGCCAGCACGACACAGAGGGACTAGGGGGCACACGATTTAAAGAACACAGGATTACTTTTGGTGTGATGCTTGGAGAGAGCTTCATCAAGGCGAAAGGGGATATACACCTTTTTCTCTCTGGTGCATAAGACTTACACCAGAATCGATTACCTCCTAGTGTTGGAAGGGAAGGAGTACCTTCTGAGGAACGCTGACATAGTTCCGATATCATGGTCGGACCATGAAATTATGAAAGTTGCAATAAAGCTTGAAACCGTAATGAGGGGTAAAACGAGCTGGCATGGCAATGAGATACGACATTTTTTTAAAGAGGAAGGCGCCGGGAAAACGGTGCGGGAGACTGCTATGGTCATGGTGAGGGGGCGCTTCATAGCAGAGGCATCCAAGAGGAAGGCCAGTGGAGCTCTTATGGCCGAGCTCCAGGGAGCTGCCAGAATTCTAGAAAAAGGGTATGGGACGGGTTGGGAGAATAGAGTGGAGATTTTAAGGGATATTGTAATGAATCCAATGGAGTCATCACGGATTCCCTAGCGGTGACCTCCTCCCATGTGGCCAGGGACTGGCAGCTGCTAACTGATCCTGGGGGCGGCTTTATGAGGGTGGACCACATGGGGGTGGACCACATGGGAGGAGACAACTACCGGGGAGATGTCCTGACTTTATTGGACAAGACACAGGATCTCCCCTGTTGCCATGAAGAAGATCCTCTGATACCCAAGATCTTTTTCCATGAGGAAGACCCACTAATACCCGAGACCCTAATGGCATATTGTCAAATACTTGTTCCCCCTTGTAGAAGAAGTAAAGAAACTTCTTCTTCATATAGTAATATGTAACATCACATAATAGTAACATAACATAATAGTAATGTATGTAAATATGTCCTATGTAAAGCGCTTTAGATTAAAACACTATTTGAAACAAATTATTATTATATTTCTGGTCAAACATCCACCTATGACACAAACACACAAAGCTCCAACACCTTTCCTTCTGAAATACCTTTAAGTAAAATCACTAAGAAGAACTGTTCAAATATCATGTGTCCAATGACACCTATGGACCTCAACTCCCAGAATTCCCCAAGTACTGAGACGAGGAAGATGCAGAAGTTTGAACAAGGTACCAAGCGCTTGAAATACAATATGCCGTCTAGTTGTTTTTCCGAGGCACCTGTTTGTGGGATATTTAATCTTGGCAAGCTCACTATTCGGAGACGCAGTGCAGGAGAAGACGTGGGCTTCTGTCCTACGTCTCGGAAATGCAGCGATCACATACTGGTGTGGCAGAGCAAGGAAAACAACCACAACAGAGGGATTGATCCTGTGTCGGAGACTGGAGCGCCGTGGAGATGTGGGAGCCGCAAAAGAGGTCCTGGGTGCTCGGTAGGTTGAGATGGCGGCGTTCTCCATTCCGGAACCTGAAGGGAAGCAGGTGAGTGACTGTGGAGCCGCAAAGGAAGCTGAAGAACGTCTGCACACTTCAGTGGGGAAAGTGGGTAAAAGCAACATACTGCAGCAGAGCGAACCAGACTGGAAACGCTGGATAAAACAGGTAAATCTACACAAAGCCAAAGGCGGACCCCGGGACGTTTCCGGTGACCGTGCCAACCGCAAATTGAAGGTAATACTGTTATCAACACTGGGAGAAGATTGTTTGAATGCAGAAAAGAAGCCCTGGCAAAGCACAACACCAGGCAATTGAAATACACAAGAAGGCCTGGCAAAGCTAGACACCAGGCAATTGAAAAACATGAGAAGCCCAGGCAAAGCAAGACACCAGGCAATTGAAACACATGCAAAGCCCTAGCAAAGAAAGATACTGGGAAATTGAAACAGATAAGAAGTCCTGGCAGGGGCGTACACCAGGCAAGTGAGATTCACAAGTGAAGACCTGGCAGGCGAATACACCAGGCAGTTGATGTTGCATAAAGAGTCCTGGCAGGAGAGTACACCAGGCAGTTGACATTGCATAAAGAAACCTGGTTGGGGAGTATACCAGGCCATTTGCAAAGCTTCCAGGGATGTTAAAGAAAGACAATAGGCCTCATTACGAGTCTGACGGTAACCGAGCCGGAAAAACAGGCAGGTTACCGCCGGACTCATATTACCATTCCGCCTCCGTGATTCCCGAAATCACCGGGGCATTATGACCCCGGTGACCCAGGAATTCCGGAGGCGGAATTGTTTAAGTCCCCATTCCCATGGAGCCCCATAGGGGATGTGGACAATGGAAACACCGTTCCGTCTATGATAGAGCCGGTGTTTTCATGTCCGCCTGCAGGCGGGTGGTGTTAAACCCGCCAGGTCAGACCTGGTGGGAGTGACACCTCCCGCCTGCAGGACTCTTAATTAGCCAGTCCAGAAAGAACGGTGGCAGCGGTTTTACCACCACTGTTCTTTCCGGACCGGCAGGGTCGGGCCCAATGTTTTCAGAACCAAGGAGAGATTGGCTATAAAGAAAGACAGTGTTTTCTTAGCCAAAGAGAGATTGGTGTTAAAGAAAGACAGTGGGCTTCATTGTGACCCTGTGGTCTGGTAATAAAGGGCTGGTATTAACATATACCAGCACTTTACCAGACTAGCAGAGTACAAGTATGCCGACGGGGTAACTTGACTAACCTCCAGTAAAGAGCTGGAGGTAGCTTCCGCCCCCACTGGCATAAAACAGCCTATATTATTGTCACAGACAACCGCTGGAGCTTATGGAGATGCTGGCGGCGAGGCTAGTTTCCAACATCCTCGCCGACCATCATGCAGTCTAGTATTCCCCTCAGATGGCCGCTGTTTGTTTATTTCCCAGCCAACTGTCCCACTCAGTGCACTGCAACCCTCCTTCTATCTGGTCAGACGTTGCTGAGTCTCGCTCTCGTGTAATTGCCCTCCTTCCATCTCCCTTGCTTCTATATTTTTTCCCTGCATTCCCTTTCGCCTTTATTTTTTCTCTGTCCTTGCTTGGTTCCTTTTCCATCTTCCTTCCATCTTGGTTTTTGGACCCTCCTTGCTTCTGCCTTCTTTTTCCTTTGGAACTTTTGCTCGCGCTGCCTTTTATTATGGTTTTCCCTGTTGGAACTCATCACCTTGAGCTGTGGTCCACCGGCTATTATTGCCTCCTATTACGGACCTGGAATCCTTCCACCATCTTCCAGGCAGCAACATCGGATACACAGTCAGGGTTTTTTACGCCGAAAGGCTTTTTCCCTGTTAAGGGGTTGGCTCCACAGGGTGCTTTCTGCCTGGCTTGTTCCACAACCAGGCATGGTGGCCTCCAGAGGGGTTCATCCTCATCTCTTCACTAAGAAAGAGAAGAAGCGTGGACTAGAAGACGTAAGAAGAAAGGTGAGCAAGAAGAGGAATTACCTGAAGATTGTGAGGTGAGGGATCAGAATTGCCATTGTAACCTGAGAGATTGCAATGCCTAGAACCAGCAATGGCCAGCCTGGAACAATATCAAGAACTTGTTGTGGCCCGTCAAGGACTCACTGTGGAGGTACAGAACCTGAGATCAGAGACTGTCGCTCTAAGGCAACAAGTAGCTGTTAGAGAAGACCAGAGAGGTGATCTTCTGCCCTTAGAATTCCCTTTTGGGAAATATGACGTTGCACCACATCGGCTGGTGGAATTCTTAGATGCCTGTCTGGTATACTACACCTTCCGCCCAAGGTTCTATGAATCCGACCTAGCAAGGGTTGTTTTTGTATATCTAATCTAGTGGGTAATGCTACACCCATGGTTACCACATCAGATCCTTCTTTAAATGACTATAATCATTTCGTCAGACTCTTTAAGGAGCGTTTTGAGAGACCTGAAGTACTCTTTTCTTCAATCGAAAACTTGTTGGACGTACATCAGGGGTTTTCAGACATCCATTCTGACGTCTCGATTTTCCAGAAAATGGCATGTGAGGCCGCTGGCCCAAGACAGCTCAAAAGACCATATTACTGAGATGGCTGCATGAGGAGATCAAAGATGAATTAGCCAGGGTAGCCAGACCGGCTACTTTCCAGGAATTGGTGTCGTTATCACTTCAGATTGAATACTGTCTGGCAGAAAGAAGAACTGAAAGAAAAAGAACCAGAGGTTTTCAGGCCCCACCTCCACCAATACCCTATCAAGCTGAAGGTACCAGAGGTGAAGAACGAATGCAAATAGGAACAGCCAGAGGCCCTTTGACACCAGAAGAAGGGAAGAAGAGGAGAGACCAGGGTCTATGCATGAACTGTGGGTCCAATAAACACCTTTTGCAAAATTGTCCGGAAGTTCCTCCGTGCTGCCAGGGAAATGAAACCCCCCGACCTTAAGCAGGGCTAAGGGCGGGGAATGAATCACAAGTCCCTGTTATCACACTCAAAGGAAGGATGTAACCGAAGACAATTGTCTGATGTTGCTCTGTGTGTGGTTGACCATAGCTAACAGACCTCCCTTTGAAGTGCAAGCTATGTTAGACTGCGGAGCAGCAGGGAACTTTATGGATGTTGCATGGGCCATGGAAAGAGAAATTCCCAGATAGAACAAGAAGGAGCCTATTCCAGTTGAAGGGTTAGATGGGTCTCTGTTAACCTAAACCGGTCCTGTGCACATATCTTTATTTCATCATGAAGAAGACATTTATTTTGACCTTATTCATGCAGCTCACTTCCCAGTTATTCTGGGTATTCCTTGGTTGCGGAAGCATAATCCGACGATTGACTGGACCTTAAATACCATCCAATTCCAATCACAATACTACTCTCAATTCTGTCTCAAGAAAGAGATTGACGTTTCACAAGCTGGAGCTCCCATCACCTTGTCGTCATCAGTGGTGCTCTCTATACCTCATCATTACCAGAACTTCCATGACGTCTTTGAGGAGGTTACACCCAGAGAATTACCCCCACATCGCATGGAGGACTGTGCCATCGACCATCTATCAGACACTACCATGCGGCAGGATGTTTCCTTTATCCTTACTAGAAAGGAAGGCCCAGAGAGAATACCTGGACTGTAATCTTCAACATGGTTTCATTTGTGAGTCTAAATCTGCTGCTGGAGCCTCTTCATTCTTCATCCCCAAGAAGAACTCGAAGGAGCCGAGGCCCTGCATCGATTACAGCAGACTCAACAGTCTAACCATATGAGACTGATACCCAATGCCATTAATAAGGGATGTGTTTGAATCTGTTCCGGGAGCCAGGGTATTCACCAAGCTC
Source organism: Ambystoma mexicanum (assembly GCF_040938575.1). Classification (NCBI taxonomy): domain Eukaryota; kingdom Metazoa; phylum Chordata; class Amphibia; order Caudata; family Ambystomatidae; genus Ambystoma; species Ambystoma mexicanum. The sequence goes on from NC_090923.1 coordinate 1,223,320,128, forward strand.
GATTTCCACGGGCCTATCATTTGCTTTTCATTAGAGAGGACGATGAATGGAAGACGCCATTCCGGACTCCTCTAGGTCATTACGAATATCAAGTAATGGTGTTTGGACTTGTTAACACCCCAGCTGTGTTTCAGCGATTTATGGATAAGATCTTCGCTGATGACCTATTCTCTTCGGTTGTGGTATATCTTGACGGCATCCTAATCTATTCTACTTCTATGATAGAACATAGACGACATATCACAGAGGTCTTGCTCCGTCTTCTTCAACACAACATGCTGGCCAAACTGGAGAAATGTGTTTTTCATTCCTCTACGTTATCTTACCTAGGATTCATCCTTACCGAGGAAGGGGTCCAAAGGGTCTGAGGAACACTCAGGCTATCGGTCAGTGGCCAGAACCTAGATCTGTCAAGTAAGTCCAGCGATTTCTAGGTCTCGCCAACTTCTATAGGAAATTAATTCATACATTTTCAGACATTTCAGATTGCATTGATGGGCCTCTCTGCCACTATACAGGTCTCTCAAGCTTGGCAGGGCTCTCTGTGTCCAAATTGCATTGTGTGATGTCTGGAATGCTTTGATAGGCCCCACTCTCCCACTATACAGGTCTCTCAAATTTAGTAGGGCTCTCTGTTTCCAAATTGCATTGTGTGATATCTAGAACACTTTGACAGGACCCTCTCTCAAACCCAAAAGGGCCTCTGTGTCCAAATTTGCACTGTGTGATAGCTAGATTGCATTGATAGGCCTCGCTCCCACTATACTTGTCTCTCAAATCTAGTAGGGGTTCTATCTCCAAATTGCAATGTATGATGTCTAGATTGCATTGATGGGCCTTTCTCCCAGTATACAGGTCTCTCAAATTTAGCAGGGCTCTTTGTGTCCAAATTGCATTGTGCATTGTGATATCTAGAGCGCCTTCACAGGCCTCTCTCGCAAATTCAACAGGGCCTCTGTGTCCAGGTTTGCACTGTGTGATAGCTAGGTGGCATTGATAGGCCTCTCTCCCACTATACGGGTCTCTCAGATCTAGTAGGGGTTGTATCTCCAAATAGCACTGTATGATATCTAGATTGCATTGATAGGCCTCTCTGCCACTATACAGGTCTCTCACATTTAGGATGGCCCTCTGTGTCCAAATTGCACTGTATGATATCTAGATTGCATTGATAGTCCTCTCTCCCACTATACAGGCCTCTCAAATGTAGCAGGGCTCTCTGTGTCCAAATTGCCTTGTGCATTGTGTGATATCTAGACCGCTTTGACAGGCCTCTCTCTCAAATCCAACAGGGCCTCTGTGTCCAAATTTGCACTGTGTGATAGCTAAATTGCATTGATAAGCCTCTCTCCCAATATACAGGTCTCTCAAATATAGTAGGGGTTCTATCTCCAAATTGCACTGTATGATATCTACATTGCATTGATAGACCTCCCTCCGGCTATACAGGTCTCTCAAATTGAGTAGAGGTCTCTGTGTCCAAATTGCACCGTATGATATCTAAATTGCATTAATAGACCTCTCTTCCACTATACAGGTCTCTCAAATCTAATAGGGGGTTCTATCTCCAAATTGCACTGTAAGATATCTACATTGCATTGATAGGCCTCTCTCCCACTATACATGTCTCTCAAATTTAGCAGGGCTCTCTGTGTCCAAATTGCATTCTGCATTGTGTCATATCTAGAACGTTTGACAGGGCTCTCTCTCAAATCCAACAGGGCCTCAGAGTCCAAATTTGCACTATGTGTTAGCTAGATTGCATTGATAGGCCTTTCTCCCACTATACAGGTCTCTCAAATTTAGCAGGTGTCTCTGTGTCCAAATTGGATTGTGTGATATCTAGATTACATTGATAGGTCTCTCTCACGCGATACAGGTCTCTCAAGCTTAGTAGGGGTTCCAGTTCTAGATTGCATAGCACGATATTCAGATCTCATTGACAGATCCTTAGACAGGTCTCCCGAACCCCGCTGATATCCTCCTTAAACCCTCACTGCTTGCTCACTGCAGTGAACCACGTATACGGAGACGGACACTAAAGAGAGCCACTGAGTACACCTAACGATATAACCCCTAATCCACCTCCCCTACCCCTCTCTAGACAGCAACTGAATGAGCCGACAACATCTGGCAGAAATACCACCCACAGACAGAGACCTAACTGTTAGCGGACAGCCCTACACGCACATTACGACACCACAAGACAACCAGACCTAAGCAGAACCAACTGGACATCAGCAAACTAATAAAGACTAAACAACCTCTTACAATGCCGCACAAACGACCCATCCCGAGAGAAAGAAAAATAGAAGAAGCAACAAACACTCTGGAACAGCAACAAAGAACCACAACTACAGAACACACCCCCGAAGTTAGGAACAAGAATAGAACCAACACTGAGAGAAGAGACAAATCCCTCTACTTAACTCCTTACCTCGTCGATCATGGGTCACCAGAGCAAACCAACCCAACGCTAGAAGCCGCAACATCAAACTACCCCACACAATCGTGCAGAAGAAGGATGAATAACACAAGAAACAACAAACATACCTCTGATGTGATAACACCTTTCATCACTAAAGCAAGAAGAACTTCCAATCGACAACCACAACTCATGGAAGACAAACCCGATGAAAACAAAAACCTGAGTGAGAACCTAGAAGAACTTTTCGAAGACGCTGACACCCCAAAACCCACACCTCAGTAAGAGTTCGACCAGGAATCAAATATAAGAGCAATGGCAAAATGGTTTACCCCACTATTAAGCATCATGAAAAAAGAAAACACAAAAATTAAACTGGAATGGAGAAAAGAATACAACCCGGACAAAAAAACACTGTTCCAGAGACAAATCCGCGCATACAAGAAGGAAATTCAAAAAGGCGAAGAAAGGGCATTATGATGACAGAATCACCAATGCCGCCGACACACAAAAAGAAATGTTTAACATCATTAAAGAGATGAGAAACCCACCAGGCTGCAACAACACCCTAACCCCCTCAGAGAAACTATGCAACGACCTGGCAGACCACTTAAAAAAAAAATCAACGACATACGACAATTCATACAAAACATACCAACTGACCACAACATACTGCAAAGTGAACCCATCACAGAACCTCAGCACAAACTAAAAAACGTTCCTGAAATATCAGCACAGGCATTCGCATTGCTGGTAAAACACAGCAAGAAAGCTGGAACACCCATGGATCCTTGTCCCCCGGACATCTACAAATCAATCCTTGCACAAGGAACGCCAGCAGAATACTACAGAAACCCTATGAACATTTCTCTAGCAACAGGAACTGTACCAAAGATCTTCAAATCAGCATATATCGAACCACTTCTGAAAAACACAAGTGGCGACACAGAAGACCTCTCCAACTACAGGCCAATCTCAAACATTCCCTACCCGGCAAAACTCCTGGAAACCTTGGTATATAAACAAACCCAAGAATACATAGAAAAACACCACTTGCTGGACCAAGACCAAGTCGGTTTCAGACCCGCAAGAGGAACGGAAACAGCACTACTATCCATCTGGGACGACCTAAAAACCAACGCAGAATCGAACACCTCAGCCCTCATTCTACTCGACTTCTCCGCAGCCTTCGACACAGTTAGTCATGACACCCTAACCAAAAGACTAGAAGACAAAGGCATAACAGACACAGCACTACTCTGGACTAAATCATTCCTAGCAGACAGAACAGAAACCGTATGGATTAAACCCTTCAAATCCGCTCCAAAAGTTAACGACTGGGGAGTGCCACAAGGATCCTCACTATCACCACTGTATTTCAACATCTACCAAACTCTGGTTATCCGAATCTTCAAAAAGTACAACATCAACTGCTACAACTACGCAGATGATGCCCAAATCATCTACAAAATCAATGACACCCAAACTGATGATTCAACCCTAATCAAGTGTCTACAAGAAGTCTTCAACTGGATGGCTGCCAACAACCTGAAAATCAATCCAGGAAAGACAGAAATCATGTTCATATCCAAAGACCAAGAGAACGAAATCACCATCCCGTGGCCAACGGAAATGGGAACCGCACCATCAACATCTAAGGCAGTAAAAAATCTGGGAGTCCTGATGGACAACACCCTAACCTTAGAACCACAAGTAAACGCAACAGTCAACAAATGTTTCTTTCTCCTCCACACGGCAAAAGAATCCTAATTTTCCTCTCCTTCATTCACAAAACACTCACTATCATTGCCCTCATCATGCCAAGTATCGACTATGCAAACAGCCTCTACCTCGGAATTCCAGAATACCTCCTGAAGAAACTACAATGGATCCAAAATGCAGCAGCCAGGCTACTCCTCAAACTGTCAAGAAGAGAACACATCACCCCTGCCCTAAAAACACTATACTGGCTCCCAATAAAACATCGCATCACCTTCAAAACAATGTGTATAACGCACAGGGCAATCAGTGGACAGGGAGCAGACTCCTACAAAAGAAAATAACAATCTACAAACCATCAGGACCCATCAGGTCAAGCAATGAAAGCTGCCTGGAACCTAAACCATACCTCAAGAAGAAACTGGGAGGCACCTCCTTCTATCACTTAACCACAAAAACCTGGAACAACATCCCAAAAGACATAAGAAACACCAAAAATCACCTAAAATTTAGGAAATTACTAAAAACCTGGCTCTTCAACACCACAGACTCAAACTGAAAACCGAATCGGAAAGGAAAGGGATGAATTAACTGGACTCGGACAACCTCCAGTACAGACGGTGGACATCTCCCGATGTAAAGAAGCTCCCACAGCAACTGGATGAAGAACGTAGGTTAGAGGGGAACACAGGCGACACCCAAACTGAGACGGAATCAACTTCCCACCCAACAACTGCATTCGTCTGTAAATTGCCACGGGGTACCACAGTATAGTGGAATTATTGGGATATTAGCAATCACCACAATATATGAGCTGTGGACATGGGCAGGTGCGCTAGCCGTATGAGTGAGAAGGGAAGACTGGGGAAGGAGGGGACCAGATGTGAAAGGGACCTCGAAGGTCGGACGGACCAAGATCTAAACAGAGGCAGAGGGGAACTGCCGAACCCCACCTGGGGAAATTACAGAAGCCCAGCGCCTCAATTCAGGATAAAGATGCCAACTAACCAATTTGTTCTGACTTGAGTGTCGTGTAGACCGTTGAAACCTCCGTCCTCAAGTGACGCACAGGGGAACTAAAAGAAACCCGCTGTGCGACCTTTGGGGCCACAGGTGGGAGATGTTACTTCCCGGATCCACGGAACCTCTGGAACACCAATGCTGCTGTCAAAAAGAGCAAGGTTAAGTACAAGGCAATTACAGTATATAATCACAATAACCAAAGGATCTGAATAGCCTTACCTATCCGGTGTTTAGAAAACTCAGGAAACCTAGGAGGGAGGTTTGAGACTCAGATGAGGCGGTCCCTAGAACATGAGGACCGCAGACAAGTGTGGATGCAGGATAAACCACCTGTAGGACTGAAGGCGTGACTTGAATCCCAAAAAGGGAAATGGCATAAAAGTTCAACAAGGTACCAAGGGAAGATCCAAGGGCAAGTCAGGGTCGTGTCCGAAATCCAGCAACAGGTAAACAGTTCCAAGCAAAGGTACAAAGCGGTAATCCGAAGGTGTCCAAGAGAGAGTTCCAAGATCAAGGTAAACCAGGAAAGCAAACCAAAACGTAACGCCAAACAGGGTCTGAAGACAGCTGAGAAGCAATGAGTGTTCCGTGTCTCAAGCCTTATATACTGAGCGTTTCGGGATCATGTGACGTCCACCAAGGTCACGTGATGAACGCCACTCTGGATCACGTGAGCAAGTGACCGATCGGCATGTAGATGTAACGCCGCCTCTTCTGCTGTATGTTCTCCATGGCAACTGCCAGTGCAGGAAGGGTTGCAATCGAGCCCGTAAATCATACCTGGTACAGAGCTTTCGGTCCTTTGGGTAAACCGAATCACATGAGCCTCGAACCCTGGAGAGAGGTGTTAGGGAAATGTGAGCAGTATTCTGGTGTGCAGTGGATCGGTGTGCAGAGGATCGCCTAACACAATTGCACTAACAATTTCCCCCTCTGCATACACCTCTCAAACTCCAAACCAAACACAACCACAAACCTACAGCACAGCAAACTGCAAAAACTTCACTACATTGCAACAACAAAACAAAAAACACACATAGACTTGCACAACAGTACACGACAACTACCAGCCGCAAAACAACCTAGGCCCAGCCAATGGACCCACCGGGCTGAGGCCGCCAACAGCACATCACTGCTCTCTTGCACTTTTCCAACTACTTCCCACTAACCGCCTTTCCCTTCCTCTTTCAAAGCTGCCAGAGTGCCAGGGGACCACTCTGGTGGTGATAATGTTAAAGGACATTTGGACCGCGCACTAACATTAACATCATTTTCCCAGTAACAGTTTTGCTAAAGAAGGGAGTACACTTTGAATGGAGTCTTGTAGCCGATTCTGCCTTCCAGAAACTCAAGACAGCCTTCTGTTCGGCTCCTATTCTCCAACAACCAGATCACTCCCTTTATGGTTGAGACCAATGCTTCCGGAGGTGCACTGGGGGCAATACTTCTTCAGAAAGGAGTGGGTGGTAATGATATGATATTTTATTTGTATTGTGCTCATACACATGTGTTTCAGAGCGCGTCCTGTGGCATACTATTCCTGTACCCTCACCCCCAGCGAAAGGAATGATTCCGTCCTGGTAAAGGAGTTGCTGGCTATCCGTCAAGCGTGTGAAGAATGCTGCAACCTTTTACAGGGAGCTTCCTATCCATTTGAAGTCCTAACGGATCATCGTAACCTCCGCATTCTTCAGCAGATGGAATGCCACAACACCAGACACGCTAGATGGGCTTACTTTTTCTCCCAATTTGATTTTGTGATTTCATATATACCAGGCAAGGAGAACGTATTAGTTAATGCTTTATCACGAAGCATAGGTGATTCCTCTGGTAAATACCAGAGTTGTGAAAGGATCCTGGCAGGAAAACACTTCATTGGGGAGATCGAGACCTTCTTACAGGAAGTCAAGGACGCTTCCAAGGAATTCGGGACTTGCAAGCAAAAAGGTTCCTATCCAACCTTGTACTCCAAACAAGGACTTCTCTTTCAGGAGAAGAGATTGTTTACACCCACACAGGATCTCCAGGTGTTGGCAATGTCATGGTGCCATTATCAACAAACAGCGGGACACAGAGGACAAGCTGCCACCTTGGAATTAATCAACCGTTACTTCTGATGGTCCACTGTGAACAGGGATGTGAGGCAGTACGTATCTTCATGCCCATGTTGTGCTCGAAACAAGTACATCTTAGGGTTACTTCAACAAAAACCTCCTCCTACAGGACCCTGGTAACACGTCTCTAGAGACTTCATTGTCGATCTCCCCCCTTGATATGATATGATGGTTTATTTATATAGCGCCTATACGCAATGTGTTTCAAAACACTTCACAACAAAGGGAGGGAACAAGGGAAAAATACAAAACATTCTTACAGGCTGTGAACAATAAGAATGATATGATATGATATTTTATTTCTATCGCACTCATACACAGGTGTTTCAGAGCGCGCCAAGGCAAGGGAAAGGGAACAGGGGAGAACAAAAACCACGATCTTACTAGGCCCATTGACATTTAGAACGTGCAAGTGCAGGGTAGAGAGATAAGGGGGAGAAGTGCATGGGAGAGGGAACAAAAGGAGAGTGCGGAGCGAGAAGGAAAAAACAAAAATAATAGTAAAATAATAAATAAAAGGCAACAAACAATCGGAGTGCAGCCAGCAAGTGGCAAGTGCTGGGTTTATGGCAGCAGGCCGTGTAGGTCTGAAAGTGCAGGAAGAGAAGGGGAGGGCTGTATGGGTACAGATACAGATCCCATTGCAGGGGGTGGCCCGGAGGCAGTGCGTGAGGGTGGCAAGATGAGCAGGTACCTGGGACCGGAGGACAGAGGGTGGCCAGGTGCATGTTGCCGAGGGAGAGTGGAATCAACAGGGGAGAGGGAAGGAGAAGGCAGAAGCAAAGAGGAATGTTTTGAGGTGCTTCCGGAACCGGAGATGGTTCTCCTCAAGTTTTAGAGTGGTAGGGAGGCTGTTCCAGAGGGAGGCCCCAGCCGAAGACAGAGATCTACCCCCAGCGCGTTTCTTTGAGAAACGACTGACCCTGAGGGAGTTAGAGGTAGAGGAGCGGAGTGCTCGAGATGGGAGGTATTTGCGGAGGGATAGCTGAAGGTATGTTGGACCCAGGCCCCAGAAAGCCTTGTGGACAATGCAGAGGGTTTTGAATTTAATCCTTGCATCCACTGGGAGTCAATGGGGAGATTTCAGAGCTGGAGAGATACGATCCCAGGGCTTCAGGCCAAGGACAAGTCTCGCAGTCCTGTTCTGGATAAGTTGTAAAGGGCGGAGAGTAGAAGCAGGTAGATTAAGAAAGAGGCTGTTGCAATAGTCCAACTTAGAGAGAACCAGAGCTTGGGAGACAGTGAGCTTCTGGGGGAAAGAGAGGAAAGGAAGAATACCTCTGAGGAGGTGCAGTAGGAGGTTTGACTTTTTTGATACATCAGCGATGTGGGCGGAGAAGTAGAGTGTGGAATCAAAGGTGACACCAAGGTTCTTGGCCTCGCAGGTGGGGATAGGAGGAGGGCCAAGGATGTCGAAAAACAATCATTCTAGGCCTACTGACATTTCAGATAGTGCAAGTGCTAAGACACAAATAGGAAGGAAATGGGAAACAGACAGGCGACTACACTACTAAACCTGACGACATTTCTGGTAGAGCCGGAGAATTACACAAGGTGAAGGAGAGGGGTAGAGAAGGGGGTGAGGAACAAAACAAGCGACTATCGTACTAGGCCTGACAACATGTCAGATAGTGCTGGAGGGTGGGGGGGGACAAGTGAGGCGGAGGAGAGGAGACAAAAAAAGTTACTATCATAATAGGTCCGGGACCAATCAGATGGAGTAAGTGCATAGAAAAAGTAAGAGGGGGAGAGAAAAAAGGGGGAAGGGAGAGGAGAACAGAGAATAAAACTGTGAAAAGAGCATAGAAGCAGTGGGCAGAGTGAAAACAGTTGCACAGGTCAGCGAGGCATGTAATGTTGCAAGGGAACAAAAAATGTAGGCAAGGATTCACGAAGACAATGGGCACAGCAGGATTCAGGGCCAACCTGAGAGGCCTTCCTTAAATGGCCCTCAAGGTACCAAACAATCAAGTAGCTCCTCCTACATTTTTTCCACTTTTTTCTCAGCTTGCTTAATGAAGATTTTGAAATATTGCTTCCTTTCATGGAGATACTGCAACAATTGCTCACCTAACATGGAAGCACTTAAAATTCACAAAACACAGGTGCCAACCTTAATGCTGACTTTCTGTGAGGTTACAACACATCTGAACTTCAAAACTGCAATGTTCAGCCAATGGGTCTGCATCCCTGTTCTCATATGAGGCTGTTCCTGGTAGAGGACATCCTGCCCTAACGGTTATAGTTGATTCATTCCGCAAACTAGCAAATATTTCACCGCTAGCAGGACTTCCTTCAGCCCCTCTAACAGCCCCAGTCTTCCTTAAGGACATAGTCAAATTACATGGTTTCCACACACCACTGTACCGGTTAGAGGTTCTCAGTTTATTTCTATATTCTGGGCTACTTTCATTAAATGTCTGGGAATCCACTGTGCACTGTCTTTGGGATATCACCCGCAAAGTAATGGCCAGACAGAACAACTCAATGCCACCCTAGAGCAGTAACTATGTTGCTATAGTAACCCAGAACAGGACAACTGGTCTGACCTATTACCCTTTGCAGAGTTTGCCTATAACAAAACCATACACTCTGCTACTGGTATGAGTCCATTTTTCTGCACCTACGGATACCATCTCAGACACCTTCCAACTACAGGGTTCCCAGCTTCCAAGATTCCATCTGTAGATGCCCTTTTGGAGACCATATCTCAAACCCATAAAGAAGCTCTTCAAAATTTGGAAAGGAGTAAGTAGACCTACAATGTGACTGCCGACCGTAGCAGAAGAAGGAACCCATCCTGGGACGTTCGACCCACCAAGTTTTCTCCACGGTACATCGGTCCATTTGAAATACAAACTATGCTCAATCCTGTGGCTTTTAGCGACTGAAACTACCTCAGAGACTAAGAAGGATACATCCAGTCTTTCATACCTCCCTTCATAAGACTCGTCTTCAAGATCCTATTTTTTGCAATATTAAGGGACAGAGTGTCAGGAATCAGGGGTGGAAGTTATGGAACCGCTGGCGGCACTAGCTAGCGGTTACCTCGCTCTAGTCCTCATCCAATATGGCGGAGGACTCTATAAGTACTGACTCCGCCCCCTTGTGCGGTGCGTTGTATCTGTGTTTGCTTCTTGCACGCTAACGCTCCGTTACTCTCTAGTTTTTACCTTCCATTGGGCTTTCTTAGCCGCCTTAGTTTCCAACTATATCCTAATCTTGTACAACCTTTGTTTCTCGCTGCATTTCCTTCTTTCGTATTCTGCCGCGCTACAACCCTACCATCTAATCTTTGGGTTCACGGCGTGTACTCCGCGGTTTCACTGCTTCAGTGCCTTGCTGTCTTGCTTACCTGGGTACGTGGCTCCTCCTACTTTCCTGCTCGGCTTCTCGCCGTTCCTTCCCTGCTGCCTGCAGCCTTCTCTGTGCGCGGCACTGTTTGCTACTTACATTTGTCTTCCGGTACTTCCAACTTTTGTTCGGCTCCGCTCGGAAAGCGGCACTCTCTTCCTGTATCTGGTTTATTTTCTACTCTGCGGTATCTTGCCATCTATTCCTTTCACTGGGTATGCATTTCGGGTTTCCTTCTTAGGCCATTTATTCTCCTTTCCTTTCCTCTTTTTCGTCTATTATCCTGCTACTTACTTACGATTTCCTTGTTGCTATCGAAAGGTTCTACCTGCAAGTCTTATTCCGAGCTCTGTCTGGGAAACTGGTCGCGGACATCTGTTTACTTCCAGTCAGCCTTCGCTATCCACCTTCAGCGTCGGCCCACAGCGGTTTCTGCTAGGAGAGATTATTTCTTCCAACGGCCTGGGTTATCAAGGACTGTCCACCTCATCTCCTACCATCAAGATCTACAGGGTTTTTTCTGCTTTGGCTTTTTCCCTGAAAGTGAGGCTGGCACCACTGGAGGCACCCAAGACAGGTTCCCACTACTGTCACGGTGGCCTCTGGAGGGGAAAGACCTTATCTCCGCGAAAGGAAGGTCTGGATTTATAAGGACAAGTCATCTAGCAACAAGAAGAAGAAGCTTCCAAAGAAGAAGAATCCTCTCAAGGATCTATCCTCTGAAGAATCAGGTGAGGAGATAGGGGAGGTGGAACCGGAGTCTAACACAGAGCAAGTAAAGGGCTGATACATCTGAAAAATATTAAGTATCCAGACTCATAGATTCACGATACAGACATGGAACTCTACAATACTTGGTTCTTTGGAAAGACTTTTCAGAAGAACAAAGGACCTGGGAACCTACCCGAAACATCAATGCACCTCGACTGATTTGTCAGTTTCATAGGAGATAGCCAGGTAAGACTGGGGGACCTCAGGTAGGGAGGAGGCATACTGTCACAACCAACCGCTGGAGCTTATGTAGATGCTGGTGGCGAGGCTGGTTTTCAACATCCTCGCCGACCGTCATCCGCAGTCTAGTGTTCCCCTAAAATGGGCGCTGTTTGTTTATCTTCCGACCAGCCTTCCCACTCGGTGCGTTGTAACCCTCCTTCTATCGGGTCAGACGCTGCCAAGTCTCGCTCTCGTGTAATTGCCCTCCTCCTGCCTCCCTTGCTTCTGTGTTTTTTCCCTGGACTCCCTTTCACCTTTGTTTTTTCTCCTTCCTGGCTTGGTTCCTTATACATCTTCCTCCTGTCTTGGTTTTTGGACCCTCCTTGCTTCTGTCTTCTTTTTCCTTTGGAACGGTTACCCACGCTGCCTTTTGTTCCAGTTTTCCCCGTCGGTACTCATCATCTTAAGCGGTGTTCCACCGGCTATTATTGCCTCCTATTATGCATCATCTTCCAGTCAGCAACATCGGATACACCGTCAGGGTTTTTTACGCTGAAAGGCATTTTCCCTGTTAGGGGGTTGGCTCCACACGGTCCCTTCTGCTTGGCTTGTTCCTCAACCAGGCAAGGTGGCCTCCGGAGGAGCTCGCTCTTATCTCTTCACTAAGAAAGTAAAGAAGCGTGGAACTAGAAGACGCAAGAAGAAAGGTGAGCAGGACGAGGAATCACCTGAAGACATAGGTGAGAAATCAGAATTGCCATTGTTTCCTGAGAATTCTTGGCACTGGTTTTGCTGGTGTCCAGAATACTGGCAAATCCCCCCATGGAGTCCTATGGGACTCCATTGAATGGGGATTTACCAGTTGTTCCGCTACCAGTAATATCCCAGTATTGCTGGGATATCAGTTGGTGGAAATGGTAGGTGCGTTTACCAGTTAAAGAAAGCCTGTTTCAGAACGTGTTGCTTAAACAGGAACCTTGTGAAACATGGCAAGATACAAAAGAACTGTCAGTAAAAGAGACTATTGTCATCCTACTTAAGAATCCAGGGAAAGGGTCGACCCTCTGGATCCTTCCACCTTGGAGAACAATTTTGTTGGAACTATTCTTTCTTCAGTTGTGAACACTTTTTGCCAGTATCAAGTTGAAGATTTGTGTTGTTTTGTTTGTAGTGCAATGGTCAGGATAGGAGGTTTTGGACACAAGGACTGCTTTTCAGTTATTGACTTCCTGATGCAGACAGACTCCTTAGTTTTGGTTTAGAGATAGGTAAACTCTTCTTTAGCATAGGGTTAGAGGCATTTTCATTTAACAAATATCTTTAACAAGAACATGACAACCATGTGTCCGGCTCTAATTTCTGACCCCTCACAATATTTGCAGGGTAAGAGTAGCATTACAGGAAGACAGCTTGGTCTATCAGGACTTGAGGGCAGTCAAACAGCAGTACTATGAAAAAGGTGATGGGCGTGATCGCTACGGGCTAATAGACTTAAGGTCCTTCGATAAGAGGAGGGTGCGCATAATAATAGATGAGTATGGTAACAAATGGAGTAGGCCAGGGGAGGCAGTGGAGTGTTTTGCCTTCTATTTTTGGATGCTCGATGGTAGGGAGCTGAGGTTGATCCCACTGAAATGGAAGAATACCTTGAGGGAACAGGACTTCCAAAATTAAAGGTGGGGCAGGTTCAGGCTTTGGAGCAGGGCATTACCTTGGAAGAGGTTAGAGTTGCGATTCAAGGTCTTAAGGTAGGAAAAGTGCTGGGGAAGATGGTTTCTCTGCATGCTTTTATAAGACGTATAGAGATGTTTTGGCACCGTTCCTGGTTAAAATATATAACGGTGTGAATTTGGGTAATGACCGGTACCTTCCTTTTTTAATGCGATTATATCAGTGATTGCAAAGGAGGGGTAAGGATGGGTCGCTATGCTCCTCTTATAGACATATCTCCCTACTAAACGTGGATGCCAAGATCCTTACAAGAGTCCTGGCTTCCAGGCTGGAGGAGTGCCTCTCAGAACTTGTTCATGGGGTCAGGTAGGCTTTGTTCGTGGAAGGCAAGGGCTAGACAACTTGACAAAGCCCTGAATCTTCTTAAGCTCCCGTAAGAGGCCCATGCAGACTATTGGCGATGGATGCTGAGAAAGCGTTAGATAGGGTCTACTGATCCTTTCTGAAGAGCATATTGCTGCGCTTTGGTCGCCCTGGATCACGTGGGTGACTCAGCAGTACTCCACCGCTATTGCAAAGGTAGCAAAAAATGGTGTTGGCTCTGCGGAAATCCCTTTAGAGCGAGGTACTTGATAGGGATGCCCCCTGTCGCCCCTGCTCTATGCCTTGGTAATGGAGTCTCTTGCTGTGAGGCTTAGACAGAATGTCGCAGTTTAGGGGGTTTGCGTTCAGGGACGGGAGTATAAGATAGTGTTGTTTGCTGATTATGTGCTGCTATACATAAGAAATCCTGCGCACGGTGCACATGCTTACGGAGGTTGAGGAATACGGGAAACATTCAGGGTTTAAGGTGAATAAATCAAAGGCCACTTTTATGTCAATGGGCACATTTTCACAGGCTTTGTTAGAATGGAAAAGAGTCTTCAGTATTTGGGGATAAATGTGCCAAACAACCTTAATGAGATCTTAACGGAAATTGATGAGGAGTTGTGGGTCACGATCAAAAAGGACATGGAGAGGTAGGGTAGAAAGACCTTATTGTGGATCGCGAGTCTGAACACGATAAAAATGAATATACTCCAGAGGCTTCTATGTTGCCAGTGATTGTGCAATGTGTCTTTTGGGGGATATAAAAAGGGATATTTTGAGACTTTTGTGGGGGAAGGAGAACCATAGGATCAGTTATGCGACTCTGCTTTTCCCTAAAGAGAAAGGAGAGGTGAGTGGTTGTATTACAAGGTTGCGCAACTAAGGGTTGTTGTTGACCACTTGGACTCAGCATACAAGAAACAGTGGGCGGAGCTAGAAAATGTGGTATTACATCTGGTTACAGTTGCAGATTGGTTGTGGGCCCCGAGAAGTACAGAATTCAACATCATTTTGTACTGGCTGTATTGTGGGATGTGTGGCAGGAAAGGGATGACAGCAAGTGCTTCTCTACATGGCCCTCTCCATTGAGTTTTGTATGGGCACCTGCTATTAGAAACAGCATTGTTGGTGCCAATAGGATTCAGGAGTGATATGGAGGGGGACTTAAAAAAGCAGGACAATTATGTGCACGGGGGAGTTACTCTCCATCACTCGCCTACAGGAGTTATCGTTCTTTCAATATCTACAGCATGATGGGGTGATGTTGGCGAGAATGCAGGGGGACAATTTGCGGAGGGTCCTTATGCCTTTCGAACAGGCTTTGATGATGTCTAGGAGAGATAAGGGAAGGATCTCAAAGCTGGAAGACTTCTTGGTGGTGGCAGTCCCCTAGGATCCCTTGAAAGCCTGGGAGAACTTTCAGGTGGACCTGGAGCAGGTGATTGAAGACAGGCTCTAGAGGAAAATATGTCAGGGATGACCAAGATATCTGTGGCTTCCCAATATCAGTAGCACACCAATTAAACTCTTGCACCGGTGGAAATATACTGCAGCTTGGCTTTCTTGCATGTAATTGGGTACCAGTTCTCTCCGTTTGTGTTGCTGATGCAAACTTACTTGCCTGAGGTGCTGTCTTGGATAAGAGATCTGGATCACATAGAGAGGGTGCTCGATCTGTGGTTGGTTCTATTTGGGTTAGTGGGAGATGAAGAGGGCTAAATCCCTTGGATCAAATGACACATAGGGGGTCATTACGAGGTTGGAGGTAAGGAACAGTCCTTACCGGCATGGAGCAAATACCGCGTCCGTGTAGTAAAGAGCCCGCTAATAGAGGGCTATTACGAGTTTGGGTGCACAAACTTTGCGCCATACTGGTAACGACATTACCGGTATGCCGCTGAAGTCCAAAAAATTGCCCTTAGCGGCATCATGGAAAGCGCAGGCAACACTACCGGCATCAATGGTTACGGCATTAGCGGGCACCGCTATCAGCGGTGACTGTAAATAAGCGGGACCGGAAATAGCGTCATCGCACAGGAACGGGAATGAGCATGGCGGCCATCTTTAAAAACACAATCCATTGCCATCCTCACCACACAGGATCTGGATCCTCTTTCTGACTACAGAAATCAACCCACAGCACCAGCATCATGCCCAAGACAGTAAAGAAAGGCGCTTCCCGGCAGTGCAAAGAGCGCTTCAATGAAGATGAACTCACTATGCTGGCCAAGAAGACACTTGCAGACAATGCAGAGGTCGTTTTTGCAAACAGCCTCAAGAGGGAAGTGCAAACAAAAAAGAAAGAGATCTGGCAACTTGTTGCCCAGAAAGTCAGCGCAGCAGGCAACAACTCCCGCACCATTAAGGATGTCCGCAAGCACTGGGACGACCTGCGCCTCAGAGTGAGGAACATTCTGTCCGCAAACCGGAGCCAGGCCATGACTACTGGCGGTGGTCCTAGCTCACCCATAAAGCTAAGCCGGTGGGAGGAGATCTGCGCCAGCACGATTGGCATAGAGGCCATAGAAGGTGTGGGTGAGATGGAGCGTGACGCCACCTCATCAGCGGAAGGCGATGAGTGTCCTAAGAAAACACTGTAATGCTAAGTATGATGATAGTCCACCAATTTGTCAGTCCACATTGACACATCCCTGCCTAGATGCCGTCCGCAGCACAGACACATGCATGCAGCATGGCAATGCCATACCTGACACACACCATACAAATATGAAAATGGCATAAGTCACACTGCACGCAGCCCACAACAGAAATGCATGTCACATAGCATACGCCCGCCCCAACATGAGTGACCCCGACAGATGCCTGCATGCTGCACCCATATAGCAAGCAACGTGATCATCAAATCTCCACTGCCTAATCCCATCTAAGGTATAGAAGAGCAATAATACTAATGTATGCATGATGCTTGTCAAACCATCACTCATGCCGTCCCTCTCTTGGTACCCCACAGGCTCAAATCCTGACAGCGAGCCCCAGGATTCACCCCCACAGGCGACTACACCCCGGAAGAGGGCCTGGGATGAAGGCAACAGGCCTTCCACTTCAAAAGGCCCAGACAAGCCACGACAGGCACTGAAGTCAAAAACAGCTCAGGATGCCACGGCACTGGTGCCGCTAAGGCACATTACCACAGTCCCCACAACACCTGTGACACCTGCACAGGAGACGGTGGGCGATGGGGCACAATCAGCAGAGAACAGCTCTTTTGGGGAGGCAGCAGCTAGGGCACCCCAGACAGATGATGATGTGCAGGGCCAGGTATGTGTACCTGTCGAGGACGACTCCTCGGACCTTCCTGCAACACCCAGTCCCGCCCCATCCCCCCAGTTCACACCTGTCTACTCCTACCACAACACCACACCGGAGCAGTCTGGAGGGGAGGCCGTACAAGGGAGCATGAGTCCCACAGAGGACCCACATGGATTTGGGGATGTCACACATGCACCCTCCACTGGTGTACAGGCGGGGGTGCAGCAGATAGGACATGCAGCACATCGTCAGGAGGAGCTCACAGCCCCAGTGAGGCAGTTTGTCGCAGACAGTGCCCAGGCAAGGCAGGAGGGGTGCGACAACACTGCTTCCCTGAGGCAGGCCATTGAGGCACGCACCACAAGAATCTGTGAGGAGAGAGCCTGAGATACTTGGAAAGAAAAACCGCAGCGTTTTCCAACACAACCGCGTGTGTTTCTGCCTGCTGTGGCTATCACTTTGGGTCTCCGGTGGGAGCACCGGAGACCCAAAGTGAAAGCCACAGCAGGCAGAAACACAACGCGGTTTTTTTTACATGCCGCATAGTGTTTCTACCTACAGCTGATTTCCCATTTGGGGCTCTCGGGCTCCCCGTGGGGAGCCCGAGAGACCCAAATGGGAAATGCTAAATGCTGCGTTGTCTGCCTAAATCTGCTTTCCCATTTGGGGCTTTCGGGCTCCCGTGGGGAGCCCGAGAACCCCAAATGGGAAAGCAGATTCAGGCAGAAACAACGCAGTTGTGTTGGAAAACGCTGCGGTTTTTCTTTCCGAGTTTCTCAGGCTCCTCCAAGCCAGAGGAGCCTGAGAAACTTGGAAAGAAAAACCGCAGCGTTTTCCAACACAATAACGTTGTATTTATGTTTGCGGTCGCTTCAAAGCCGACCGCAAACATAAATACAACATTTTTAAAGCTGCGGTTTTATTTCTAAGTTTTCCGGGCTCCTCCAGCCCGGAAAACTTAGAAAAAAAACTGCAGCTAGTGCTTATTTTTTTAAAAAAAATAAATAGCACTTACCGAGATTCAGCTGCAGCTTTCCTGCTCTGGTCTCCGGTCCCCGTCCTCCGCCTACAGCACTAATGAAGGGAAAGCCACCCAGCGGTAGCCTTTGTTTACTACAGCTGGCTGGCTTTTCCTTCATTAGTGCCGCAAAAGCCAGCACAGGAGGGCCTCCATTTCACAAAATGGATGCGCCCATGTGCTTGCTTTTGCGAATTTTGAGCTTGAATAGCTCAAAATTTTACATAGGAAGTTTTAAAACGGAGAATGCTAGTATTTGTTTTTTTATCTTGCCTATCTATTTTTTAAATAAACATTTTTACTAGACCATCCCTTTAAGGAATTGCAGTGTGATATTGAGCTGGAGTGGTTTCTCTTTGTGACTAAATATAGGAGTCAAGACGATGATTGAGAAATGTGGAGGTTTACACCAAGAACTGGCCAACCTGAAGGATTGATAGAGCCCTTGATAGTGTTCCCTGAATAGGCAGCTTAAAAGGGGGATGTGGGGGGTTCTTTTTGTGTACTGTGATTAGAGACAGCAGGGCACAGGTTTATTTTTTGTCTATGGGAACCATACCTGTGGGTGAGTCCTTATGGATAGGGTTTGATGGGCGGGTGTGAGTTTTGCAGGGAATTGGGTTAGAATGTTGAATGCTTTGGTGGGAGGATATGGGAGAAGTGTAGTCTCTTGCATATGTACATTGTTCATGACTGTACTGTAATTGTTGTTTTAAAATTAATAAAATTCGATTTGGAAAAAAAGAAAACCCACACACAGCTCCAGTTACCTACTAAATTCCTTATAATTAGATAATGAAAGTGAGCAATATTAAAACTCCCCTTTTAATTTACAGCCATGTTATCTGCTAGTTTGACACACAAAAAAGAAAGTCACATTTTATATGGATATTCAAATTTTCTTAACACAATGCATAACAACAAATGAAACGTTTGTGTGAAAGAATCCCAAACACACTGCTTAACCAAGGTGTTTGATCCTTGGCAAATAATGTAATCTCACTGTGCATTGCCTGCAAAAATACTCAAAGCCTGGCATATTTTACACATGGCAATACCAGTGTCAAAATAGGTCAAAATCAGTCTGTGATTGATGAGCGTCTTTTAGAGAAGGTTGCGTTAGGCTGACAGAATCAAATGTAAACGTAATGTTCAAACAGCAAACCATTATGCTGAGATTTTGGTTGGAAACAATGAGATGTTTCAGCAGAGAATGCTCCCAGGACCCCGACTCTGCACAGAGATTTAATGAGGGTGTGTGAACATAACTGAAGTGGGATTGTGGGGAGTGAGACATATAGAAATTGACACAAATAGAGAATGAGATACAAACAGTGTGACACACATAGAAAGTGAGACAAATCGAGAACTAGGAAAATGTAGTTGGAAAATTACACGCATTGTGAGAGTAATTGAAATGGGTCAATGATCCTCGGCCGGGCTCCAGCTTGAGAGTGATTTTAAGACTGCCCAAGGCTGAGCCCCATCCCACTTAAAGTCTAGACTGGCAGTGATCAAAGTGAGCGGGAACGGTCAGGAGTGGTGTTCCACTACTTATATTTTTTTCCATTTACCATTCCTCTACTTTTTACGACCATATTCAATACCACATTCTATACAGAGGGATTTCTCCATTCATGTGCTTGTGCAAATGTAAAGTTGTAATAGGAGACTTAGTTACTAGTCACTTAAACTATTGCAATGCCCCGGACGGAACACATTGGGCCTCATTACAAGGTTGTCGGTAACCCGTTGGTTCTACCGTCAACCCCATAACACTTTTTCCGCCGCCTGAGATCCTGGTGCCACCAGGACATTGCAAGTCCTGGTGGCCCGGGAACTCAGGCGGCGGGAATTGTAAGTCCCCATTCCATAGGACTCTATGGGAGTGGGGAGACAGAAGCACTGGCACCGTTGCTAACGGTGCCTCAGTGAAAACTGTGCTTACTGGGGCCAATGCGCCCGGCAGTTCAGAACTTCTGGGCACAGAGGCCCCGGCAGGTACAGTTGTAGTCTGGCAGCCCGGAATGGCAATGTACCGGCACCCTTAATTCCAGACCAGCAGACTTGTAATGAGGCCCCTTTTCACATGTTGAACTATGCCACAGCTCTGAACCTTTCATGGCCCCTAGGCGGGTGAAAACACCTGATTTCGTATTTGGCGGATGAAAGCCCATTGATTCCTATTGGCGTGTAGGGATCTTGGCTGGTGAGAGAGGAGCCTAAGTGGTGGGTTGAGAGGTATGCCATGCTTCCGCCTACCCTCTCCCCTGCTGAGACCACAATTCCACTTTTTTCGGTACACTTCTACCACTGTAGACTACCACTGTAGACTGGCGAGTACCTGCACTTCAAAGCACTGGTAGTCACTTGTACCTTCTTTCCCCATCAGTATTTATATATTTTCTTATTTTGCTCTTCTCCATGCTCCCTCCCTTGCACTTAACGAACACCCTTTTCTTTCCATTTGGAGGGTCTACAAAGTAATTGAACGTGCAGTTGGCCTTATAAAAACCAAATAAATGATACATGCGAGCAAAGCCCTATCCCCCCTGTAAGAATGTTAAGTGTTACCATAGTTACGATTCCAGAATGTTGATGGAATCATACACGAAGACGTAGCTTGAATGAGAAAGCCCGTTTCGGGGGCTCCTCCTATTAAACTAATTAATAAGCTAAATGTACTGGTGTTACTTGTACATTTATCACAAAGTTATTTCACTACACCCCCTCCGTCTATTAATTCCCCCAGCTGCTTCTTAAGCGCTTCTTGAAGCTGCCTCCGGGGCAGCCTAGTTCCTCCATGCTACACATGTGGCACTGAAGCCAACGAAGTACTACAATTCCCAGCGAGCCCACTGGCACTAGACACACCTTCAGATGGCGCTACCAAGTACAAGGTGTAGGGGGTGATTGCTAGTGTTAGTCCCTTTTTCAGCTACCTCCATCGGCTTTCTGTGAAGAAGGCCGGGCAGTCAATTAAACAAATCTATTAATGCCATGTAGACATTTCGTGAGCAGCGAGCTGTGGGAAGCTTCCTCTCGTTAGTGCCCCCCCTCCGTTGGCATGTTCCAAGAAGGGAGGCGGGTCTTCGCGCTCAGGCCTGCTACTCAATATTGGAGGTCTATTCGTTGTGAGCATGCGTAGAACCTTTCTTTCAGTCTATGCACCGCCTCTCGTTTAACCATCTCGCGACTTGCACCAGCGTGTCCCGCGCGCGCCTTCTCCAATAACGACAGCACCGCGCGCGCCCGTCTCTCCCGCCAGTCGGACCAATAAGCATACAGTTTGTGTGTCACCCTCTGCGCGCCGTTGTCGCTATACCACTTCACCTCTCCGGTCTGGCCAATCAGTGTGCTGGTCTTCGCCGGTGTCGCGTGCTCCCTTTTGTCCCACCCGGTCTGGCCAATCAGCGTGCAACTCTTCGCCGGTCTTGCGACCCTGCTTTCCGGTGTGACCAATCAGCACGCTCTGGGCTGGCAGAGCAGGAAGGCTACTTAGACCTATCAACCGACAGCATCGGCGCCAGCATCTTGTGGAGCAGCGGGGTGAGCCCGGGAGCGGGCCTCGGCACCGGAGGGGGTAAGACTGGAACTGGTTGTGTGGGAACGGGTGGTAGAGCGGGGCCTATGAAGACACCCACTTCTTTCAATTAAATACTTACCCACTAAGCGATTCTTCTCCAACAGATGTCGACTTTCCAAAGAGACATTGAAAGATCACCCCTCCTGTCCCTGAATCAGCCCTTACAGACTGCCAAGCACTCTACTGCTGGAAGAGCTCGGCACTCGCACAGGCTGCCACTGACTGCACCACGGAAAGTGAACACCTGACCCTATAAACGAGGGCACAATTAGAGGCGCACAATGAACATACCACAGGCTATCTGAAGTAAATCTAGGTTACCGCCCCCTTAACACCCGCCCACATCTTTGAAGGATACCTCTGTCACTCAAGTGACATACACGCCTCACTAACTGCTTTCAAATATCTTCCAATTCAACGAACCCGCCCCCACCAGGAAGTTTCCAATCTGCATCTATGCTCTTTTAAACATTCAGTATGACTTACAAGACGGTAGATTGCCCTTTAAAATAACTCTTCCCAAGAAAGTCAATTTCTTCAGGTACCGAAAACCCCCATGTCCATAAAGCATACCCCCGAACCTCAGAAGCCATTAGGAATCGTTCTTCCGCGATCAGATTCCATACTATGCAGACACCCGAGGCTAAAGACCTCACCCCTAAAAATACACGAATTGGCCATGTTACTTTACTGACGGTTGATTCCATTGAAGTCACCTTCCTACTTTACTGACCTACAAACCTCCGGACCCCATCAGTAAATATCCATCAAAAAGTGCATGTGGTGCGTATTTAGACTAGCGAAGCCCAGCATCACATGGTAGCATCCTACTGACCGCACGAGGGCTTGTATGAATTGCAAGTAGTTAGCAGAAGACTCCTCCAAGTTGGAGTAGTCTCAGTGGGGCCACTGGAAGTCTTCGACTGCCACTTTCCAGAGTCCTGGCGCTGCAAAATGTTACGTGCCCATTCTGAACTGACGGCTTTCTTCTTTAACCACGTGTATGGGATGATAGAAATAAGGTGCAATGGCACACAACCCGGAGGAGCACTAACGACCCCTATTTTGTGTCATATATGCTTCAGATTGATGTATCCTGCAACTGCATTTATGAAATAATATGAACATGAAATGTACTAAGTATTGTAAAGATGTGGCTTTGCAGAAACAGATGTGTAGGCAAAACGTAGCTCAGCTATGCCATGCCAGATTTTTGGTTTGCCAAATGCCCAACCCTTTGGGGCTTAAGATAACATACATCGGGACTTGCCCCTTTACGCCCCCCCCCCTCAAAGGAAAGAAACGAGCATTAATAGTTCCCCTAAAGTTGAACGGGAATCTGTATTTGACGCACTAAAGCTGATGTGTTCCAAGTGTGTATAGTATTGATTCTGCCTTTCTTTTGGCTGGTTTCTTTAAAACGTGAGCTAAACGGCTGCTACCTGTCCAATATATTTCCTTAACCTTCTCCCATGTGTCGGCCCTTTAGTCCACGAATGATTTCTTTACGTTTCTCATCCCATCTTTTTTGTATCCCCTTTAGGATATTTGATTAGCGCAAGGCCAGCATAGCCGTCCAATCAATCATATGTGTAATATATAATTTTATACAATTGCTATTCAAATCTAGCTCTACCTTTTGCATAAATCCAATCGAAGCATTACAAATGTAAACGATTTAGAACAGTATAAATGCATTTTTTGTGTGCATAAAAGCATTTTTTTTTTTTTGCAGCTCGAATATGATACGTTTATAAAATGCAGTATCTGGTCTTCTCTAAAAAAGGATAGGGCTGTATATGTTGAATAGCTATTTTACAGAGGAGTAGACAGTTCCAAAGAAGAAATGTTTCTCTGCTCCTTTGACTGTTCTAATCCGATGACTACCCAGTTTAAAATACTAAATGAGCAGCAAACATCTTGGTCTTATTATTCAGCCATATATCTTTGAGGTACATTTATTACAGCTGGCCGAGTTACTACTAGATACTGCACCCTAGTACAATAAAATATATTGGAAAAGTAATTTTCTAATCTCCGTTATGTAGTAACCCTTCCCTTATTGTAGCTGTTTATTTTTTTTTGTTGGCCAGATTTGTACCCGTCAACCCCAGTTTTTCAATAGGTGTATCTTTTTAACAAAAATGTGAGGTAGTGTATCATTTAACAATAACCACTTCCTTTTGATTGATGCACATAAATAGTACCTGGTTTTACAACACCGCTTCTTTATTTATTTTTTTAATGAGGAGGCAGAGAACCCATTGCATTTCGGCTGATGTGATATTGCAGCTTTACCTCGTTAGCAGTGTATTCTGGGGTTGAGATTGTTTCTCACGTGGTATGTTTGCACCTGCACTAAAAAGGCTTAAAGTATGTATCTGAGCATTGCTGCTTCTGGACATGACCCATTGTCTTCTCATTCTTCACTTTAGACAGTTGTGCCATGTTATTGCTTTATTGATTTTGAACAGGGTGCAAAACCTGGCAAGCTACTAGAACTACATAAGTCACTTGCCGCATTTGTGTATCCAGAGCAATGCTCTCTGCCCCAACTTCAACAATAATGTACAAATGTAGCCCTTGCATCAATCGTGACCCAAAGCACATTGAGGATATATTTGTGGAAGGCCTGGTGTCACTGATGGGAAGATCTAGAAATGGGAACAAGGAGACGTGGTTTTCAATCCCAGCTCCCCAACATCACCAAAATCGTGTGATACTGGGGAAATCCACTACACTTTGCCAGTCCACTCCTTAAGCAAAGTGCTGAGTTTTCTCCATAATTGTCACATAGAATCAAAATTTTATTAAAGACCCAGAGTATTTATGCTTTAGCTTTCTTTAATCATCCAAACATCAGCAATGACCAAAACAGTGCTATAAAAAGGATAATGTACAATTATCCCAGCTGGCATTCATAAGGCAGCCATTGATGTTATAGGATTAGTTTCTCTGATGTGCTGGTTTAGCGATAGTTGCAGCACCCCAATGAAGTCCTCCTTCTTAACTTGAATTTTTTTCACAGAACTGTTGTCCTATCCGTGGCTATGTCTGGAAGCTAAAATGAATAAGCACCTCTAAAATATATTAAATGACGAGGCAGGGTGTGGAGGCATACTTGCCATTATGTTTTTAGTTATTGTTGCATCACACTATCTAGGAAAACTGGCATTTTGGGTAAAAAAGGAAGCCTAATTTAAAGCCGATCAACCTGCCAAAGTGTGATGAACTTCATCTGTTTTGAAATTAAGTCTTCAGAGTCGATTTTTATTGGACCAGTCGGTAGCCTTTTGAATCTTTTTCAAGAGGGAACCAACCTTGAAGGCTCTGGCGTCTATTGCCCCACAAGTGGAATGGGCACCAAAGAAGAATATGTCCATGCTAGGTAAGGATGTAACCCATCTGATCCACCTGGATGTGGTGGTGGAAGTCCCTGGAAGGTGAGGTTTCTGGAAGCAGATAAGTAGTTGAGGGTTAGTCTGAGGCTGTAGGTCAGCTGTTCGATTTACGTGTTTCTCAATGATTTGCATAAAACACAGCATTATCATGTAACACTGGTGAGGTAATTGGAGCTCGAACAACACTCTGTAAGAAATGAAAAAAAAAAACACACAACAGTGTAAATTTGGTTTGCCACATCCAGTCTTCACAATTCGTAATCTCCATGAAAGGAAATGAGGTACAGAAGAATCTCCAGCTTAGTGGAAACAACCTTAAAGAAGTGGATGAGTTTTCAGCAGATAAATGAGAAAGGCCCATTTGTACACAGCACAAATTATTTAGGGACAGGACAGAGCTGAAGTTGCAAAGCTCATTAACTGTTTAATGAGGCATACTTTTTTAGTGACATGGTCAACGTGAGCAGGACTGGCCATTATAGCTGATAGAAAAACATTGGCAATCAATGCATTTGCGTTCAGTAAATGGAGCAGACTGAAAATAGCTACCATGAGTTGTGTAGTGTTAGACGAACCAGAGCCCTAGCCAGCCCATAGAGACCAGGCCAATGCATGGTTCTGTTTTTTCTTGGGGCGCATGATTTTTTTTTTATCTCATTAGTCTCTTGAAAGGCCTGGCACATTGAAGGTGTGCCTGAATTCAGCCATGCTTTCATGATCGTGGTCTATCTAGAACGATTGGGGTGAGAAAGGGATTATTCGGAAGACGAAACGTAGGAAGCTGATTTGAAGAATCCATAGAAAGCTTTAGAAGAGCTGAAACACAAGATTGTGTGGACCATTGACTAGAGGTCATGATGAATGGCAACAAAGAGGCCTTGCGGCTTACCCTAAAGAGATTGTTTCAATAGGTCAAGGCTTACAGATCCAGACTAAACCTGAAGAGGAAGGCAAGGCATGGAGGCCTCAAATGGTTGTCGGGGCCAAAAAAAAGAGGATGCATTTTCTGGCAGTGGCAGGAGTGCAATGCACAATCATGTAGTGAAATCCTGCAAGATAATCTGTTTTGACTGATCATGTGATGGCTGAGACTATAATGCCAGAACTGTTTGGCACGTCCTAGTTTGCTGGTTTATTGACTAGCAGACGCATTGTGGAGAAGTGTGCAAACAGGGACTTTCTTTGGGGGAGGCTCTTGATGACAAAGAATCCCCTCGGGCGTTCCATTCAGTTGATGTCAAGGTATTTCTCTGCGACTGACCACAAGCGCCCCCCCCCCCTCACTACTGTAGAAATGTCCTAATAGTTGCTCTCACCCCCCCTCCCCCCCGGCCAGAGGAGCTGCCTGCTATTCTCTGATCAGCGCTGGGGAGTGCTAAAGATATTTTGTCTTTTGGAGGCACCTTAACAGTTCTACTCTGGGCTCGAGAAGAGATGTCCGAGTATACAAGACCACTGCAGAGGTGACTGGGTGTGGTGATGCTTGGGGATAAATTGCTTGGCTCGAAGAGACCTCTACACTTCTTGCTAAGAACCTGAGATAAACGTGTTGGAGACTTCGGACATTGAGAGATTTCTAGGGGAATTGAACTCTGTGTGTGATCTGAGGACTAATTTTTACTTTTTATTGGGACACCAAGTAGCTCTCTTATATTCCTAAGATTTTGAAAAGGGTTGGTGTGATCCACTTGCTGGATAAGACGGAGTTTGGCCTGGCAGAGGGCTTGAGCATCTGCTCACACTTGGTAATTTGATGAACGCCACAGGGTGGAAGAGAGACCGAATGGAAAGACGTCGTGTTTACCCTTTCCAACAGAACTGGAGTAACTACAGTGACTTGATAAAATCAGGGCTGTAACGTAAGCCTCCTTGAGATAGCATTTCATGAACCAGTCCACCAAAAGATGATTATCTTTGAGGAGATGAGTGCCTTTCAACAGAACAAAAGAGTTGGCATCGCTGAGGCTAACCGCTGGGTGCAAACCTTTGTGCCAACCACTGCAGAGACATAAAAGGCACTAAGAACGGGATAGGAAGAGAAATGGCGTGCCTAAAAGGTGTGTAGAATTCTAAGCATGAAACAATCTTTGTTCCATGGCTCAGTTTTCCCTGGTTGAAAAGAAAAAGGGCAAGACTACTATCCAGCTCCTGGCATTGAATTGGAGTGGTAGGTAAGCTTACTATGGACGCCCATTATGCTACTTGTCTGAAGTTCTTACCTCTATTCCTTTGGGTTGGTACATGACGGAATTGAAGGTTTGTTTTTGGAAATTACTCCAGCCAAATCCTTGGTGGTGCATACCAAAGGAGCCTTGTTGAAAGCAACCACATGAGTGCCTGCTGCCTCAATGTGTCAGTTTGAAAATCTTCCTGTGGAAGAGCATTTGGGCCTTTCCCCGAAACAACTTTTAGTCATGGATATCCCAAATGCAGGTTCAACAGTGTGTTGATATGTTTTGGCGGAGTGAAGTGAAGGAGAAGTGGTCTGGGGGCCAGAGTCTTTTATTATTTATTTATTTTTCCCACCCATATTGTTGGAGGAGGAGCCCGTGTGGAGAGAGGCAGAAGGAGCTGCATAAATCATTAATTCCAGCACGGAGAAACGTGACCTTAATATTGTGCCTGCGCATATACAACATCTAGTTTTATGCTGGTTATTACTTTACAGTACATTCCATGTGGCTATTTTGACCCTCTCTGGGTTACACCCTTTCATCTTAGCCTTCCCGTCCCTCCCAGTTACTCCCAATCTAGTGTCCGCCATACCTGGTGTTGCATTAAGTAGTACATATCGTGTGCCTGCCTATCGGCCTCATGCCCGTACCCTTCAGGACATTGGTCCTCTAGTGCATTGTATTTCTCACTGCCAATCATTAAAAAACTACTCGACACAACCTGATTCAAATGGACCCTTCTCCGGCCCAATCTGGCAACCCCAATTGACTCGGGACCCCGCCAGCCCCTAAAAACCAGCATGCGGTATTCGCAAGGGGTTGCTCAAAACGTCCAGTTTCTCAGCCAGCCTGATCCAAAAAGGCGACCGCTGGTAGTGTTCCCCCAGCTCCTTGACTATTGCCACATTCATATAAGCATATAGTCTGCAAAAACTCCCTGGAGGATCACCCTATAACATCGTCCAATATCACTCTTCACATTCAAGTGGTGGTTTTTCCGCTGCGCTCTTGTTTCTTCCGCTAACAAGTCTTTTCTGCAAAGATTCTGGCTGCTTCGGGAGATACAAATACATGAAAGAGGCCCTCCTGTTGGGTATTTTGTGGAGATTTGGGGCCTGACGGTATTTTATTACCGCCGAAAAATAACTTGGCAACAATCACTCCTTGTATTCAGATTGGGCCATGTGCAACAATAATACAGTGGACATGCATT
The DNA here is from genome assembly GCF_040938575.1 of Ambystoma mexicanum. Classification (NCBI taxonomy): domain Eukaryota; kingdom Metazoa; phylum Chordata; class Amphibia; order Caudata; family Ambystomatidae; genus Ambystoma; species Ambystoma mexicanum. The sequence continues at coordinate 1,223,348,398 of NC_090923.1, forward strand.
ATTTCAGCACCCAGACATGCATATTTGGTATGCGTGGTTGGTATGCGTGGTTGGTGGTATTTTGGTGAGCATAATTCCCTTGTTTTATTTGTGGCCCCAATGTCCAGAATCCCTTATCTTTGCTTAGATTTTTCGTGTAATCACTAGAGGAGACCTCAGACCTACATTTCAGGAATACCACATTTTCAGTGTTAGTGTTAGTGTGCCACCATGGGCGATCTCACTGACTTATTTACGACAGAGAGCTATATGTGGTAATTTTGTGGTAATTTCCACTACCTTATATACGGTAGGGAACTATGTCCAGAGAGTCCCTCTTCCCGTTGGCTCATGTACCTCCAACGAGCTATGCTACAAACAATCACTCTCAACTGTCCACACTGAATATGATCATGCACACATCTGTCTTAAAATGACAATTGCACTGTTTAAAAATCTCCCCTCATCATCAGCACTGTATTGGTAAATATAAAACACACCACCCGTCTGCTTTCAAATATTTTTCTGTATTATAAAAGTTGCATTTAAACACGATCTCACTCTTTACAGAAATAAATAAAATAGCACAGTAACAGCATTGTCTGTGATACACTGAAAAGAGAGTGGCGGAGAAAAGAACTCGATTTGCAACATTAACATGTGATTAAGGCACAGGAATCTCCTTTCCTACACTGACTGAATATTCTCGTACACACTCAGCTCCCACAGTTATGTAATTACCTTATCTGTTCAGCCCGAGTTTTCTTCAGCTGTTCTCTTTCTGAATGTGGCTCCCTTGAAGATTAACCCCAGTGAAACGAGCGCCTTTCGTTTTCAAACCGGGGTCATTGCCTGGAACTCTCAGCTTTTTCAGCAGAAATGCTCCAACCAGGAAAAAACAGGTCCTCCCAGCTCTCAATCTCCACTGTCCTCCCTCTCTCTTCAAACTCCCCCCAGCAAAACCCCAATCACTGCCTCTAGCATGATACTTGCTACGACGCTGCTCCAATCAGAATCAATCATGCCATCTCCTCCCTCTCTACACAATGGCTCATTTTTATAGTAATACTTTGTAACCAACTGATTTCCTGTTCTTTCGAGCCCTTTTGCTTCCTGTAGTTATGTGGACAGAGCAGCAGAGAAAACGAAAAAAAAAATGAATGTGCGTTTAAAAGTTCACCTTCAGAGTAGGCCTATTTCTGCAGTGGAGACACATTTTTATTAGTGGGTTATGTTAAATTCAATTTTATTAGTCAGGTTATTTATGAGTAATGTTAGTTATTAATTTTCAAATGTGTCTCTTGCACCATAGGCATTTCAGGTGAAAAATAGTGTGCATTTTTGAATGTGCACGTGTGCTTTTAACTGTAAAAATAGATTTGCATCTTATATGTTAAAATCGTTTTTGACTGAATAGCCTGTCTTTCCTTGTTAATCTGGTAACACATATAGCAATGCACCGCACCCTTGTGGTGGTGCTGCATAAAAAAAATTGCTACCAGTGCAGTAGTGCTGTACTCTGTGCTGTAACACGCCAAATATCCTTACACTCCTACACATGCCTCAATTTGGCAGGGAACAACATGGAATGTCTTTTCCCACAGTAGTCGTTTGACTCCTTGGAACATTGTCCTAGTGGGTTGAACCATCGTTGAAAAGCCCAGAAATATTTTTATTCTGTTGCCATCATATTGTAGGTCTCCCTTTGGCCTGGCTAAGCCCAAGATAGTCTTTCTGTCGTGATAATTGAGAATTTTCGCAAGGATTGACCTTGATGGTATGACTGAGATTGTCAACATTGGTGAGAGCTAATCCTGACCAAACAAATATGTACATAGTCTCAACATATTTCTCCATTGGACCTTGTATCTGCTTATCATGAATTCCAAACATCTTGGTTGCTCCGCTGAGCACGGTTCTCCAGATATCCATTTGTTGCCCTATACTGCTTTTAGGGACCCTTTACTGGAAGTTTTTAGACAGTTGATTCAGATATTTCGTCCAGTTCCGATATTTCGTTTTCATTCTTATCCAGTTGAGCCCCGTGCTCGCCAAGCCTCGTTTGTACTAAGTGTACCTTTCCTGCAAGGGCATCCAGCTGATTTATCCCAGTTTGAAGTTGCAGAATTCATTATTTTCAGCTAGGTGAAGGGGTCCTTCTCCATTAGCCCACTCTGCTCTCCACTGGCCTGTACAGTGGGGGGTGCACACAGCTGTTTTTATACTTTTTTTTTAAAGCCAGCGTGGCTTTTAAGGGCAGCTTATGTTGATGCTTATCGCCCTTTTCCATTATGTTGTGCTAGCTGCTCCACCTGTGCGCTCACATAGTGCTGGGGGTCTGAACACGGTCCCGCAGCGAGTTCACACACTCTCCGTCTGGGTAGCTGGATCTCGGTCGCTCCAGCCCATAGACAACCTCACAAATGGTTCTGCAGACCCAAACCCACCTGCAGCCCCCCCCCTCAGACCACAGAGTCTGGCTCCACTATTCCAGTCCGCTCCAATGGGGATCACCAGCCTCCCATCTCTGTTGTATTGGCACCCTTGGCATCCAGTCATCGATTACCAGAATGTTAACTTTGCAAGGGCCTCCTCCTGGTGCCCATCCAACCCCTTCACTGTAGTTCTTCACCTGGGCCTATGGACAGGCCACCCGGTTTCAGCGTTGTCCTCACCTACCTTGTGGCACAGCCCAATGTCTGCCTCAGCACACTGAGCACTGTCCACCAACGTCCTGCCAACTGGGTGCACTTTCAGACAGCGGAGCTCTCCCTTGCGTGATGGCGCTGCCTCACGTGCCACCTGGCTGTTCGCTCGATGCCTCGCTTTCCACGTCAGACCCTGGCTGATTATGTACTGTCTCTGACTTCTTTAACTGCGGCTGATCAATGTAGCCGGTGGTTCAGAACCTGTCCAGTGTCCCACAGCTGTTCCTCGCAAGTGGCCGTCTCTGCCTTCCTCGTTCCGTTGGACACGAGCAGCATCCAGGCCCTCCCTTCCTCTGCCGTGTATGTACCACCGGATGTGAATCTTCGACCTATAGTGCACTAGAGCCGCTGGTAATTATCAGTTCCCTGGTGCAGCGCTCCCCACACTGATCTAGTCTGGGTGTGAGCAGATCGCTTTTTCTACCAGGATCATTACTGATTCTCAGGCTGGGTTCATTTGCATAAGCACTACCATCTTAGTTGGACTCTCGGGCGCCAACCCTCCTACTTAATATGTTACCAAGTATTGGAGATTACTCCATTTCTAGAAGAAACATTTGCGCCCCTTTCCTCTTTAAAATATTCTATTCTCATTCAAATGTGGTCTTTTGTACCTCCTAGAACATAGCAAATGGAGATGCTCATTTTTCCACCCCACCAAATGATCACACACCGATCAATTGCAGTACAATTGCTTTCGCAGGCAATCGGGTTAATCCTACTTTTGTGACTTTAAATATTCTAAGTCTTGGGAAGGGGATAGTTCCCAGATGTTGAGCATCTTCAAGTAGGTTCACATATATACGTACTGTAGCCTGCCCCTACATACTAACCCTGAAGTCACTTTCTTTGGCAATATTTTTTTCTAAATAAAATGTTGTTGCCAGTACATAATCTCGAGGATTGACCTAATTAAATGAGTGCAGTTCCACCTCTCCAAAACCAATGGGGGCATGAGCGTATTAAAGGAGGTGCTCCAATATCTCAAACCAAATAAGTTGTTTTGAATACTTACACCACCCTCTTATTTTTACAAAAAGTGTGGGCAACAAGGCAGGGAATATTCTGATTGAAAGCACTTAATCTCCCTTCATTCTGTGAATTCCAGTGTGCAAAATGGGAACCCCAATATTCTATGCACAAATGTGCTGTCTTTATTTAAAGAAAGTAATGTTTGTTTTTATTTTTTGGTGTGTGCGCACATTCTATTACATTCACTGTGGTATTTCCCCATATTTCAATATGGGGTAAAACTTTGCCTGGCAAAATGGAAGAAGCATGGCCTCAAAGCAAACTGTCTATGCTCCTTGCTACAGAGGTGAACTGCACAACTTTGTTATGAGGTTTCCAGCTTCCGTTGCTGCAAAAAGTAAGGCATGGATACATAGAAGATTCAACGCATGCAATTTTTGGCCATTGATTTACCCTGGATTTTTGAGCGAACAAATTGGATAATATAGGTCATCCCTTGATTCATTTTCAAATATCTATTTAGTTTTCCAAGCAGCATCCTCCTCCTTGCAGTGCGCCAAAGCACTTGGTAATTTTTCTACTGCCATGCAAGGAAGGGCAGTTAAAAAGGTATGACATTGTCATAGAATGGGACGAGGTCCAGGGGCTTATTTACAACTACATATAAGAATTCTGACTAGCTTTGAACACTGCGGCATGCTAGTATGGCTGTTTTCTATTTTTCCAATCGCACAGCAACATTTTTATGGAGGCTTTTTTTTTTTTTTCTTTTTAAAAGTGAAAATGTACATGCCTTTCATACTAATCACCTGCCTACAACAGTAAATTTGGTACCAGTTGCTTCTACTTCTTTTGTAAATCGGGCCAAAATTCAAGATGGTATCGAGAGAGGTTTCAAAGATTGCCCCTGTCCTTCATAAAAGAAATAATGGGCAACACCAGAGGCATGATGTATGGCTCCTTGTGCTAATCGACGTTGGGTCCTTCCTCCATAGCCGCACTAAACTTTGTTCTCAACTCATTAGGTAGAGTATATGAAAACAAAAGAAAATCACAATGATGTAAAGGCTTTGCTAGAGTTTCACTTATTAAAGGTTTTATTCCGACCCAGAACAACGTCCAAATACTCCTTCAATTCATCCTTTCCCCCCAACAAATAGAATCCGGGGTAAGCACCAGTGAATATGGTTCTCTATGCCTCTTAATGAGGAGACACAGTGCACACATCTGTCACCTGTACATTTAATAGGCTCTTTAACTCTGGCGCCTCAAGTAGTCTCTATCCTAGGGCACATGAAGGAGTCCGAACCACTAGACTGTCAATTGAGTCGGGAGACCCTAAATTATGTAATTTTCTTTCAAAGGAGAAAGACGTGGCAGTCCCAAAGTTAAACCACAGGAAAAAAAACACCTTAGAACCAGAAAGGTGACAATACTATCAACCCTACTGGCTCTAGGAGATTTATATAATTTAAAAGAAACTTTTAAGGAAACTGGTCGACGAAGAGGAGTCACCTTCTGGGGTAAAAAAGTTTACAAAATGATTTAAGAACCTGCAAGGAAACATTTCTTCCACTATAAAATCGAGGGCTGCCGATCCCATCATCAATGACCTGGAGGATGATATTCCGGACGTTAGTATTAGTAATGTTGTGCTTCAGTTACCGATTTACTCAGACAAGGAATTGATATCCAAGGCAGAACTTATTACAACTACTGAATGAATTAATAAAGGCAATCATTTACCTATTTGGTGCTTCTGGCCAATACCCATAACTGGAGACACTCAAATTTAATTTTTGTCCCATCTGTACATAAGGCTATTTCCTTCGCTTTCATCACTGTATCGGATCATAGTAGAAAGGGCTTTAGTATTGGATGATGGCTCTAATGTACTATCGTACAGTTCCATAGTTAAGATCACTGGCCTCTAAGGTTGGACAACAAGGTGGAGTTCCACAGTGATTCTGTTTATGATCCAGTATGTGTACATGTGTGGTCACAAATAATTATGTAGACCTTATTACAGGCAGCCAGCTTCTCTTTTGAGCATGGGTTAAGATTTATGCGAAAAGCGTGGCAATAGTGAATCCATCCGCCATGGGCCCCTAAGAGTTTGTATTATGACCAAAAGCAGGAGGTACTTAACAGATTCGTTGTGATATCTCATCCCACAGTTAGAAGTGGTTAGAAGTAGTCTATCGGCTACCATGACTTCAAATAGATTCTCAACCTGGAAAGACTGGTTTTGCCTGGCAAACTCCTTGCAACCTAACACTTCTAAAGATTCAGTGAATATGCAACAGCTTTAGGCTCCAGGCAATAAAAATACTTCCTGGAATACTTAAGGTCACGGTAACCTTTTCAAACAATTTCCTTCTGTCTTGATCTTTTTACTACAAGAGTCTTGGCTGTGAGAGAAACTCATTCTTGACTGATTCACCACACTACTAAACCCAGGCATTAAAGGTACTAAGAGTCGCTCTTATGCGACCTGAAGATTGGTGTAATAATCCATTTGGGCATTGCACAGAAGAACTGGTCAGATAGTAAGCCCTTTGTCCAAGGTGTAGAAATGTCATGGGACCCCTCTATATATCAAGGTGTGAATTATTCATTTCTGCTCACTGTCTGTTGGAACCCCTTAAGAATATCTCAAGTGGCTTGTTTAATCACATCTCACTCTAATAGTAGTATTATCGCTGGAGAACCTAATTATTTATCCTATGACTTCGAAGTGGACTCTTCACAGCCATTAATGGATTATACTAAAGATTCCCTTCCAGGGTGGGGGGTGTTGGGGGCGGACTGACTGGCTTTGTGTGCTTGGGGAATAATCTTAAAGAGGTTTTTGTCCCAATCGACCAGGCATGTATTTTAGATCCTACGTCTATTGTTCTTAAATAAAAACATTTAAAAATTCCAATGCATCTTACCAGAGGTTTTCTCACTTTTAACACTTGCGGGTACGGCCATCTTGTGCTGATCTTAGCTATTGATCCATCGCCCTAAATTCAAGTGCCCTCGCAGCACTAATTCAGATCATCCGCCCCTAACGATGACATCACTAGATGCTGTCTATGAGCTCCACCTATTTTAACGACGTTAGTTGGCAGCGTAGCCAAACGTAATCTGTCATCACCAACGTGATAATGTTATCTAACCAGGAATATAAACATACATCTCCCCAACAGACGCAAAACTTGTTTCTTTTAACAAAAATGATAAACTGTTTATGAAAATCGCAATAGTCGGGAGCGTAACAAGTACTTTTAATTTTGACATAACGCTGAAAAGCGGTAATTAAGTCCACGAAAACATGACACACTTTTCTGATCCAGGTTATAGCTAGCAAACATCGCATGGTTCCAATTTTTTGGTTTAAGTGTGAGCAGTGATATTTTTATAATGCTGATTCTGTTCATCGATTGATTAATCCCAGTCTTTGCATTCTTCACATAGTTATCTTCCATCGCCGATTTCTGATCTGCGCATGTTACGTTCCATTACAGAGAAGAAATTAATGGTTTAAATTTCAAATGCAACACTTTCACATCTGCATGTTTTCAGAACCTATAGGCTGCCATGTTGCTCCTTGGAACTGCAATCGCAAATTGGTGTCTGGCGATCGTCCCAGATGATGGTCACAGATGCGTTATTGATGGTTACTGTCCAATTTGCAGTTGGAGTAAAACTGTACCCAGGACAGGTGCACATCAGTATAATATAGCTATGTAAAAATATATTTCAGTACCCAATTTAAAATTGTATATGTACAGTACATATTTATCTATCAATTTTAAGTTACAATTAACTGGTACAATGTCTATTTGCGTCCAATCGAACTTCCGTCCATAACATTAATCATTTAGCATACAGCATCCTCGCTTGTATAAATATTATTTAAAACTTTGCTTACATTGCATCTTTTGTTTCCATTCTCCCTTTGTGATGGATGACCAACCGCTTCGAAAGACGGAGCTCAGTAATATAAACGTAACATTCCTACGTAAGCTTTCTTAATGGATATGCAACACATTTCGCCCTTCAAATTGTTAGTGCAGTAGATTTAAGTACACATCAATTGCGACCCTTCATCCAGTGCTCACAGCATGTCGGAGGAAGTTTTGTTTTGGGAACATCCCACAAAATTGAGCAGAATTAATGGCAATCTGTGCAGTGAAAAAAAGCAAATTATTAGAAGTGTCCCACATATGAAAACATTTACTTCCATTTGAACGGTATCAATACTCCTGGCCCCACAACATTTACGTTTTCTTTCAAAGATGACACTCGGCGAGGTGTAAACGCTCAGATTTCCTTATACTTCAATAGGGCAATGTCCCAAAAAAAATCTAATAGCGTGGGGCAGTTTTTGGGGCCAAAGTGGGCCAATTCCTTTCTGAACTAAACAGAATTGGAAGAAAAAGCGGTGGGTTAATATATAGACTACTGAACAAAAATAGAGAACAAGCACACCGTTTTTTGGAGAAACTGAGTTCAAAGTTCATATTTTTCAGAGCTCCTGGGGTGTTAATGAGAATAAAGGTTGCGGGGGAGAATGAAATGACTCTGGTAACAAAAGTCAAGGAAATAATGAAGTACCCATAGTCTTATGGCCACTCCCGCCCCCTGCACACCTATACGTACTGGCAATAACTTCCAGTCAAAAATTAATTGGTTAATTGATTAGTTACCATTAATTCATTAGATTCAAAATTTAAGAAAAAATAGTTATGGTTTATTCTCATACACATACCTCATACCATAATCTTAATACTGTGTGAAGAAATCATTTGAATGATACTTATCAATCAAATTCAAAACACAAAAATTACAAAGGTTCAGTAAAAAGCTCAACGCGTTTTGAGAGTTAATCTCTCTTCTTGAGGAGCAACAACGTCCTATATACAATTCAAAAGATTCGAATGCATAGTAACCGTGCATTAGTTTTCCTTATGTAGAAGTGGTTCCATATTCCAACATCACTTTGTCTGTTCACATAAGCTCATATCCCCATGGGGAGTAATGGTTACTCTTGTTCTAGTGTGGTAATGAAGTGTCCCCTGCAATCGATACAAATGACACTGTTATTAATAATTGAAAATTGTAGATGTCCAAACTTATATCCACACATTACTTAATGAATGTGGATAAATAGTTACATTATATTACCTGAATCAGGTATTTTGGTCCTCTACACAGTAGAAGATTCCACTTTCATATATTTGTAGCCATATTTAGCTTGTGTATGACATCTTCAAAGTAAGTTCATTGCCCCGCAATACAGGTATGTGTGTGAGTGCTTGGTTACATCACTCTATACATTACACATTCTTAAACTGGTATGCCTTGAAATCATCAGTTTGTCCGCTAAGCCTAATGGTTAGTCACTCATAGAGCACGGGATGCATGCTCTGTAATTCCTGTATACTAGAGTTGATGCTGGAAAGAATTGTACATAATGCTCACCTCTAGATTGTTTTCAGGTGAAGGACAGTATGTATTCATAGCACTGCGCCTCGCTTAGTGTGTTCAAATGCTTCACTTGCGATCGTGATAAAATCCTTTCACTTCTCTATGGGATAGAACGTGTTCATTACTACGTGGCTGTGCCCATTCTTATCATTAAATCACAAGTCCGTTCAGATTACATATGGTGGATTCAAGTTCACGTTTCTCACAAGCGATATGCTTCGCCGATGCCGTGACCAGCAACTGCTCATTGCTAAGCAACAGCATTATATACACAGCGTGCTGGTAGGGCGAACGTAATCGCGTACTGTGAAAGGGCTATTGGGAATTGTAGTGCAGTAAATAAACTCATAGGACTTCAGTTACTGACTACAGCGCTTTCTAACGCCTAAGGCTGTAATGTTGGAATATGGAACCATTTCTACAAAAGGAAAACAAATGCACGATTACTATGCATTATGATTTAATACAATTCAAAAGAATAATTTAGTTTATGTAGGATTTTGTTGCTCCTGAAGAAGAGATATTAACTCTTGAAAGAGCTTTTTATTGAACCTTTGTAATTTTTGTTTCGAATTTGATTGTGAAGAAATCATTTGAATTATGATACATTTACAGCACATTCTTAATACATTGATAAGTGTGAGAACACATGAGATTAAACCATGACTATTTTTTTTCTTAAATTTAGAATCTAATGAATTTATTAATGGTAACTAATCAAGTATTCAATTAACTAACTTTTGAATTAATCTTGACTGGAAGTTATTGCCAGTACTTATAGGTTAATATATAGAGACGGCACAGACTGACTGCGAAGTGAGGGGTGGAGGGGATGGTGATTTCGCACTAGGCTGGGTGGTCTGTTGAAGCTAGGGCGACATGAGCAACAATAAAAAGGGAAAAAAAGCATTACTAAAATTCCAGCATGCCTTGAATGAGTGCAGTTTTGAAAGGCTTACTGGCATCTGTGTGTATTATATATTCCAGCAGTTGTATTGATTTCCACATTGATCCATGCACACCTGGTAGTCCTCCACATGTGGGCCTCCAGAGTAAGATGTAAATGTGCAAAGGCCACTTGTGGATTTAGTTATAACCTTTAAACAAATTCATAATTACAGAATTTACTGATCAGAAGTAAACAATTTAGTCTTCAATATTATTGGGAAAAAGAAGAAACAAAAGAGAGGCAGACTGTTGCACTACATTAATTTCTCCATATTGCTTTTAACATGTCTGATCAAGATGTATCAGCAGCTTGACTTCTTCCTCAAACTTGCGAAGATACATGTTGACATGTTTCCAAATTTGAGTAATTGCAACTATCAATCCTTTATTATATCCTGAGACAACGTAGCCAGAATACCTCAGATTTGATATATTCATCATCATACTCAATTTTGGCAAAGTATTTTTTATCGATACGACTCATTTTGGAGCAGCCTGTCAATACTTGCCTAGCTGATTTTAACACACTGATCAGAGCATATTCTGCAGGTTCGAAGTTCGGCAGGCATGTCAGTCCAGGCTCCCCTTTCTTCTAAGACATTCAGTCTGTTTAATCTAATATCCATGAAGATTCGGTGCATTGCAGGTGAGGGTAGCAGTTTTACATTTTTTTAAAATATTTAAACAGCATTTTATAGAACGTATGTAGATTTCAGTTTCACTACCGCATCCTGACTGACCACCCAGTCCCATTTCTGTGCTACCTCTTTAAGAGATTTTAGCATTCAACCCTCGCCATATTACCATTTAGGGGTCCAACCTATCTCCTGAAAGAAAAGCAGATTTTTTTCTTGGAATTTATTCAAGGCCTGTACATTCCCACCATTTAGCCCGTCCCTGAGGACTGATGGCAATGAATTGGGGCGGACAAATTTAATCCTCAGATAAAGTTTAGCACGATTGTTCATAGTGCACATTAGCAAGACTTATTCCTTCGCCCGTTATTTCAATGTTGGCTGACACTGTTGCACATAAATCTTTCGTCTATGGCTATATGCAGCCACTGATCATGATCCTACTTGCCAGGGAGGTTAGACTTTATTGTATTCATTTATTGGTTATTTGCGAAGCGCCTATACACAAACGTGTCTTTAAGGTGCCACGAGACAAAAGAGGGGCAGGGAAAAAAACAATAACGGTCCCACTAAGACTTGTCATTCGGATCATGCAAGATCAGTAACAAGAAGTGCACAGGGGGGGGGTGGGTAGGAGGTGTGGGTCGGGGCAGAAAGGGAAAATGCTAGGGTGAGAGGGAGGTGTGGGGGTAAGAGGAGGTATACAAGTGCAGGGAGGAGGAGGAGGGAGGGATGCAGGGAGGAAGGGAGAAAGGAAGAAGGAAGAGGGCCAATGGAGCTAGGCAAGGTCGGCAAGTGCCAGGGGAAGTAGGGAGTGAGGACCAAATGCAAAGCGCAAAGACTGGGTGGACAAGGCTCGGTAGGGATGCACGCCTGCTTTGGGGGGAGGGTAGGGGCACAGGAGGGCAAATGCAGGTTGGGGGCAGGAAGACAGGGTGCTGGGGTATACTGGGCAAGGAGGGCCTGGTGCCCTGTGTTGTTCAGAAGGGACCAGGTAGCCAGTCAATGTGACTGAGGGGGGGGGGGGGCGGCATTAGCAGGGGGTGGGATGAAGAAGAGAAAAGTTGAGTCTTGAGAATCTTCCAGAACTGAAGGAGATCAGGCAGAAGCCTCAGAGGGGCAGGGAGCCAATTCCAGAGGGATGCTCCTGCAGAGGAAGGAGATCTACCCCACACTCCGCTAGAAATTGCATCTGGTCTGCAGAGAATTGCAGCTAGATGACTGAAGGTCTCTAAGAGGGAGGTATTTAGGGAAAGAGTCGGATGTAGTGGGGTCCCTGGACCCAGAAAGCCCTGTGGAGGATTCGGAGGGTCATGAACTTGATCCTTGCAGCCACCAGGAGCAAGTGGAGATAATTTTGGGCTCGAGAGAAGCAGTTCCTGGGCTTGAGGCCAAGGATAAATCTTGCAGTTCTATTCTGGATTATTTGAAGGGGGCGAAGGGAGGATTTAGGCAGATTGAGGAAGAGGCTGTTGTAGTAGTCCAGCCTGGAGAGGACCAGAGCTCTGGAGACATTGAGTTTCTGTATGTCTGCTGCTTCAATTTTCTTCTTAGATTCTGCAACTATTGCATGTTCATTACAAAGAGGGCTCGAAATTAGGATTGGATAAGCGGGAATTACAAGCAGTGCTTGGGTATCCAGCGGTAACTGGTCACCAGGAGCTACCACTAGGGAACAAGGAGCTAGTTTATAGCGTTCAATTAGTTTGCCTGGGGAACCAAAAGTAGCTCCTGGTAGCTGTTGGTTTTAAACTCACCAGTCTCTTCTACATTTGATTTGAGTCACATACATGAAATAATCAGATGGACCTTTGTTTTAATATAAATCAATTATATTGATGGTAATAAATACACAAATCAATGAAAAATTGAAATTTGAAGTCCTGCCTAGTGACTTGACAAATAAATTAAAAATACATTATTTGACAATTACATCTCAATTGACCTACTATTCCATTTATTGTACAAGGCGTTTCCAAACTGTGCAAAAGCTTGAAAACTGGCTTTGTTCAAAAGAGAGCCACACATTATTTGAATCTTCAACCTTTCAACAAGTTCACATTTGGGAGAGCAAACCTCTTTTGCAATGTTCTGTGGCATAGACTGGGCCCTGGAAACAAAATCTGGATCAATTCCATGTGTTTACATGGCCAGCACATTCAATGTCAGATCTTTAACAAATCCATCTGCTGGAAGATTGGCTTTGTCACCCACTGTTTGCTTCTTTTGGTCAACTCCTTGTTGTAACATGGCAACCCGGCAGTTTCTGTTTGTTCCCTTCCTACATTCTCATTGTGTGCAAGTACAGGCAGTCTTGTTCTGAACTCCATACAGTCTATGCCAAAATGCAACCTTTTAGGCCTTTATGTAAGGCACATGTTGTGGAACACCTCCAAATATCCAGTTTGGCAGAACTTTGGGAGTCCCCTCATGTCTTTTTAAAGTATTTTGTCGTGCACAATCAATTGCTGTGAGGAGGGGGAGCCAGGGCCCAACCACCTTTTCTTACGCTCCTGCTACCTGCTCAATGGTCTATGTGCCCATTCGTGGAAATGTTCGTCCTCCCAACCCCACCCAGTGTGTGTTAGAACATTGGTGTATCAAAGAAAGCCATCTTTCAAGCGGAATATCTACAGATCCACCAAAGATGCTTACTGATAGACTGTGACCAATGTAAAATGTTTTCTGTAGCTTTTTTTTTTTTTTTTCTTTTTTTATTTCTTCCCAGCAGCTGTCATTTGTTTCGAAATCGCTTTTGCAACGTGCCAGATCACCAGTTATCTGTGCCACAACACCAAACTACCTCGACCTAGGAGGCAATCCTCCTTTATGGCTTCCCTACAGAGTTACGCTTACCATGGCTACCCTCTTACCAATTTTTCATTCCATAGTTCCCACCAAATTCCTACCTTCTCTACAGTCCAAACCTCCTAGCTCCTCAGCTACTACAATAACGGCCACCCCCCACCCGTGCAACCTCCATCACCCCAGTGGAAGGGATCACCCCCTTTGCCACTCAGCCAACACCTCTAGTGCCCTGCCCGCTTAGTATGACAAACACTAGATTAGGCTCCCGCTTTCCTCCTAGCAAGACTTCTCACAAAGCTCTAGATCCTCCTGACAACAACAGGTTGACCAGTGCCCAAACAACCCATTCCCCCCTACTCGCATGTGCAAACATGCCGCCCCTACCATTGATGCCAGGCATACTGCAGCAGCCACTGTCTCCCCTTCCCTTTTAAAGGTGCCCTTGTCAATGCACGTTCTCTGGTCGCCCACGCTCTGGACATTGCCAACCTCATTTCAACTAACAATCTGGATTTCCTTGCAGTAATAGAAAGCTGCCTTCACCCAGCTGCTGGTCATTCCCTCTTGTTAGCCATCCCAGACAACTACACCATCGTCTCTGCAGACAGAGACTCCGGTAAAGGTGGCGGAATGGCCTTTATAGCCACATCCCATCTGAAAATCAGAGAATTTGCCAACATAGGCCTACGCTCTCAGTGAAACTCCCGCTCTCCAACACCCGCACCATCTTTTTCCACCTCATTTACTGACCCCCAGGTGATATCTCCTCCTTTTGAAGAAGATATCATCCACCTCCTTTTACAAAATACCAAAATGGGCTCTCTAATCATTTTCCTGGGAGACCTTAATTTAGGCCTTCATGACGCTAATGATTCTAATGCTGCTATACATCACATCAATGAACCTACCCACTCCAAAGGTAGAACGCTGGATTGGCTGGCTGACCTGAACTGCTCCACAACTAATGCCCAATGTGCCTGGTCCGACCACCATTGCATCTCCTCTATCCTGGTAGACACCTACAATACCACCCAGGCCGCCCTAGCCCCTCCAACTCTCACAAGGAACAAATGCAACTTAACACTAGACAACCTTTCTACCTTTGCTACAATCCATTACGGATCTTCCTCACAACTCCAACTTTGACCCTGCATCATTGGTTGACTTGTACAGCAACACCATTGAACATGCACTAAATCAAATCACACCTATGAAATTCAGAAAGGCTAAACCGATTGACCATCTAAACAATTGTTCACAGCTGAACTAAAATCTCTGCGTAATATCAAAAGGATATCTGAAGCCAATTGGAGAAAATCTCCATTCCCACCCCCTGCCCCACAAGCCTAGCTTCACTTTGTTAGCAACCACTTACAAAACTGCCATTACCAATACAAAGAGATCTACAATACCAGAATTCTGAACGCCAAATCTGGCACTAAAGAGCTCTTTTCTATCCTAAGAGAACGAGTCTCCAGCACCTCCCACAGAGGCCTGCACCAAAGACAAAGCCTGGTGTGCAAATATCCAGAAAGCTTTGTCAGACAAATGAGTCTTACTACAAAACAAAATCGAGTCAGATTGGTCTCGCCCTGAACACCCACCCAATGTGCCTACTCCACATCGGCCCCCATGTCCACCCTTCCACTTCTCTCCAATATCCAGCGAAGAAGTGACTAAAATAATCTTAGGCCTCAAATCTTCGAATTGCCAGGGTGACACCTGCTCTACTTCAATTATTAAGCAAAAGAACTAGCACCTTTCATCTCAACTCTGATCAATTTATCCTTCAAATACTGCATAGTCCCTAAAATCCTCAGAGGCGTGGGTCATGCCCCTCAAAAAACCCAACGTAGATCCAAATATACCTACAAACTTCAGACCTATAACCATGGTCCCATTTCTGCTAAAGATAATAGAGTAGCGCATCTTCAAATTCAAAAACATTTGTAAGACCATCTTCTCGGCCTTCGTCAATCAGGCTTTAGACCTAGACATGGAATGGAAACGGCCCTTCTGGATCTAAAGATCCAGATGGACAAAGCCAAAGACAATGGCAAACTGGCCCTCTTGCTCCTGCTGGACCTCTCGGCAGCATTTGACCTTGTTGACGCCCAAATGTTGACTTCACATCTATCCTCTGCATCAGCATTCTCACCAAATGCTGCCAGTTGGATCCACTCCTTCCTCACTAATAGAGCAACAAGAGTCTTCGCTCCCACTGCACCCGCCGACCCTGTACCCATCCACTATGGAGTACCCCAAGGCTCCTGTGTTTCTCCCACCCTTTATAATATATTTACTAAGCTCCTCTTTGAACGTCTTGACAACCTGGGTGTGACCTATACAAACTATGCAGATGACACTCTGGTCCTCATCACCCTCACTGGTTGCTATGAGAGACAGGCCGAAAAGATGAATGAAATCTACAGTGAAATACAGTGCTGGATGGCCACACACAGCCTCTGCTTAAATGACAAGACGGAGCTCTTAATTCTCGGCACCCAAGCTTAACATCGATGGTAACACCATCAAAGTTGCCAAAGAAGTTAAAACCTTCGGTGTCTACTTAGATTCCACCCTTTCAGATAAAAAACAGGTACATTCTACAGCTTCAACCACTGCATACACCAATAAACTCATCGATGCCTGCAAACCTTTTCTATCCACTAATAGCTGCCTTACTCTAGCCAGGGCCTTGATCGTGTCCAAATTGGACTATTGTAACACTCTATTCCTTGGCTCCTCCAAGCACAATCTGAACACATTCCAAGTTCTTCAGAACAATGCCTTGCGCTGTGCTTTGAGCATACCATGTTCGAGCCATATCTCATCCACCAGACGCTACTCTCACTGGCTACCAGTATGTGACAGAATTAAACTTCGCACACTCGTCATTACACATAAATGTTTGGCCAACATAGCTCCACAATATCGGTCAGACAAATTCTCATGGCAGCAGACCCACCTAAATGGACTGCCTTAATATAACTAAGTTTAAATTGAAAACGGCAGGGGGGTCGCACTTACCAGTGCTGGCAGCGAAATGCTGGAACTCCTTCCCTACAGCTATCGGAGCAGAACCCTCTTTCTGTTCCTTCAGACCTAAAGTAAATGTTTGGCTCATTGCCTAACTAACCTGATCACTACGTAACTAACCTGATCACTACGTATCTAGAATGAACTGGAGCTTGTCTGTTTCATTCCTGTTTTGTCGATTGCCACCTCCACCCTGACCTTGTGTAACCTGGCCCTAAGAACTATTTTATTGTATCGTGAACTGTATTAACTTACTGCTTCTGTTATTGTAACAACCTTGTATATGCTCAAGCGCTCAGATACCTCAGGGTTAGGTAGGTGCCCTCTATAAATAATAAACAAATACAAATATTGCTGCTTTGTCTGTGAACTGCTCTTGCATGGCTGTGGCTATCTGGTCTATTTGCATTCCTCTGAATTGCAGAATTTGAATGGATTTGATGAAACCATATTTTTCCATGGCAACAGAATATGTACATTCAGATACTTCCCGACGACTGAAATCACAATGTTTTTGGTTTCCACGTCTTGGAAGTGGTTAGTGCAGTATTTAGCAGAGAAACCTGGACTGTCACCAAGCCAGAGCCTTTTGCCAGCAAGCTCATTGTCCAACATCTGTTAGTGTCCATGTTTGGCTAATAGTGGGGAACAAGAAATCCTCCTTATATTTGTAGTCCTGGGTGAGTCCCACAAGGGTAGAAAAACGTGAAATTGTACTGTACATTGATCAGATGAACAAAGTAAATTTCCAGTAGGCATTTTTCCAAGTACAGCTTGAGCAGACCATGAAAATGAGTTATGCCGCTACCCTTGATCTTCAGGTTGGTGCCTTTGACTACACTAGTAAACTTTACTAATCCTCCTATGCAATTTATGAACGCATTTAATCATTTTCCTAATCTCAATTGGGCAGAAGTTGAATACAATGTATTTTGGTTCCTTTTAATAACCAATCGTCCATAAGTATAGTGGTTTGCGATTCTATGGAGGTGGATAAGTCCTCAACACTAGGAAGAGTGAAGTCCACATCACGAGCACAATTGTCAATCAGTAGCGAAGGTGCTTCACTTATTTCTGTGTGATCTCTCCGATTTGTCCACATGTATTGGGGAACGGGGAATATTGTCTGTTTTAAATAGCATTTTACGTTTGCTTTCACAATCTTAAATTACTATTGACCTAAAGTCGGCCACTGTACATATAACATTTTGAAAAGGCATATTTGAAAACTACCTGATAACCTTCAGGGAGTTTGTGCAAGATCATCCTGCAAAACATATTGACTAAGTTGTTGTCCCTTTAATGCGTTGTAATGTTGTTTTTATTTCACTGCTTCAATTTTTCGCTAAGCAGTTTAAGTTTATAAACAAAAACCTACACCATTCATCATTCAGTGACAGTCCATTTTTCTGAAGGTTTACTTTAATTGTTGCATGTGTTTCTGCGCTAAATACATCAAGGTTGTTGATATTTGCTGACTGTAATGCAAATTATCCACAAACCATTATCTTAAATGTAAAAAAGAGTTAATTTATTGATGTATACTAATAGTTATTATCACTTCTCATACCTCCTCCAGACAGGTTGTAGTAGAAGAATAGTATGTTGAAGTTCCAGGCTCCGCCTACATAACAGTAATTGTAATAATAAAGAGAGAACATTAAAAAACTAAAATTACATGTAAAAGATAGTTCATATTAACAAAGAAGCCTTACAGCGATTAGTATGAAAAGCTAATATACATACCAATAATCAATCTGTTTTAAGCTGAACTTGAACAAATACAAATACATTTTTGTATAGTCTGATCTGTCGGTATATTTTCTTTTATTTGATTTGGCTGAAAAATTCAACCTTTCAAAATTACACTTTTAGTTACATGATAAAACAAATATTTAATAAACATTACACTACATCATTCTGAAACATCAATCAAGACAAAATCACTGTTAGAACATAGCTTCATACTAATACATGAATGATTTGTTTACACAAGAAAACAGTTTTAGTAAAAGGAAACCATTTGTTTCATGGAATATTTAAAATATTATTACATTGGTTTGTGCTTTGTAACAGATTTTGTTCAGAGTAACATTTTCAATTTCCCTTAGAGGACAGGACGCAAGGGAGAATTGTTTTTATAAATTGGGTAAGTGCAATATGTATAACAGTTCTGTTGCTCGTAATTCAGGAGCTCCAAATTTCATAAGGCGAGCGCACACATGAAAATTGCAATAGATTTCGAAAGTACTGTTCTCGTAAACCAGTGAGTGTCGGGTATTCGACTATTCAATGAGTCTCTAACTGCCTTAGATTTTTACAGAATCGACAAAGCTTGATTTTTAGAGATTATACCTCATCTAGCTAGAATTTGATTGGTAGGGCACAGATTCAGACGTAATCTCAACATTTGAGAGTGAACAGATGTGGAAGGAAATGTTAAAATGTATATCCCATTTGTCTGAATCTCGTGTGTGGAAACAAATTCAGATCGAAATCTACATAACATGCACAAATCTGAGTCACAATCCAATCATAACGGTAAAGTTGTGTTTTGGCTTTTTCAGGATTAGTAGGGAGTAGATCGATATGCCAGCGTCAACAAGAGCATTCTGAACTGTAGGAATATTGTAAAGAAATGACTTGAAAAGTGAGTGAGGTTGCTGTTGACTTCAGAATAGTGGTCGATGTAGCATCACATGTATGTAGCCATACCATTGTTCAATAGAAAATGGACATTACTGTTATAATTTAGACCACATCAAAAACAATTTAAAAAAAAGTTTGTGCGCAAGTTGCTTGTCCTCATCATTAGGATGTTGGACGTGTCTGTGGTTTCCCCCCATTGTAGGGGTCTGTAAGTCCATCAATGCGGTCTACATAGAGACAGACATGGTAATTTTAAAAAAATTACAAATTTTTAAAGGCAGCAATGCAACTGTGTGTTTTGGAAAGGCTCCTATTGCACTGAACTATTCGAATATCTCTAAAGTAGGGATACACAAAGTAATTGAAAGTAAAAAATGTACATTTGTGGGGATATTCCTGCTCATCATACTTGGTTTTGTGGCCTAGCTAAATCGATTTTTGGATTACATGTTTGTCTCGCAATGTCTTTGATAAATGTTCTTTAACGTACTGGAAATTGACAAAAGTAATCATCTTCCCATTTACGCTGAATGAAGTGTTGACACCTTGCTCGCCTCTAAATTCAGCCAGGTACCTCCTGTAAAGATCAATTTGGGAGCCAATAGGCTTAGATGGAATCCTTGCTTCACTAGCGGTTTTAATTTCCATCTAAATATTGAGGTGGGCACATTTTCGCTGGTATTATTTAATGATGCATTCTCATCTGATTGTGTGCGCATCTTTACTGCCTTTTGCTAAGAACTTTGATAAGAAACCGGGAATGTTTAGATATAATCACACATTTGACGCAACCATTCAGGAAAAGCAAAACGCACCTCCTTTATGCTTTTGAAAGCATTAGTTAAAACCTCTTCTTTACAACGGAAAAACCGAAATTGCTAAGCTAAAATAAAGGTTTTTTTTAAAAAAAAAAACTTGGTGCAGAGCTACACGTAGCAATTACACCGAAGGATTCACAGCTGATGCTTAGTAGCTTGATTATGACAAATTCTGAAAGTTATTTGAAATGGTCTTCATACTATTCAATTTCCTGATTAACACGTACTTGGGGTACAATGGGTAAATGACTACCAGCTTCTGCATGCTCCTCCTTCGTGGAACTCCTTTAATCAGCAGTCCGACTGATTGCCAAACTATGTTGTAGACTATCTCTCAGAAACCATTAAAAAAAATGTCGTTCACCAGGACCAGATGGTCCATCTAATCTTACCTTGAGGAACAACCCTGCCTTGCGTTCTAGAATTTTAAAAATTTGACCATGTGATTAAGAACTCATCACACACCTCTTCCTGGAAAACTAATCAAATAATTCCAGTTTTCAAACCAGGGAATGGGGCGCAGCCTAAGAATTATCACACAATAGCTTTACTAGATGTTTGTAGTGAAACAGTTTGTTCAGTACTCTTAACTGGATAGTTTGTCGCTAGCTTGGTATGTAAGATATAAACCAATGTGCTTTTAAAACATCTAGGCACCTAAATAAATGGTCTAATTTTAAGCTACCTGCAAACAAGAACCTGTATTCAAAATGTTAAACAAAACAATTTGCATGGTTTGTGGATTTTACCATGGTTGGGTTGTTATTGTAGTCGAAGTACTTGAAGTGGGTCTGGCCAATTACTTAACATACTGAGTTATTTTCATAATTCACAATTTTCAGATTTGACTGAATTCCCAAGGTGTTCTGTCGGAGCCATTACAGATGTCAAGTTCTGCACCAGGGCTGCGTTGTTGCCCCATCTTTATTTAACCTTTTTGATTTCTGATCTTGGGAAGGCATTTAGTTTGAAATGTGGGAATACCAGTTGGCTGGTTGGCCAACGCAGATGTCCATATCCTCTTGGATTTTATTCTCATTTCTGCCGACTTCCATCGACTCTGGACTCTGTTTGTGCCCCCCTACTCCCCCTAACCTTCATACTTGTTTAGGCTGAAAAAAGTGAGCGAAAACACTGCTAGAATGCTTTTTGAAACTTTATGCTAAATTGCCCCTAGCCACAGTAGCAGGCAATGATGTATAATGTATGTAGCACCTCAACATGGCATTGAGTTCCTGACCGAGTTTCTCTGAATTTCAAGGCAGAAAGGGTTGTCACGTAAGTTTGCTACATAGTTCTGTAGGTTTGCTAAATAATTTTGACACTTTAGCTTGCGATTTAAATGGGCCTCCTCTAGGAAAACTTATCTCCCCTCCCCCTCCCCCTGCATTCCTCTCTTGCCATCAGGGCTTTCCCCACCCTCTTTTCTGTGTTCACTACCAGTTCAACAGGACTAATGGGGGAGGGGGGGGAGCGAGCGAGAGTCGGCAGTAATCGTCTCCTCCACTCTTACAATGCCAAAGAGTCTCTACTGTAGTGCCTCGTCTCGACCGCCCCCCACCCCCCCACCCCGCCCCAGTCATCCCGCCCACTCACTTGTGTGACTCCTGCAAAGTTATTTCAAATCCCAGACCTGTATAATTTATTTTTAAGGAAAGCATGAATTGTGCAAAAGCCTGGTTACTTTAAAAACAAATATATCCACACCCTAGATTGTGGCTCAGTCCTATAGGGATAAGTATGGATTCATAGATGCACAGGGCTGGAATGCTGCATTTGGGCCTACCTGGCTCGGGCTTGAGGGTCGTTACTGGCCATGCCCTCTCCTGAAAGTGTTATTCGAATGGATTGTGTCCTCCAACCTATTCATCATCTTTGACATGTTCTGTTCAGCTTCAGCTGCTACAAAAAACATTTTCGGCAGAGGGCGGCGTGCGTTGATGGCGTCTCGAAGGCATCCGTCCAGGGTGACATCATCGGAGGTTATCTGCAGCACGCATGGGGCCTGTTGGCCTCAGTTCTGTTTTTCTGCAAACGCGTTTGCTTCGTGAGAAACTTGGCGCGCCTCATAACTTGTGAAAGTTATAGCTTCTATTTTGTTTTCGAACAACTCGACGATCATGTCTACACCATCGACACTTGAGTCCGGTTAAAAAAAAATGTAGAGACTGCGGATCGAAGATGTCCTTAACCAACCTGAATTGAATAATCTGCCTGTGGTGTCTCGGAGAGGACCACGATACAAATGCTTGTGCCAGTCCATGACTGGTGGGGGTGGGGCGGGAGAGACTGGAGGTAACGAAAGGGGAAGCAAGCGTAAGGTAAGAAAAGATTCTAAGTTCCCTAAGTCCCGACTTGCTGGACCTTTGACCGATAGTCAACTCTCCTCGGAGGAATAAGGCCAAGCGTACAGTCTTCGAAGAGACGGCACCACAGTTCACCTTCGTCCATGTCTGACGGTTCCCCCGACAGAGTTGCATGCCTGTCCAAAAAGTCCACAACCGCAGAATGGGAAGCTGTCCGTGTGGAAATGCTAAAAAGCTTTGAAAGACAGTCCCCCTCTGACCGAGCTTTCCAAGGAAGCCAGAAAGTAGTGGTCTCGGCTTAAAACTTGGGCACGCCCTCGAGCCTGAGTAAAAGGTGTGATCCGCATCGAGAGCCCTCGAGGCTGCGTTCTGAAAAAGGATCACTCGAGACATGGGGACAGATCGAGGTCATCGACACCCTCCGCGCCGTTGGTGCCTATGACACCCATCAGGCCCTCGACCCCGACTAAACTGTCTGCCATCGACAGCAGTGTTGATATTTACGCCAGTGTCTATATTGACGCCGAAACCGTCGGCACCAGCTGCACCAATTTTTCCAGCTAAACCCTTACAACCTAGTGACCTTCCCCCCCCCCCCCCCCCCCCAAAAAGGCACTGTCAAAGAAAACATTGACAAAGTCGAAGCCTCTGGTTTCAAAACCAGAAAAAAAATATATACTTAATTCAGTAACTTACATTTTTGAGGAGGAAGAACGTTCAGATGATGAAGATGCCCCTTTTGGGCTTCAGTATGGTACACCTAATGTGCCTGAATGCCTTATTTCAGAGGAAAGCAAAATGCAAGATCTATGACAGTTTGCACAATGCAAGTGGAATTGACACCTCTCCAGAGTTCGGAAGATCAGAACCAGGGGAGCATGCTGACTCCTCTTACAGGCAGCTACTGTCTAAGGTTGTTGAATACTTGGGTTGGTCAAGGCCTCCAGCCCCCTGTGATCAAGATGATCTAACTGACATTCTGGACAAGGGTCCACCTACTGATCCAGTTTTGCCTTTCCATATGCTACTTCAAAAAAGGGTGGCCAGGAATTGGGAGACCGGAAACTAATCCGGCAGTCGACGCACATCTCAACAAAAAATACCGCCCCTCCAGTAGCGACCCCCAGCTACCTGTCAAACACCCCAATCCGGAGAGTATGCTGGTCCAGGCAGCTACGGCTACTTCGAAACAAGCTGCATACCCTACCATCCCTCCTGATAGGGACGACAAGCACGTAGATGGATGGGCGAGAAAGGTATTTTCTGCTGGGAGCATTACATTAAAATCTGACAATTCCACTTGTGCCCTTGCAAAGTTCTTGTACACTCTATGGCAGTGTATTTCTATGGCGGCAGAGCATATTCCTGAAGGGGATAAAAAGGATGGCTTCTTAGCTATTAAGGATGGCAAGGAAGCCATGTGCGAGTCCCTTCAATCTGGATTGGTTTCTGCAGATGGCATCAGCAGGTCCATGGCTGATGTGTAGGTTAGACTTCTCAACATGCCATTTGACAGGTCTCATCTTTCTGGCACTAAGGCTGACAAGAGCCTTGTGGTTGCAGACCTCAAAGGTGGCGGCCAAATCTTTAGGTGCTGCTGTTAGGCAACCTCAGCCTTTTTAGTCCTAGCAGACAACCTTGGAGGGGTAGATCTTTTCACTACTACTCATTTAGAGGGGCGAGGGGAATGGCCAGTCAAAGAGGCCAAAGACCATGTCCTCATGGTGGACGAGGTAGAGGTGCTAAGCCAGCTCAAGCAACAGCCACTTTACCATCGGCCTCTGCAACAGCTGCTACAAAACCACTCTGAGGGCTTGAGTCACAACACACCAGTGTGGGGCAGACTGTCTCAGCATCTAGAAGAATGCTGAGACATTTACTTCAGATGCTTAGGCTCTGGAAACAATAGCCCGCGGTTACTGCCTTCCTTTTTATAAAGAGGAAAGAGGCCTCAGAGCAATCCACTGGGGAAACACTCTTTGAAGACTCCGGATCCGCTCCTTGTGCAGGACATTTTAACTGCTAGAGAAAGGTGCTATAGAACTGGTGCCTAAGAGGAACAAGTGTTAGTATTCCCTATATTTTTATGATCCCCCAAAAAAGGACAAAGGACTGAGACCCATCTTGGACTTGAAATACTTGAACAAGTTCCTCAGGAAGGACAAGTTCAAGATGGTCCCTCTTTCTCAGCTCCTTCAGGCACTCAAACTTCAGGATTGGTTGGGGTCATTGGACCTTCAGGATGCTTATTTTCATGTGCCAATCATCTCTACCCGAGAGAATACCTCGGTTGGTGGCTCGCACTATCAATTTTGAGTCCTGCCATTCGGGCTGACCTCAGCCCTGAGGGTTTTCACCAAATTGATGGCGGTGATTCAGCGAGTCTCGGGAGAGAGGGATTCATGTCTAGCCCTACCTGGACGATTGGCTGATCAGGGTGCATGCTCCAGAACAAGCCCGGAATCATCTCAAAATTACCTGCCACTCTCTTCACAGGGCTTCTCCCTCAATTTCAAGAAGACCCATATGACACCTTCCCAAAAGCTCCAATACATCGGAGCTGTGATGGATACATCCTTGGGAAAGAGCTCGCCACCCGATGTGAGGGCTCAAGAAATTTTCCAGATGATAACCAAATTTCAGAGTGCCCAATGTCTTCTGGCTTTTTATTTTCTTTTAGGTTGCTCGGCCTCATGGCATTCTGCATTTTTCTGGTGCCGGAGGCCCGCTTAATAATGAGATCCCTTCAATGTGCTCTCAGAACACAATGGTCCAAATTCTCAGGAAGGATGTCGGACTGACATCAGTTTCCATCCAGAGTCTTACAGGATCTTCTGAGTTGGGCCTGCAAGGAAAATATTCCGAAGGGAGAACCTTTTTGGCAACCATGGCCAGAGATTACAGTAGTGACAGGCGCCTCACTCACGGGGTGGGAGCCCACGCCAACGATCTGACAATCAGCGGTCGTTGGTCTCCATCGGAGTCCAAACTACACATCAATCTTTTGGAGCTGAGAGCAATCGGACTAGCACTGAAGGCTTTTCTGCTCTCTGTATGAGGAAAGCATGTCCTGATAATTACCACACAGTGGCCATGTACTAACTCCACAAGAAAGGAGTTGTTGGGTCACTACCACTGTGCACAGAGGCAATGCAGTTCTGGTATTGGGCAAATCGAGCAGGAATCTCCATATCGGCAGTTCACCTAGCCGGGGAGGAGAACACTGCGGCATACGCTCTGAGCAGGCAGAGCAGTCTCCCATGAGTGGGAACTAGCTCAGGAAATCCTTCAAGTGATCTTCACTCTTTGGAGAACCCCTCATGTGAATCTGTTCGCGACCAGTGTCAATCAAAAGTGCGAGCAGTACCGTTAAGGGAATTCCCCCAAGAGGAGCTCTAGGAGACGCTGTGGTGGACTGGGAGTTTCCACTCCTGTATGAGTTTCCTCATGTAATCAGGAGTTTGAGAAGATTCAGGAAACGCATGATCCTAATTGCTACAGATTGGGCCAGGTGAATGTGGTACCCAGACCTTCTGGACATGTCTATCTGTCTCCCATGCGCCTTCCACAAAAAGGACCTTCTCTCGGTGGGTCGGGTTCTCCATTCAGAGGTCATGACTCAACCTTCATGCTTGGTTTCTGAAAGGCTGAGATAGAAGGATTGAGACCTCCCGGATGACGTTATGGAGGTGTTTCTTTCAGCCAGAAGGCCAGCAACAAAGTCTCTACCGTTGCTGTTGGAATATGTTTTGCAACTGTTGCAGAGAAACAAATGTTGATTCTTTTCAGTGTAAAACTCAGGATATTTTATCCGTTTTTGCTTTCATTAGCAAATAAAGGTTTTCAGGTTGGCACTATTAAGGGTTACTTGGCAGTGCTCATCAGAAGAATTTTCTTAATTCAAGATCCCACTGGTGACTCCTTTTCTAAAAGGGCTCGCTAATGTGTTCCCTCCATCTTCTTTTCAGGTTCCGGGTTGGGACCTCAACCTGGTTTTGAAACTTATGATGTGTGCTCCATTTGCACCTTTTTGCACACATGTCCGTTAAGGTTGTTAACCTTTAAGACAATACTATTGGTAGCTCTACCATCAGCCCGTAGACTGAGCGAGTTGCAGGCATTTTTTCCAAGCCACCTTTTACCATGTTCCACAAGGACAGGATTGTGTTAAGGGTAAAACACTCCTTCTGGCCAAAGGTAGTTTCAGACTTTCATAGAAGTTCTAACATTGTTCTACGTGCCTTCTACCCTCCACCTCATCTTGATAAGGAAGAGGAAAGGCTTCACAGACTGGATCCTAGGAGAGAGTTACATTTTTACATCTCCGGAAGGTCAAAGTTGAGAATGGATGACCAACTTTTTATAGGCTACACAGGACACAAATTAGGCCAGGCTGTTTCCAAACAGACCTTGTCTAGATGGATCGCTGTTACCATATCTGAATGCTACAGGCTAGCAGACAAAGACCCTCCAGAAGGTTTGCATGCTCATTCCACCAGGGGCATGGCTACGCCTACAGCCCTTCAAAGGGGAGTTCCTAGTGGGAATAGGTGATGCTGCAACGTGATCATCCATACACCCGTTTACAAAGCATTATTGTCTGGATGCTACCCATTATCAAGACGTTGCCTTTGGTAAGGCAGTACTTTACTCTGCCCTGGAAAATCCTTAATTTATAAATTCTACACCCTCTTCCTATCGTAAATACTGCTTTGGGAGTCTGTCAAAGATGAGGAATACGTTGGAGGAACATCCAGTCGAAAGAACGTTACCAGGGGTAAGTACCTTGTTCTTTAGCATGCTATATCAAAACGTTGGGATCAGTGACTTAAAGAGCCATCTTGTCTACATGTAATTGATAATGTTTATGGTTTATATCTTAAACCTTACTTTTAGTTCAGATAAAATTCGGATTATGTCATTATTTAGTAATGATACATTAAAGATGTCTTCAAAGTGCACATGCTTCCACAGAGTATTCATCTGCAGATATGAGTGTCCAGAAATGTACAATGGTGGTAACCATTCGTCTATTGTTCCCAATCAGTATCTCGGACCAACATTCAGATTCTTCTAGCTCTGTTGGAGCACTGGAATATTTTTGGCTGAATTCAACACGTTCATGGTTTAGTGCTTACCATTCCATGACGATATGCTTGATGGTTTCTAGTCTTTTTTGCAGAATCTGCACGATTTACTGATTTCTTTGAGGCTTCTTTTCCTGATGATCTCTCGAGTTTAGAGCAGATTCATTCTAAATCTTTGAAACTTATCCCTGATTTGGCGATTGGCGAAGAGGCTGAGATAGTTAGGAAGTTCATTCAATGATCATGCTTCGCCATCTCACCTTAAAGTTAGTTTATAAAGAATCTTCCTATTTTGGGTGTTAATCCAATCAGTTCTTGCAAGTTGTTTTTTTCGCTTTCTGTGGCCTGTTTATTAGCATATCCATGGTTATCTCTTTTTCAGCGCATATCTTCCTAGCGGCTTCTTTCCATCTAATCAGTACAGTATCATTGGCGTGTAAGTCTGTTCTCAGGATATTGAGCGTTGGTATATATTCTCCGTTAAGTTTACAAAAGAGATCCAAGGTTTTCCACATGACTATTGAGCGCAACGACTGTAGGCCTAGTTCATATCTTATCCTTGGCATAGGTGTTGATTGAGGTAGCGCTAGGACTTTCCTCCAGTAGATTGCCTCTATTTGCTCTCATATGGCTTGATTTATGTTTATTGATGTTTCTCCGCCATACGTTAGAATTGGCGTTATTTTTTGTCTGTAAAAAAGTAACAGCAGGTTTAATGGAGAATTTGCCATATTTTTGGTGTATAATCGCGCCTTGCCTTGACAAGGATTTGGCCTTGGATTTTAAATGCATCAACCAACTTCGCTCAGTTTCGGATTGATCCATATGCCTAAATATTTATACGTGCGGACTTGCTAGAGTTTTTCTTTTACGTAGAAGACCGGTTGCTTCTTTCTTTGTGTCTGCGGCGTTAGTTATGATTTTAGTTTTGGTAACATTGATAACCAATTCATTCTTGTCCATATATCCTTGTATTCTATTCAATGCAGTTTGTAATCCCAATGGTGTTTTCGCCAGAAGTGTAGAGATTATATAGGTCCGTAATTGATAATTAGACTCTCAACATCCGATGGATGGAGAAAGAATGTTGGCCTGTACAAAGAGGAAATCCGACGTCTGGTAGTGGAGGTTGGTAAACCAAGGTGAAGTCTTCCAGTACCTGGCACAGGCGAACCTCAGCGAAGAGAGTATATGGACTGACCACTTGTAAAGCTTTACGAACAGGACAATATGGCCTCGCATAACCTGGAGTCAGAGGTGAGCTTGTGTATTCGTGATCAAATCGAAATCTTGATCATAAAGAGCAGCAAATCAAAGGCCCCGGGTCAGAATGGACTGAGCAATTTGGTGCTGAGAACTAGTGCTAAGATGTCGGCCAAGCTATTGTGCGATTTTGTTTGTTTCAGGCACTTGTAAATGGAAGGCAAACTCCACATACCTGGAAACAGTTGCACTTGGTACCCATTTTTAAAAGGGGTTTGCCGATTGTCCCCTTTCACGTTACAGCCCGATATCTATTGGATGTTACTCCAAAATGTTCGCTTCTCTCCTGCTACTGGAATTAACAAGATGGGCCGACGAAAGAACATTCTTTGTCCGAACCAAGTTGGTATTAGGGCAGGAGTCGGGACAACCTGTGCAGGATATGTGCTAATGTCCAGGAGTTAGTCTGGGGAGAGGTCGATATGAATATTGTTGCAGCCACCATGGACCTCCCCCTGGTATTCGATCGGGTAATTTGTGGCATTCTTTGGACAAAACTAAGGGATCTGGCACTGATGAGTGCCTTACTAAGAATATTAATCTACGTTCATACCAACACAACCATTAGGATTTTTTAGATCTGGAGGGCGACCTCATCTGAGAAATTCCCCCTCCGAGTGGTCGGCGCCAGGCATGTAGCCTGACCCCCTTTCTATTCAACATTCGTTTAGTAGATTTAGGCAGGTGTACTAGTGAATCCTCCTTATCGCGCCAAACCTTAGGGGGGGGGGGGGGCCAGGATCCCGTTGATATCCTACGTGGATGAAGACATGCTGATGGATCAAACCCCTGTTAGGTTACAATGGCTGCTAAGTGCATTTGAGACCGAAGACATAACGATTTGCTGATGAACACGGTTAAAACCAAAGCCGTATTATTTGCAATGGGGTGCAAGGAAAGATCTGGTGGTTGACTAAAAGGCCAACCATTGGAGGTGGTTAATGCGTTAAAGTACCTTTCCTTTTTCATCTCCTCTCAGTCCAGCCAAGTAAAAGTCGTTTAACAGCCTTCTATTGTGAGAGGGTTATTCCTTTGGCTATTCAGATGCACATCTTAATTATGGAACATTCTCGTTGCTACCTGCATGAAAATTCTACGAAGCCAAAATGGTCCCAGCTTTTCTCTACGGCATTGAGATTCATCACCTTTGAAGGATCTTTTTTGAAAAGGACCCTTTCCCTGTGAGCTGCAGTCCCTGTGATTGTGGTACGTTTTGAATGCAAGTATATTATGGGGGGGAAAAATCGTTATGTAGAAAGCTGGAATTCCTGCCAGCTGCTTCCCTGTTTGCTACCTTTTCGGGGGAGATCCAGGTGACCACAAATTGACCTATCACAAATTGCGGAAGGCTTTTAGAATGCCATGGCCTAAATTATGAGAGGGTAATGGCAAACGCGGGGGCGTTTAAAAACAAAAAAAACATTAAATTACTTTGGAGAGCCGATTGGTGTCAAACGTGTGAGGGCGTCTTAACAAAAGATTCCTTGACCTGAGAATAGTGCACAAAAGGGTTGACATTCGCCTCCGACCTTGTCTTCTAAGAAATTGTGTAATACTTGAGTTTCAGGCTCAATACGCTTTTCACAAAAGAAAACGGACTGCTGTCGAAAAAAGAGGCGTTCGTCAATATCTGTTGGTTCTGTGTGACCGGAAGTTGAGACGCTGAAACACCTAGCATTAAAATGCCCTCATTTATTACAAAAAACGCAGGACCTGCTTTGTATCTATCATGGGGAAAATGTTGTCTTTCATCTGACATTCTTGGGCTGATTTGCAGAACCTTTCCATCTGGAACATTCGAAATAGTCTGTCAGTAACTACGAAGTATTGAATTGAGTGCGTTTACATAAACTTATGACGACTGCTAACGAAGTGAAGCAGTTCATGTAGAGTGGATCGGGTTGGATTAAAGTGGGCTTTGTATATGTACACTTTGGAGATTTAAAAGAGGCGATATCCAAAGATGTTTATGTATGTATCCATCAGTAAAGGGTTTTTATTAATTTTCCTTCTCCCTTTCTTCCCCTTATTGGTCTTTACTAGCCGGTGACTATGTTGCTCCACGGAAGGATGGCAGATGAAATGTTTATTGTATTAATGCATTGTGAATAATATCGTTTTATGAATTTTAGTCTTAAATTTTGTAAACTTTATCTCAACCTCCCTGCGTCCTCTGCATCTCATCCATTACAGAAATGCAAGAGTTAGTCTTGGCCTCCAGCCTAGGGACCGCATCTCTCTGGCGCTGAAATCCCTTCACTGGCTCCCTGTGGCTACAAGGATCAAATTCAAGACCCTCTGCATTGTCCACAAGGCTTTCTAGGGCCTGGGACCTACTTACCTGCCACATTACCTACCCAAATACTGTCCCTCTCGAGCCCTCCACTCCTCTACCTGCAACCTTCTGCGAGTGAGCCGGTTCTCCAAGCAGAGATTTGGAGGGAGATCCTTATCCTCAGCAGGTGCCTCCCTCTGGAATAGCCTCCCTGCCGCCCTTTGTCTTGAGCCTGATCTTCTTAAGTCCGGAAACACCTCAAGACCTTACTCTTCTCCTTCTCCCCCCCCCCCTACCCTGCTAACCTAGCTCTCTACCCTTCCACCTCTCCCTCCTCTTCCATACAGCTTAGCTGACTGGCCGCCTGCACTTATCCCAGCCTCTACCGACTGGGTGCACTTACCCACCCCTCTCCCTTCGACCGTCTTGCACGATCTGAATGCATCTCTGCCTAAAAATCGTCTGTCCTCTCTTGTCTTCACCCCTTAATGTGCTCTTGAAAAAAACACAGAATAGCCATTAGGCCTATTTTCTGTATCGCAGCTGTTTTTTCCACTTACTCTGTCTGTGCAGGCTGTTATCGTCTCACAATTTCAAAGGCTCTGAGCGACTATTCTAAACCACCCCACCCTCGAGCGCTTTGAAACACTACCTGTGTATAGGCGCTTTATAAAAAACATTACCATACTATTTATGCATAATAAAGGACTAAAAAAAAATTGGCCTGCCTGTTGCAACAAAGTGCTGCATACTTAGTATTCTGCCACGACTTTCCTTTAACATTGAACTTTTTGATTTATGAAACCTCAGAACTTTTCCTTAGACAGCATTGATGGGGCAAGCATGCAGTATAGGGGCACTAGCCTGTGCAACACCAACTCTTACACAGAAAACTTCCAGGGCCTTTTTATCATATCCATTTATTTGTGTCCATTCATGAAGCAACGCTTTATTTACATTTTACAGACCCTCTTCTCACTAATGTGCACTAAAATGCTGCATTGTTCGTCATTTTATGTCTTGGGTATAAATGACTTCTGGTGACTTTAGACATGTTGTACTTCTATTTATAGTCAATAAAAAAATGTATTGGCAAACTGCTTATCAGTTATAGAAAACGAATTGATAGTTTGCATTTAAATTGCATCCTGTTTAATTGGATCTATTGCAAGTTATTAGGTCGGTCTGCCAAATGTGTTCTGTGTGGACTTTTATTGTTTATTGATGAAGTGGCCTGCCAACATAATTGCAGTGGTACTTGCATAGGGTTAGTGCAGGGGTCAGCATCCTCTGGATCTCCATATGTGGAGTACAACTCCCATCGGCCCAAACCAGCCTATCCAAGGGTGCATGGTCAAGGTAGTTGTAGTCCAAAACATCAGGAGAACCACTGGTTGCAGATCCCTGCGCGATTTGTATTTGGAAGTTGGTGTTTTTTTTGTTTTTTTTTTTTTGCCACTATCGCTTTATTTAGTAAAATGTTGCTCCTTTCATAAATCTTTCTCCTCATCATCAACCTACGTACGTGTGGGTTTTGTGAGAAACTTTGAATGCAGGCTACAGAAATTAACGAGAACGAAAAAACCCTCCTGGCCCAGTAAAACTCAACTAGGAAACCACTTGACTAGTTTGCAGTCACTGGCAAAAACTTTGCAAGTTGTTTGTCACAAACCATTGGTAATATTTTCTTTTCTGTGGGTGTTAAGTTATTATGGCATGCTGTCTACCTGCTAGACCTGGTAGTCTGGATGGTGGTAGTTGAAAGGGGAGGGGTCTGAGGGCCCACGGAGCTGTAAAAATTGGCAATTTGCAGTGGCCTGTGAAGGAAGGGGCTAGGGAGTTTGGTTCTGGGTAGAAGTTATGAAGAAGGGGATTTACAGGTGGCGTGTTGGGGCTGCATAAATGGGGAGTGGATGGGGCTTTGAGGAGTTTTTCCCTAGTGACGTGGTTGATGAGGTTGTTGGGAGGTGTTCTGGTGGGGTTAATGGATGTCTGGATGGGTTGGAATAGGATCTCAGAAGTGGCTAATGCAGCTGGGGTTTGCAGGGGGCAGTGGTTGGTGGATGTGGTGGCTATGCAGAGGGTATCTTGGTAGGGCAGTTGATGTCGGGGGCTAAAGAGATGGAGGGTCTGGGTAGGGGCATTCGACTGTCAAAGGGCTGTGAAGAGGAAGTTTAGTGCGGCTATTGGGAATGTGCCTTGCTGGGTGAAATGAAGCTGTGCGTCTGCAAGCAGCTATGAGGTGGTGGCCCCTGGATTGTATTGTTCAGGGGACTTCTATGGAGAGGTGTTCTGTTTGGGAATGTGAAAAGCCTGCTTTGGGGGCAAGGGTTGAAGATGGATCTGCGTGGGGCTTTGAGGAGTTGGTCTACAGGGAGGGAATTAGCAATGACTCTGAAGTCCATGAAACTGGGGTCTCGTGTGAGTAATGGAAAGTAGATCTGGAGCACCTATGCAGGGGGCAGTCGTAGAAATAGACAGTTTGCCTAAAAGCCAAAATACTGCGTTTGTGTTGATCTGGATTGGAATTCTGTGGTGGGGACAAAAGTGATGAATTGCGATGTTTGTGTCTTCTTTTTTTTTCTAACTGGAGACCAGGCTGCCTTTCCACCCCTTCCCTTGACAGCTCACTTAACTCCTAACCTGTAGAACCCTTCTTTCGCTCATCAGATGAGCATTGATTATGCATGGTTACTCATAATGTGCTTCTCAGCCAGCATAGTCAATGGTGAAGTATCACAGGATTTGTAGTCCAAAACATCTGGAGGACCACATCATGAGTAAACACGAATTCACTGTTACATGGACCCTCCCCATGACTTTTTGTGGCGAGAGTCCCTTGAACTTTAGAGTCAAAATGATGGGAGGGGGTTGACTCTTCTGTACACTTTGGGTCTGAACTGGAATTGAAGTGCCACCGAAGTGTAGAAACTTTACGGGGTCAGCGCCTATTGCATCAGGACAGTAAAAGAAACTGCAGATGGTGGCTGATAGATTTTCAGATACCTACTGAAAATTATTTCGTCAGTTTTTCACATTAAATTTGAAAAATATTAACATTCGATGACTACAATGTCAATGGGTTGTATTTCTAAAATTCTACTCGGGTTACCTATGGCTTGCCCAGGCATCTAGAAGCCACTTGTCCATTAGCTCTTCAGCAAACCCGCGCACCATTTATCACTCGGCAGAGGCCAGCGCAAACTTCTCAGAGGAACGTTTGCCTATCTCCATGAACCTTTAATCCCTCCCCTAGTGGTTTGAGACTATCGCTAGGCAGCTTTCATTGTAGCCACGTGTAAAGACTAGCTGTACAATTTTACCCGTTGGGTAAGTAAATGCAAATCTGCACTGTAAACTCTAATGTAAACTCTTGCTTCTGGGGCACCTAGGTAAATGGATAATCTGCATGAAAAGTTGCAAGCTGCTAGCCAAACGATCTAACTTGCCCTCTCGGTTCGCCACAGCACTCAATAACTTTCTCGTAAAGAATCCATTATAAATTGTCAATGGCTAGTGGCAAAGGCACATTGAGACTTATGTAATGGGTTTTAGTTCTAATGTACATAATCTTTAAACAAGAGCCAATTGATTTACTGCAGTGGCATTTTAAACCAATGACCGTCTGCATTTATTGATTGCTACTGAGGTTGGATTCCTGATTTTTAAAGTCCCAGAATCATGACCGTGTGGTTTTCGGTAAAAAGAATTTGGCAATTGGTAACCGATATCATCCTACTTATCAGCGTTTTATTGTAAAATGAATGAAATATCTTCACTTTGCAGCAATCATTTTGAGTGTGTTCTGGTCTATTGACAAGAAGGGATAAGAAATTCAGTGTGGTTTTAAATTCCATTTCACACCTTCTGCTGTCTTATCCATATAGTTTAAGTCAGGGGTGCACAACTGATTTTGACAGAGGGCCGAAAGTACCTTACATGATGGCTATAGTGGCCGAAAAGTAAATGTGGGTGGGGCGGTTGGGCGTGGCAGGAGGCTTTTTCAACCCCCAATTTTTATTAAACACATGGAAAAAGAATGTTTTTGAGGTGTAATGATTTTTATTTGTATTTCATACTTCTATTTTGCACTACACATTTTCAATTGTTTATTTTGATTTATTGCATATCGTCTGTTTAATTAAATTATATATATTTTAGTCACACTTGATTGGACATTCCATTATTGTGGACTGCTATACTTTGCTGTTCGTAGAGTCAGGTTTCCACAAAAAACAAAGGATGTACATCTCCTAACTGTGCCTGTTTTAGCTTTATTTTTGGGTGCACTCTTGGAGTGCGACACTATGCCCCATGGCTCCCACCTCTCAAGCAAACACTATGCCCCATGGCCCCCACCCCTCAAGCAAACACTATGCCCCATGGCCCCCACCCCCCAACCAAACACTATGCCCCATGACACCAAGCATGCACCATGCATACATACTCATACAGACCCCAACCCCACCCAACTTGGCACACAAACTCACAAGCATACACCATGCACCCATACAGCCCCGAAGGCCCCCCCCCCAACTCGGCACACAAAATCACAAGCATACACCAATACACCCATACAGACCTGAACCCTCCACCCCCCCAACTCGCTAAACAAAATCACAAGCATGCACGCATACAGACCCAGACCCCCCACCCCCGCATCTTAACATACACTGAACGTGCACACAACAATAAACATTCAGACAGACCTGACACCCCCCCCCCGCCATCAACGATCTCGACACACACTGCACTACTTGCACACAAACACATTCAGGCAGACCCGAACCCCCCCCCCCCCACCCCCCTGCATCTCAACATACACTGCAGACATACAATTACAAACACCAATACACACCTGACACACTCCCCCACCCCCACATCTCAACATACAAAAACAAAAAACACAGTCAGGATGGACCCGACACAGACCCAGCCCCCCGCGCCCCCCCCCTTCCTCCCCCCCCCCCCCCCCCCTCCACCAGGTACTTACTAGACCTGCTGGAATGCTGCCGAGGCTTCTGGCACTACGGCTGGCGTGGGTGTGACAAGGCTGAAATGCCTTCCGGCATCAAGCCTTACTGGCCATGTCAGCAGTAGTGCTGGCACTCCATTGGTGCAGCACACACGCATTACATGGTTCGTGTGCCCTGAGCCAATGAGGGCCAGTGTTTTGTCCAGCCCGGAAGACAACAAAGACTTTCCTAATGGAGGGCGGCCAATGCTGTTTCTGGGCCGCCCTCCATTAGGAAAGTCTTTGTTCCTGGCGGGCCGGACAAAACGGCATGGCGGGCCGCAACTGGCTGCGGGCAGTATGTTGTGCACCCATGGTCTAAGTGAAAGATAATGACTAGTGGCTGGAGGGCCTAGCGGCAAGCATTGTTGTCTTAATATGGCTTTAATATCTAGGGAGACCTGAAATGGAACAACCACAACACTTGTGTAGTGAGATGCCTGTGTACGGATTGCTAAACACACAAAGAAAGCAATGCAGAGCTTACACAGATGTAAGGTGTTAGGAAAGATTTCATGTATGTGCAATTTTCCCTCAATTTATGCCCCCCCCCCCCCCCTCAAACTCCAACTTTTTGCTTTCCAAACATGACTTTTTCCAGTGGAGCCCAGCCTTCAGCTCAACTCCCCTGACTTGCTGCAGCCCTTACAAGTTGACCCGCTTTTTGGTCATCTGTGCGATCGTGCGCTTTTACACACAACTATACTGTTGAGCACAAGGCTCCACTCTACTCTTCTTAGGGTTAAACTCGAAAGTTAGGAAACAAACTCTGAAGAATTACCTAATGTCATCTGTGTGTCAAACTTAACCCTCTTTTCACAGGTTGTGGTTGCATCTCCTCACTAAATTGCATTAGGAAACGTAATGTATATATGCTGTATAGTTTTAAGGATTTGTGTGATAACTGTTTTCTCATTGCCAAGGTTACTTGTGTCTATTTGGTCTGGCTGATGACCAGTGTATAGATATTTTTCATGTACACTTGTCGACGAGTAAATTTGTGGTTTGTGTGTGTGTGTGTGTGTGTGTGCGCGCGCTCATTGTGGGCTTCCGATCACGCTCACCCCCTCCTGAGACTTGGTCTTGACAGCCTGCCAAGCTTCCTTTTTCACTAAACTGAGGATGACCTCCTAAACTTCGCCTACCAGATCAGAGTTTAGAAATCAATCTTAACGTAAGGTGGTGCGGGATGCTGTTTAGCAGTGTTCTGGAATAGTTTAAGCTTTGTTGGCCAAGTTTGCCATTTTCATGGCTGCCATGTTTTGGTGAACATTGGAAATGAAAAAGGTGACAGCCCATTGAATAAGTGTCTGTATGGCAATGGTTGTTATTCTTTTGGGAGTACCTGTGAAGTCATTTACCTATGAATCAGGTTATCCCTACTTTTAAACATAAACAAGGTGACTGGTGCTTAAAATTGTAATCGGGTTCTGTGTACCAAGTGTTTAAGGAGTGGGCTCAAAACAGGTAATACTGTATTTGTTCTTGATGGTCCAATTGGATTGTTGAAATTATTGTGGACTGGGAAAATTAATTACTCTGATTAACACTAGAATATTGCGCCTCTGGGAGTCTCTATTTAGTTTTGTGTTAACATCGCAATACTGAATTAGCACTAATCTCACATGATAAATAACTGTTCATTACAGTACCGGTTATTTCCCCCCAAAGCCCTTATTTGTCTGGCTTAGTTTCTATTTTACTTTCTCCAATGTTACATACCAACCAGTGCATTTTAATCGGATTCCCACATACATTACTTATGTCTATAACCTTGCAACACCGAACATTAAAGGAGGATGTAGTGAGTCACCTATGATCCAAACTGGGGGCCCTCACCTCACGACAGACAAAGCACATATTACTGCCATGGTGGTCCACACCCCCCAGGGCAAAACCCTAGCACAGAGTGCCATCACTGTTTATCCGAATATGTGCACTTCACATCACCTGGGACGTCACTATGTCAGAAAATCTGGACCAGTGGAGATGAAGTCCAGGGCTATATCGGACCACTCTTCTTCCTTGGGTGACCGATGCACTTTTAAAATTATTTCATAACATATATATATTTTAAAAATGTATTATTCCTATGCTCGTCCCCTTATCAGGGGAGTCTTGATTGTTCTGATATGCCCTAAACTGACCCCAGTAGTCTTTGGGTTGAAAGGCTGGGGCCGCCAGCTCTCTGTACGTGCCCTCTGGTGTGCTGCACCAGGTGAGATCCCGTATCCGGTCGTCCATGGGAGCCTGCAGTGACTACCATCACATCGCTATACATCTCCTGGCCATTCATTAGGAGGGCTATACTTGGGAGCCTACAGTCCCTTTTCTGAGTGTCTTGAGTGTGACCCAGGAGAGACATTACTGTGCTTAGTGATGTTGCCCAAAATCTTAGTTTTCTGAACATTCTCCCAGAATGAGGCCACGTCTCCACAATCCCAGGCCATGTGCAAAAAATCGACTTCCTGTGCTTCACATCGAGGGCAGGTCTCGAGGGAGGTCGGATCAAATATTTTGATTTTCTTAGGAGTGATGGAAGCTTGGTGAATAAATATATCGCCATTCCTTGAAGACATGGTCTAGTGAATTTTCTCATTTCCGTCTTTCCCTTGCTAGAGCTACCCTTGCACCACCAGGGAACCATACCGTACAATTTGGATACTGTATTGTGTGGTTGGGCATTACTGGTGATGAATTGCACCATGTCAGATGCCTGTGGGAGCAGCTGAAATGTGCCCAGCACCGTCCTCCATTCCCCCTTAACTCTGTGATACACTGTTTGCAAAGTGAGCAATGTGCCTCCCTTATCCTAAAAGTCACGCGTTAACCAGAATTCACAATTTATGACCCAGTCGGCCGTTTGCACAATACCTACGTTGGTTAATTCCCTCGGCAGTCTCTATCCAATTAAAGTATACTTCAGATGGCAAGGGCTGAACCGGACTGCCTATTATGGAGTACCCGCAGTGCCGAAAGTGCAGTGTGGACAGTGTTTAACTCCCTCCGGGATGTTCATTTTCCCAACAATTCAGCAGGGAGTCTGTGCAGTGATACTATAGCTCTGTCCAGAGCAACATGTTGCGCATTGTGCTATCCCATACTGATACTTGATGTGGCTCGCTTGCGCCCCCTGGTAGGTTTCCACTTCAGGGCCAGCCAGCCCACCCTCCTCAAGCGGGAGGGTATTTCCCAAGCGAACCTCGCCTGCTTACCCTCCCATATGTACCTGATTGGAATAGAACATATCCTGTTGAAGTATGTTTTAGGAGGCCTGATTGGGGGGGGGGCGGGAGGGGGGGCATTCTGATATACACACAAACTTTGGGAGGACCATCATTTTAACTATAGATATGCATGCCATGAGGCACATTGGGAGGCTACTCCACTGAGCCAGCTTATCCTCAACAGCATTGGAAACTGCAAGGTAGTTGTCCATATACAGCCTATATTTGTTCGGGAGAGACCCACATCCCTAAGTATCTTCCCCCGTTGGGGCACCATATGAACCTCAAGGCAACTGCAAGGTGTTGGATGTTAGTGGCAGCAAGTCTGATTTTTGGCCGGAGAGTTCTGTGGTGATGAGGAATGAAGACTGACCAAGT
The DNA here is from genome assembly GCF_040938575.1 of Ambystoma mexicanum. NCBI lineage: Eukaryota > Metazoa > Chordata > Amphibia > Caudata > Ambystomatidae > Ambystoma > Ambystoma mexicanum. Next base: position 1,223,387,982 of record NC_090923.1, read on the forward strand.
GTGCAATATTGGTTGCTCTAGACCTTCATTAAATGAAAACCTATCTATCCCAACTCTAAGGGGGTTTCCCTACCTGACCTAAAGAAACTCTGGTGCTTGTCGGGAAGTCTGTGTGAGTCAAAACAAAAAATGCTCCGTCCTGGTCAGAAAGGCTCCTATTCTATCCCTGTCACTACAACACACCATAAATTCCAGCTACTGTTCGTAATCCAGGACAACGACTCCCTTCTCCTGGATGTAAAGCAAATGTTGCACAAAAGTTCTGGGTTCTCCGTAACCCAACAGAAAATAAACAGTCACATAAAGTCCTTGTGGGTTTAGGAGGACGACTCCCTTCTCCAGCTGGTTCCCCAATGTCTCTGAATTCTTAATAAGGTTTGTAGCTTTGGTTTGTAGTTTTCACTTGCTAGGTTTTGTACAATTCATAACTGTACCACTTGGATGATGACGCTGTTCCTGGAGTTCCTCTCGACTCACCAGTACCACCCTCCTGTATGACTGACCAGGGAACTGCATCATAAAAAATGGTTTACTGTTTTCTGTGTTTCTTTGCGGCTTATATACTGGGTTCTTGATTTTCAGTTTTTTCAAGCACAAAGAAAGTAAACATAAGAGTTTTCTTTGTATCTTGAGGAAGGCAAGGTTAAGGCATGAGCTGCAAGGACAGGGCTGTTGGCAGGACCTGGTGTCGACCAATCATCAATGTGTAACAGACTGGCGACAGAAGATGATTGGGGTTTGGCCTGTTGGTCCAAACCCCAATAGTATACTATTCCGGGATGTGTAGTGATTCTCTCCTTTTGGCAGGGGTTTCCCCAGCTATTTGATCTTCCGTTAGAGAAGGAGACAATAAACGATCCCCCGGGCCTCCAATCCTTTATGCCCTTCTGTTGTACTTTCCAGGGTAGATAGGATGAAGCCATTTTGATGGTGTTTTGATGGTGTTTTGGGGGCGTTGGGGTCTTGGGTTCATGGACAACGTGCTTCTCAATCGCTGCGGTAGGTGCTCTCAGTTCATACTACTCACTGTTATCCTTTTGTTGCCTTAAGTTTCATGGAATGTCTTAAGAGTTTCTTAAAAAGCTTGTCTGCTCCCTCCCAGACTTTTAACTCCCATTAGCCGTATTGGGATCCGTCACCGGGTCTGTAGGATTTTCGGATGACGCAGTCGGCCCTTTCTGTTGCAAGGAGCTAATTCTTGGAACCCTGCACTGCTTTCTCTCCATCGATAGTGGCTTCAACTGTCCTTCTCATATAGGCCTGGGCACCATGAGCCCTCCATAGTTCACATTTCAGTAGCAAGTCTGGGGTATCTCTGTGTATTTGTTTGACCCGACGGTCCACCCACTACAGGTCATGCCACTGCCGTACACAGTTTAACTGTTGGGCCTTCTGAGGAGACACTTTTCGCTAGTCTGGGAAATTGGCCTCTTGGTTGCGGTCTTATTTTCATCTGCCTACCACCAAGTGTAGTTCTGTCTTCATACAGATTGCATGTTCCAGTCTCTGCTTCTCCTCCCTGGAGCGCCCTACTGGGCATCCTCGTGTGTTTTTTTTTTTTTTTTTTTTTTTCCCGAACCACACCTTCCACGCCCCTCACGGGCCGTCCTGTTCTTCCTTCTGCGATATGCTTGGCCTCGATTGCAAAGCCCTTCTCGTTCTTTCTCACTCCCTATCTCGGCCTTAGTTCTCATCCACGACTTGGTATCTCAAGCCTCGACTCGCTCTTCCTCTGTTCTTTCTCTCCCTCTCGCTCTTTGTTGTTGGTTTCTGACGCCCTTATATAGCGGGTCGCTCCCTAGCGTAATGTCATTTTGATTAGCCACAGCTAGTCGGGTGATTTCCTCGCTTAATTGTATTATTCTCCTGTTTGTCCCTTTCTCTGTATTTAGTACCCGACTGTCATCAGAAACAATAACACACAGTACCGGACCCTCATGGGTCCAAACCAATCGTCGGCTTACTGGGTTGTGGTTTTTAAAGGAGTTGTACCTCCCAGTCATGTCAGGATTCTTGCTCCATGAGATCCTCCTGCATGTTGCCACCCCTAGGGGGATTATTGATTAGCTGCCACACCCCCTTCCCCCCCCCCCCAACCACCCAGCCGCATGGAGAGGGGTTCTCCCCTGGGGAGAAGTGTCACCATCTAAAGGATCTTCACAGTTCCCCAAATTAGTCAATGTTCTAACTATGGGGATAATATGAACTGCATGGGCTGAGACTTCGATTTAAAGGTCTGCATATAACAAAATCGGTATCCTCTGCGTGTTGAAGCCAAGTCCTCTATATATGTGCTCTGTGTGCAGCACACAGGCCAATGGCTCTGTAGCCAGTGCAAATAGTGGGGACAACCCTGCCGCATCCCTCTGTGTAACTCAAAAAAGGGCAGAGGCCATACAGTTAACCAGCAATCTAGCAACTGGTCCGACCAGTATACAACAGCTTTCAGAGAGAACGTGTAGGTTTCCACTTCACCATACGTTGCAGTATATTAAGTCGCAGCTCGGTGTCAAATGCTTCCTCAGCATCTAACAGCATGGCAACTGCTTGGGAGTCTGGGTCTATTTGGGAGAGCACCTCGAACACTCGGTGCAGGTTATATTATGTTGACCTCCCTGGGATGAAAACACACTGGTCTTTGTTTGCTAATCAGTGGGGGACAGCCTGTTGGCCATCAATTTGGCAAGACTTTTGTTACAATTTTCAGTAACGATGGTGGTCTGTATTAAGCACACTACCTGCTGGCCTTCCCTGATTTGGGATTAGTGTTCTGGCCGTCTCCCATCGTGGGCAGCAGTGTCTGCTTTTTCAGAGCTTCTTGGTATACTTCCACCAATAGGGCGGCAGGCGCTGAGCTGAATACCTTTGTATTTTATGGCGATGCCATGAGCCCATCCTCTCGCAAAATCATTAATGGCCCTACTGACCACACCAACTGTAATGTGGGCGTTCAGTGGAGCCATGCGTTACTCAACTATCCAGACAAGCTTGGCTAGCTCTAGGATCGGTTTTAGACTGTCACTTGGGCAGGCTACAGCTCCCCGTATAATGTGGAGTAGTACTTGATAAATGCTGCCATAATGGAGTTTTGGTCCTTATGCCACACCCACTCTACCACTATTTCAGTTATCAGCGTCAGAGGTTTCTGAGACTGGATGGCCAAGAAAGGAACCTGCCAGGTCTATCGCCCTCCTCATACTGCCTGACCAAACCTTACTGCCCCGTTTGCTGCCTCCCTGAATTCTCCCAGCCTGTCCTTTTATTTTGGTCGGTGCACTACTGGACTGGTCCCCGACATACTGCACCTCAAGCACCTTTAGGGAGAGCTCCATCCTATCAAGAGTTCTCCTCAGGGCCCTGAGCACGCCATTTTCCTTGGACATACATCTTAAGTAGACTTTGTCTCCCACAGCGTAGCCACCTTTGCAACAGAGCCATTGTTAGTATCCAAGAATCTCCCCATGCCAATATGGAGGTCTGCTCTGAACATCACAACCCGAAGGGAGTGTGTTTAGGAACGTGAAAGCCCAGCGTAAATGTTCGGAGAGCCTACGTGGCAGAATATTCGCATTGCAGCACCAAGACAGTCATTTGTCTATTCGGGAATGGGAATCGTGAACAGATGAGTAGAATGTGCATTCACACTTTGCCCCATGAAAATTTCATCCACACATCGACAAATGTTTATTACTTAGGCTTAGCAGTGCTGTGGCCGTGCTAGGCTATGGCCTGCATCTATCAGACACTCTATATAATAAAAGATCTGTGATGGTATTCATATCGCCTGTGATGATCATAGTGTAGTCTGTAAATTCCTGCAGTTTAGTGGAGGAGATGTGGAAAGCAAAGGGGGTCGACGATGGTAGGAGCCTATAACCAGCACTATGCTGTGGCCAAAAATACAGCCCTCCAGATGACTAACCTCCCCTCTGGGTGGGTCTGTGATGGCTCTCTGGTGTTGGAACCTGATGGTATTCTGAAGAAGTATTAACTCCCCTCTGGAGTGTGTGGAGTACGAGACCTGTTTTGTGGACAGCGTTTCTGACGGGTTTCCTGCCGCATGACAATGGAACTATGGTGCTTTCTCGGGTATTGTGATTAGCCCTGCGGAGCCATCGCAAATACCCTACCTAAATTCTCCTCCCAGGTGGCCAGGTAAAGGCAGACCATTCCTGACCCTGGGGGTGGCATTAGCCAGGAGGATCACCTGGGTGGGGAAGGGCCCCAGAAGAGCAGCAGCAGAACTGTTGGATGAGATGCAGTATTTATCTTTCTCTGTGACTGAATTGTCAGTGATACCGAAATATGTAATGGCTTGAACTTCCCAAGTTAACTGTTTCAATGTAGGTGAACCCAATAAAATCACTTAAGCCCTGGAAAGAAAAGCCCTTTTAAGATCAGACATCCATAGAAGTGAAAGCACCCCAAACTCTGCAAGGAATATTGAAGCCGAATCTGTAAATATTACCATCCTATACTCTGAAAATCCATAATTCCATGGTAAAACCAAATCCTACATTTGATTCTTAGTATTCAATTCTCATTTCAGGAATGTAAGTAAGGAGAGAAATGAACTAGATATTAATGTTTTCATTAGAAAAGCTGATATTTACACTATGAACTCCAAGTCCCACAATTGACCTTGTTGCTCCTCACTGTCCTGGAACATTCAAGGGAGTGTGAGCACACCACCATCTTAGCCTAAAGCTTTAATGAATAGTCTTTGTTTTCAACTTCTGAGTCACGTGTGAAAAGACCACAAATGTGTCCATTCCAGCCTTCCATTTACTGCTTTTTGATTTAATTGTGTAGGGCGCTGTTGCTCCCTTTGGCCTCCCGAGACTTGCTCATTCTATCTCATGTGAACTTTGTACACTTTTAATTGACCAACAGTTTTGCTCTCTCAGATGTTTGTCTTCCTTCATTTATAAAGAATTTCCCACATTCAGAGCATATCCATGTACTCCCCCCCCCCCCCCCCCCCCCCCCCCTGTGCTTTGCGCTTATCCCTCAAAATAGCTTCTTCGCTCTGGGCCAACCTTGACTCCTCAGTCAGGTCTGCTCACAGCGCTATTTTTCCGTATCTCTTGAGTCTTACAGCCTTGGCCTGTTTCTGAGATAGCTTGGTTAAACTCCACATGAGCCGTTCACCATTTTCCTAATATGGCTGTCCTTGCCACGTTATATATTCCTCTATAGCAAGCTTCTATACGTGGACTTCTTTTAGAGCCATTATTAATTTAGCTTTAGGTTCATGTTACTCTTAGTGCTTCTGTACATCGTTGGTCAATATTTTCCTATGGTTTCAACATAGGTTCATAGATCTTTGTGACATCACTTTGTCCTTCTCAGATTTCATTTTAACATCCGTCCACGATTTCTATTGATGCATTCTGACACTCTGACATGCAACATCCTTCCATGTGACATCCTTCCACACTTTCAGTGCGAGTATACATTCTGTATGGCTGAGTGTATAACTTCTTACTCGCAATTCGGTATAGGAACGATGCAGGGGGTCCAATTTCTGGCTTTTCTCTGACTTTTCCAATATGACGGCCGTCAGGGGGCAGGAGTTGGCATGATAGCATCTACCTGCTCCTCTACAAACTAGTGCTGAAGCAAGTGTGGTGTGGACTGCTGCAGAATTATCTGCAATGGTCAAAACAAGTGTTTTGTTAACTGTTCAGGAGTTATCCTGACAAAAGCATTTTTGTTGAGCCTAATGAAGTAGTATGCTAGGTTTAGGAGAAGCTGTCTTGAAATCTTTTCTTTTCACAAGTGAAGAGAGTAAAATCTTGTGGAATACTTTTGAACCCAAGGAATTCAAGTTGAAAAAAATAGAACTGAGTTGGCACTTTATTGCAAGACAGGATTTTCTTATCCTTTTGGTACTGGTTAACCGAATCCTGCTTGAATCCGGGGAGGGGGGGGAATTCACCCAGATAGAAAGGAGAGACCGTTATCAGACTGTGGACCTAACTGTTATATTTGTTGTATTTGATTTTCTACGTATTACCATATTGAGTTGTATGTACAAGTGTGAAGGACTGAGACCTTTTGTTAGCGTTTCCTTTTGTTTATTTTGGGCCCGGAAATCCTCGTCGGGATAGTAAGGCGTTCATCCAACCTTTTTGAGTTAATAAAATGGCATATTTTGAAAAATCTTCACTAAGTTTTGAGCCTCACATTTCAGACCCCTCACAGTATGTAATCATTTTCTGCAGTTTGATTTTTAATTTGATTTTTTTTTTAAGCCATCTAACATTCCAGGCCAGTAGTGTCCTATTGCCCGTATTGTGTGATGAGCAGCCCACCATGTGGACCTTCCCCAGTGATCGCTCTGGTGACAGCATATTTCATTATCTTTCAGCCAGCCCTCCCCTGCATAATAAACCAATGGACATGTGATGGCAAAGGTATGACCTGCAACACTAACCACCCAGTGACCCGCTACACATCCCCATGCCCCCCCCTCCCACCCACCCACTGGATTAACCCCAACCTTCAGTGTAACATCCCAATGCCTGAACCAAAAACAAATGCCCTGCTAGCATCCAACCCCAGAATGGTCCTCCTGCACCACAAGGTATTTTGCAGGGGGTGCTGGTTGTTTTGATGCCTCTGTTGCTCCAATGGTCAAGGATTTGCTTTCCCGGCACGGAGCACGGCACTCTGGTGGTCATGTTCTTCGGCACCCTCTAGCGCCCCCCAAGACTATAATTTATTTGATAGAGGCTTAGATTAGCAGTGCATTTTTTTGTTTGTTATTTTACTCATGTTCGGAGTACAAGAGGAGCGATTCCTGCAAAGCACACAATATACTGTACTGACTGGACTTTAGAGGATGTGAGCTTGGAAAACGTCAATCCAGTTGTTCCTGATGGTTATAGATGTCTGTGCAATCGTTTCAATAGATATAAATCAGTGTTTTGTTCTTGGCGTGTTCGAAATTGTGAGCTGTGATCATGTGGAGAATTGAGGGGGCAAGTTACTTTTTATTCCTTCCTAGATTTTTGCAGCTGCAGCTTTCAACCCCTACTGTGTACTCATAACCTTTCAGTTTGCACTGTAGAATTAAACATTACATTTCCTGTATTTAGGCCATCTTCAATAGTTCTCATTTCGTTTATTCATTTACCTTCACACTGTCGCGAGAAGCGTTCGCTCTCCTCTTTACGTTTTTTTTGTATATGGTGGAGACAAATGAATTTGACTTGCTTGTAGTAGCCGTCTAGATGGTATGTTCAGTTTGTGGCCAAGGGATATTTATCATCCTTGTTTTTAATAGCTCTTAGGTGTTGGAAGATAATGTCTTTAAGAGCCCTTATGGTAAAACCTCCTGTTCATTTTAATGTCTTTACAGAATATAATGTAAGATGTTATTTTAATTTAATGCAAGAGTTTGTGATTTGTATGTTGGTTAGACAGCATTACACACGTTTTATTAAAGGTATGTTAGCCTGATTTTCAATTACCACATTTAAAGAATCCTTGTGGTTTAGCAGGTAGCCATGTGATTTGGATGTGGCTTTGGCTTAGAAACTGCCTGGTTGTTTTAGCTATGGTAAACCGATATGGTTTCTCATCTAGATTTTTTGCTCTTTAATAATAGCAAAGGTCCAATTTGTCTGCAACTTTTCTTGTAAATTGGTTGTGCAAACCTAGTTGTCTAGTGGTGTTTTTGTCCTTTCTTTGACTTTGGTTTTTGGAAGTTCATCTCTAGATATTTGATGCAAAATAAGTGTTTTTAATGCGAAATCTAAAATGTATTTTGTATTATTGGATATATATTGTGCTTAATGTCTTCCCCAGCCCCAAACCAAAATGGGGATTGAAGCCATCCTGCACTGCCTTGTCTATTGATTTATAAAGCGCACCCAACTCAGAGGTATCTGGGCGCCTGGTACAAATAGTTTTCACATTGTCAGTTACACCGAGTATTTACATTATCGGGTTACGCAAGTAATTTAGTCAGAATATACAGACATAATATACAATAATGCAGTAAGAGGGCAAAAGTACATGCAGATAAGGTTCAATAAAGCAGTTTACGTAGCGGACCATCTCAATATGCAAAAGCCTGAGCATCCTTAAGGTGTCCAGAGGACTTCATCTGTCATTGGTAGCTAACCAGCTTTTGGTGTTTTTTCGTGAAGATGTGGAAAGGCTGTACTGGGCCCCAAGGTGAGCGTGTTGCCAAAGGCATCATTTTATCATAAGATATAACTGACCGAACATTGTTTGAAGAAATATTGCATTTTCTATAACAAAATGATTGTTAATGCAAGTTATCTCTGATAATTAAATGATACTTGATTTGGTTAGATTCATCGCGAAAAAGACTTCAGTTTCTAATGGGGTAATCCTCAGACAAAATGGGGCATTTGCTATGGGTTCCAAACTTGTGCTATCCCATGCAAACCGTTTTGGGTCATATTTTGAAATTATACATGTGAATGGATAGTACCAACAGATTTCGAGAATCTTGGATAAAATGCAGTCTGATATATAGATATCATCATCATTTGGGGAAGGGCACAGCAGGAACTATTTGATTGGCACATGTGTGAGCAACAATTGTAATGCCCACAAAACATTTAACCACAGCAAAACGGACTATATTTTTGGTCATGGAGATATAGTATAGATCCAATTCAAAACTAGGCGGTTTTGCAAACCTGCTAAGGTAAAACTATTCTGCATGCTGAGAGTGCTTATCTGAGAGGTCATTATAAACTTCTCAGGGGGAGTGTTTCTTGGGGCTAAAACATTGTAATATGACAAGACCCTGAACGAGAGATTCAAAAATCAAAAGCCAAATTCATGAAAAAAGTATACCAAAACAGTCATTGACAAAGCTTTAAACAATCTTTTGAAATGGTTGCACAGGCATATATAACTAGGAGGAATAATAATGTAATGCCGTACAGTTGCTAGTACCTTTTCCAAGCTATTGGCACTACAGTACAGTCGGTACAAGAATATATTGGATGCTGTGTAGAAATATGTGAGTATAATAACATGAAAAATGCTATACTACATTTTTTTAATCATATCAATCTGTCTTTATGAACACTTCAAAAGTAGCAGCTTTTACAACAAAATGTCATTTACAATGAATAAAACAATGGTAGCCTCCAGTTACTATTATAAATCTTCTGGAGATAGTGTGCCAACACATTCAGCAAACTGGGAGCTTGTTAGAAATACAACTTCGTCTTACACGACCGTATAACATTTTTATAAGCTTCGTCTTTGACACTTTATAATAATGCCCCATTAGTGTTATTACCAACTCTGAATGCAAGTGCCATCTCACTTAATGAGTGCTCACGCTTGCTGAGTCTCATGTCCCACTAAATCTATTAAACCTGTGTATTAGATATGTTCCCTCAAATGTTTCACCCCTCTCGCAAGGATGCATCCCTACCATCACCAGTTGTGTCCAGCAACATCGGGCACCCTGCATTGTAGTAACCTCACCTGGTTCACCATAGACCCCATCAGCACTCGATTTTCCACCACTACACAAACTATGCTTGCCACTGTCCACTCAGCAATCGAGAATGCAGCGGACATTGCCGACCTTATAACCACACATGACTCTGATGCCATCTTCTTTACTGAGACCTGGATAACCTCCTCCAGAGGGCAAATATTCAATTTGCAAGCTACAAGCCAGTCATAAAGTCACTTGACACCTCAATTCTAAACTTACACATAGCACACCCTTTTTTATCAAGAGTCCAATATCGCTAGCCAATGGCTGGTTGCAAGTTCAAATTTTGCACCCTGTCCACCTCCACTAACCTCCTAGAAATCCTCATCTCCAACAGCTACAGATTTCTACAACACCGTCCAAAAAAGATTGGTCGAGGCCTCGGCACAATTCTCAAGTCATCATGGCTTTTGCACGCTACTGGACCTCGCCACCATTGGCTCGTTTGAATGTTTCCTCCAATTTATTGCCCAATAGTCATTTTATTTACCCTCGTCTACAGAACTCCCCAGCCTCCATCGAAGATTTCACGCACTTGGCTACCACCATGTCTCATGTATGTCAACATCATCTTCGACTTTAACATCCCTGGAAACCCAGCACAAGAAGGAATTGCTCCACTGCCGACTCAATACTCTTGACCTCATGCTGTACACAAGACCCAATTTACAGGAAAGGTAGTATTCTCTATCTCCTCATCACTGTCCTCCCCACCCTCCATCACAGCTTTCCAATCCTGCTGGACTGGTCGGCCCATCTGGCAATCCCCTTTAGCAGAAGTCACACCAACCCAATCAAGCACACCCATCGGAAACGCAACAAACAAGCATTCAGGTAATTCAAGAACCTCCCAGTGCAGGCTTTCATGAAAGACCTCTCCACCTCACGTGGACTGATAGTCCTCTGAGGAATCAAGACTTCTACTACTCGCTTATCCAAAAAACTCAAATCTAACCCTCACGACCTCAACCACCATGCCCCAATGAAACAATTTACCTTCAAGCCTAATTGTTCTGCACAATGGTACACACAAGAACTCAACTTCAACAAACTAACAAGAAAACCAGAAAAGACTTGGCGAAAATCCTGCACTGCATCTGACCTCGCCCTACTCAAGAAACACTGTTGCACGCAGACTGATCATGACTGCAAAGGCCAAAAACGATGAAAAACACAATAGCCAAGGCCAACAATGAAAGCGGAGCCCTCTTCAAAGCCATCAAGCATATCAACCCCCTTCCCCCCCACCCACCCGAACCGCACTCCATCGAAAAATCCACATCAACTATTCTTTCATCAACTAGATCAGCATGATCCGCCAACACACCCACACCACAACTGACGGCACACTACACATCCCATCTCCCAAAACTGCAACTACCTAAACAACTTTCAAGATGGTTGCTTTTATAAGACGACTTTACCACCCAAACTTTCAAGACCTCATTGTACAGGGATGTCATCCTCCACGCCTATGTACTCAAGACTAACGCACTCCTCCTTTACATGACCATCAACCACTCACCAACTGAAGGCACTGTCCCCTTAACCCTAGAGACGGACACATCCTGCCGCTTTTCAAGAGACCAACACTGGACATTGTCATGGGCTGGTAGTTGTTGCGTTTGTCAAACGCAACAACTACCATGCATTCACCCATCCTCCCTTCCTAGGTAAGATCCTTGAGAAAGCAGTATGCATGTAATTTCTCCAACACATCAAAACCAACATCCTCCTTTAATCCTGCCAATCTGGCTTCAGATCCAGATGCAGCACAGAAACGGCTACCATCAAGGTGATTGCCCTTAAAATCATCAATGATGGCCATCCTTGACTCCTGATTCTCCTTGACCTCTCTGCAGCATTCAACACAGTAGACCACCAGACACTCACAATCTATCACTGCATGGGCATCGGCAAGATCATCCTCGGCTGGTTCAAATCCTACCGTCCCAGTTGCCACCAATTTGTACAAATCGAATCCTCCAGATCACGAACTCCATCCATCAACTGTGGAGTACCATAAACATCCATCCTCGCCCCCAGAATCTCCAATCTTTACATGGAACCGCCCTGAAACATAACTTCTAGTACCTTCTTTTCAATACACTATAACACTCTGAACAATTTCTGCTACTGAAATGTTGCATTGATTATATGTAGAACTACGAATTTGATTCTCTGTGGTAACTAAGACCCTAGAGCTTTGTAGAACAACCCTAGGTTTTATACAAAATGCTAACTCCTCATTTAACAAATCAATTTTAAGATGTATTATTGCAATTGCAAAATCTCTAAAAATGGACCAAACATTATCCCAAATTGTTTCGCAAGCATACTATATTCTAATTATATGAATAACATAATGTTGACGGTATATAACTATTTTTGAATTGGTTACCATTGTATGGAAGAAGTAAAGGAGCTTGGGCAAAATCGTCATTTTAATCAATGCCAGGCGACCTGCAAGCCTCAGTGGAACCCAACCCCATCTGCTAAGTTTGGCTCTCAACCTTACCATGTACACTTTATAATTCAACTCGTATGTTGAGGCCCACGATCGCGCAACTCTCATCCCCAAGTATTTAAAGTCCTCAGCTACCCACTGCAACAGCAGTGTCAGAGTTTCTGTGTGGCATCTGTTAAGGCAAATCTTTCGGACTTGTTACCATTGAGCCAAAGACCAAAATACTTGCCTATTCCATCACTGCCTCTGGATCTTGTATGTACAGTAAAATATCGGGATATTATCTCAGATTTCCCTCCTGAATGAATCCCAGCTCTCTTAAATCTGTTCGGACTGGATCAGCCAACTCTTTAATTATTAATACATACACTAGGGGTAATAGGGGGCACCCTTACCTGGAATCGTATCGGGTAGCATGCATGTCGATAGTGCCTCTGCCCACATTTGTAACAGAGGGGGCCAGTACCCCACCAAACTCTTAATAAAACTCAGAACAAAAACTGTCCGACCCTGGCGCTTTCCCGTTTAGGTAGGCTTTTTATAGCTTCTGTTATTTCTTCAACACTGACGGGCTTTTCCAATGTATTTCTAGCTTCGGATAGCAGGGTCGTCGGTATCCTGCTCTAATAGTTATCAATATCAGAGTCAGTGGCTACCCCCTTTGGAGCATACAATGCCAAATAAGTCCAAAAATATTTTGTGTGTGCTATACAACCATCCTGTCTCGTGACGGGGATGTGTGGTCCCTCCTTTCTGTACTAACGGTATGGGCTAGCAATCTGCCCGATCAACCTATCTGTATCGCTGAGTGGCTGCCGTTTTATCGCAATTCCCTACTGGCCGCATCTCGTCCAGTGCCTTCATGTCCCGCCATAGCGCAGATGAGGGGCTGTTGGCATATTGCTACTGTAACATTGACAGTTCGGCTTTGTGACATCCCATTTTCCCCCACCACAATCCCCCAATACACTTCAACATCCAGAATTTGGTTGACCTCGCTATCCCCCTTATATATGCCTTAAACGCCTGCCACAATGTCACTGGGGAAGCAACAGAGTCAGTGTTGGCTTCGAAATGCAATGCCACATGCTCTCCCAAATTCGTCGTGAAGGTAAGGCCTTGCAATGTCGTTGCCTGAAAACTCCAGTTAGGTCTTACCCTTCCACCCTCTGCCAGTTGCAAATTGAATGATCCGAGAATGTGCGGGTAAGAATAGAGCATACTACCACCCTATTAAACAATGTCCCTGTGACCAACCACATGTTTATGCGTGAATGCATATTGCGAGCTGTCGAATAATATGCATGGTCCCCACGCGTGAAGTCAACGCGCGCCAAACATCTACTCAATCAAAATCTTCCATATGTAGTAAGATGGTGCGAGCTGCACTTGAAAGAGCCCTAGATGTTGTCGAGGTTTGGTCTAACCCCAGGTTCAGTGTGGTATTGAAGCCAGTGGATATTGTGCACATTGACGTAAGACTTTATCATAGAACTCGAGAGTAGTCTATATCGGGGCCCATAGACATTGATCAGAAGCACCTGCTGCCCAAATATGCCATGAACCGTAACAAATTGCACATTCTCATTTAATTTGGAGTCCAGTGTACAAATGAGAGGGAACGGTGTATGAAAACTGTGACCCCCAGCTCGGGATAAAATCTATTTGCTCCTCACCCTGGGGTCTCTGCCTGTGGACCTAGCATATGAGTTTATTGCAAGAATAGTTATTCACCCCTAACCGGTGTGCATTGGCTATTATCTTGCAGGCTTTCATGGGACACCCTACTCCTCTAACATTGCAACTCGGCACGTTGAGTACTTGGCACAAATGGAAAGGGAGAGTCATCTGTTCTCCCCTATATCTCTGTAATCTGTGGACGCACAGGCAGGAGAGGCAGCGGTCTTGTAACAGATTATGGGCCGGGATGGAGTCCGTAGTAATAAAGTCCAAAGTACGTGAACTGAAGCGTAGGTCTTAGATTCCGTTGAGGCAGGTATCTTCTTGGTCCACAGGAAAGAATGAAGAAGTAAGGCTGAACAGGAAAGGAAGGAACCAAGACAGGTCTGGATATCAAACAGGAGGAGCCCGAAAGGAACTCTAGGGCAGCAAACGCTGGGGACCCTGGTTAGAGGATGCGGGCAGACCTAGGATGGTCCAGGTAAAAGTATGCCGGCAGAACCTGAGTATTCTGGTAAATACTGACAGAGCCTGGGAAACCCAGATATGGAAAGCTGGCAAACCCAGAGAGAGCCCAGGTAAGGTAGCTGGATGGCCCAGGGAGGAACACTGGAAAAGTAAGCTGCAGGCCCAGGGAACAACTCAGGTAAGGAATCAGGCAGGCCCAGGAAGGGACTCAGCTAAGGTATCAGGCAGGCCCAGGGAACAACTCTGGTAAGGAATCAGGCAGGCCCAGGAAGGGACTCAGGTAAGGTATCAAACAGGCCCAGGGAACAACTCCTGGAAAGGTAACGAGCAACCCAGAGCGGGCTCAGGTGAGTACAGGCGGCCCATGTAGGAAGCTCGCAGAACGAAGCAAACCGCGTTGAGACGCGGCTTGCCTCGAACTGCGACCTCCTTTTATGGGTCGCCGGCTCCCGTGAGGCTTGGAACGCAAGCCGCTTCACCTCTGGGCGCCGGCGTACCTAAAGCGAGTCCTGGAAGGCAAGCCCTTCCTAGGGCTTGAGCCCAGTCCACGGCGCATGCGCGGAACCGAGACAGGTCTTCCGCGCATGCGCCGTAACCCTCCGCTCCGACACCCAGCGCTCTCCCCCAAGTGCGGAAGCGCGGGTAGACTTGCCAGGAGGTGAAGGGACGCGCGGGCGCGGCAGACCCCGGTCTCCAATGTGGCGTGACACTATGCCCCCTCCCAGGAAGGCCTGGTGCCCCGGGTTTCCAAGGAAACTGTCTATAGAACTCATGCACCAGGCGGGGAGCGTGAACATGCCGATGTGGTTCCCAAGTACAATCACAAGCTGGGTAGCCTTTCCAATCCACCAAGTAGTGGAGCACCCCCCTGCGATAACGAGCATCGCATATCTCTTGAACCTCAAATTCCGGGACGCCGTGCACCATGACTGAGGTTGGGCGAGAGCAGGAGCGGCCGTAGGTATCGACTACATAAGGTTTTAACAAGGAGACATGGAAAACTGAGTGTACACGCCAAAAGGGGGGGGGGTAACTGGAGATGGAATGCCACTGAGGACAGCCGTTTTGTAATAGTGAATGGACCAAAATAACGGGGAGCCAGTTTGGCAGGCAAATTGCGAAGCAGGTGGTTCCTAGAGGATAACCAAACCTTGCCCCCGACTCGAAAATCTGGTTCTACACTCCTCTTCCTGTCCGCCTGAGCCTTCATCCGATCCTTGGTTTCTCTCAGGACCTTGCGTGCCAACTCCTGTTGCTGTTGGATGCTTGAGACCAGGGCATCAGCAGATGGAACAGTACTGGTGAGTACGGGATGGAAGGGTAGTACTTTGGGATGTTGACCAGTTGAACAGAAGAATGGACTGACCCCAATGGAGGCATGAACAGTATTGTTATAGGATACTTCAGCAAGGTCTAATCCAGCCTTCCAGTTGGACTGAGTAGAGTTAGCAAATCAGCGGAGGTACTCCTCCAAAGTCTGATTAGTCCTTTCGGTGAGCCCATTGGTCTGTGGATGATAGCCCGAGCTTAGAGCGCTATGAATTCCTAGATGGCCACACACCTTACTCCAAAAGGAAGAGATGAACTGGGAGCCACGGTCTGAAATGATCTTTTCCGGAAGGCCATGTAATCGATAGATGTCATGCAGAAATGCAGAAGCCATTTGAGTCGCTGTAGGAATCTTGTTAAATGGAATGAAATGAGCTAATTTGGTGAAACCATCCACAACAACCATTATGCAGGTGAATCCTTCGGAAGGGGGCAGATCCACAATGAAATCCGTGGCGATGGTATGCCACGGGTAGGGTGCCACTTCAGTAGGTACCAGCAATCCCAACGGCCGTCTTCTCGGAATCTTGCACTGGGCACAAACAGGACAGCTTTCGACGTATTTCTGAACTTCGGTAGCCCATCCGGGCCACCAAAACTGTCGGGATATCAATTCTCGAGTAGCTCTCATTCCTCGATGACCTCCGATGGGTGAATCATGGAATCCATGCAATATGCTTTCTCGAATAGTTCCCTTAGGAATGTACAGTCGTTTCCGGAAAAACAAGAGCCCATCATGTTCGTACACTGACCGACGTCTAAGAAGGACCGACCTTTCAGGATCCGTCCGGGTAG
Organism: Ambystoma mexicanum; assembly: GCF_040938575.1. NCBI lineage: Eukaryota > Metazoa > Chordata > Amphibia > Caudata > Ambystomatidae > Ambystoma > Ambystoma mexicanum. The sequence goes on from NC_090923.1 coordinate 1,223,404,223, forward strand.
CGTCAACAATTGACTCAAGGTGAGGTGACAAGGTCAATAAAAAATGTTGAGGGGAAATCAGTGGTTGATTCAGACAGGCTGTCTCTACCTCTTTCTCCAGGGATCGGGAGAGCGCATCTGCTTTCAGGTTGGAGGTTCCCGGAATGTACGTGACATGAAACACAAATGGAGAGAAAAAGAAGGCCCACCTGGCCTGACGAGGCGTTCGACATTGTAAGGAGCGTAGGTACTGCAAATTGCGATGATCCGTTCGAACCTCCACAGAAAAACGAGCTCCGAGTAAATGTCTCCATTCCTCAAAAGCGATCTCAATAGCCAACAGTTCTTTTTCAATAACCGCGTAGTTTCTCTCGCTGGGATTCAATTTACGAGAAAAATAGGCTACTGGGTGTTCTACTGACGTTGCTGGATCTTTCTGCAGGAGAACGGCTCCGACGGCGAAGTTGGAAGCGTCGGTCTCCACAATGTAGGGTAGATCATCCTGTGGATGGCGCAGAATCGGAGCTGCCATAAAAGCTGACTTCAAGGTGTCAAAAGCCTGAGAAGCAGGGGAATCCCACTTGAAAACCACTTTACTACTGGTCAACCTGGTAAGGGGCACTGAGATCTGAGAAAACTGGAATAAAGCGCCTGTAGAAATTGGCAAATCCCAGAAAGCGTTGAAGAGATTTCACGTCGTGGGGTGGTTTCCACTCTTGTATTGCTTGCACCTTCTTAGGATCCATCTCTATCCCATCCTGGTTAATCACGAATCCTAAAAACTCATTACTAGGTTGATGAAAGCAGCATTTTTCCGCCTTAGCGAATAGATGATTACAGGACAACCGGCGAAGGACCTCCCGAACGTGTTCCACATGCTCTTCAAAGGATTTGAAGAAAACCAGAATATCATCCAAATAAACCCAGACTGACAAACCAATTAGATCACCAAAGATGTTATCCATAAACCGTTGGAAAATAGCGGGGGCATTGCATAGGCTGAATGGCATAACCCTATATTCATAATGCCCAAAAGGCGTCTTGAAAGCCGTTTTCCATTCATCTCCACTCTTAATGCGAACCAAGTGGTAGGCCCCACGTAAGTCTAGTTTGGTGAAGATCCGAGCTGTGTGTAAAGTTTCCAAGATACTGCAAATCAATGGTAATGGATAACGGTCCTTAGCAGTTATGTCATTTAGTTGCCGGTAATCCACACAGGGTCTCAAAGCACCTTCCTTTTTCTTCACAAAAAACAAGGGAAATCCTGCGGGAGACTTGGACGGAACGATGTAACCTTTCTGCAAGCACTCTGACAAGTAATCCTGCAGAACTTGTCTTTCATCCCGGGTTAAAGCATACAGCTTCCCATGTGGAATAACACAGTCCGGTAACAACTCGATGGAGCAGTCGAATGAACGGTGTGGCGGAAGAGGTATGTCGCCTGGTTCAGAGAATACTTGTTCGAAGTCAGCGTATTCCTGTGGGATCAAAGAAGTAGCACAAAGACGGATCCCACTGCCATATGTTTCTAGAGTGGTTGAGAAAACCTGGTGAGGAGCTGATAATTTGCACTTCTGGGCGCAAACTGCGGAGGAAAAGGTCAAGGTCTGTGTTCTCCAGTCTATACCCGGGTTATGGTGTTGTAGCCAAGGTAACCCCAGGACCACCTTATAGGTAGGAGACTTGATGACATCCAAGGCGAGTTCCTCAGAATGACCGGCGATCTGGAGGATTAGGCCCACAGTAAACTGTCGGACAGGCCCGGAGGACAAAGGAGTCCCGTCAATGACCTCTACTGGTAGGGCGGTGAGTCTAGACAAGAGCGGAATGTTGTGACGAAGCAAAGGCCTCGTCAATGTAATTACCAGAAGCTCCGCTGTCCAACAGTCCAAACACTTCCAGATTCTTATCAGGCAACTTAATTTGGATTTTCAGGGTCTGTAATACCGCAGGTTGCATGGGGAGAAGCATAGAACAAAATGTGGAAAGGTCTGAAGATGGAATAGGACCTGTCGCTGCCCTTCCATTACACGACAGGTCTTTTAGTTTCCCGCCTTCTTCTGTGGTCGTAAAGGACACATACCCAGATAATGCCCGGCAGCTCCACAATAAAGACATAGGCGTAATGTTCTTCTCCGTTTCTTTTCTTCCTCAGACAATGGACCTTTCATGGCTCCCAACTGCATTGGCTCTGGTCCTGATTCTGTAGGACCAAATGATCCGGCGGGTAAACTGGTCATTCTGGGATTGTTTCTTTCAAGCCGGCGTCTTTCCGTTTTCCGCTCGGCTAGCCTCTGATCAATGCGGAGCACCTGATCAATCATATGTTGGAGACTCTCTGGTTCAGGGATATGGAGTAACTCGTCCTTGTACTCCTCTCTCAAGCCTCGACGAAACAGGGTCTTCTGCGTGATCTCAGGCCACTGAGAATCAGTTGCTAATAGACGGAAGCGACTGATATGTTATGATGTCGGTGCTTCCCTGTTTGAGATCCATTAGTTGATTCTGTGCTGCAGAGGCCAGATTTGGCGTTTGGAACACCTCCAGGAATGCCTTTTCAAAGGCTGCGAAGTCATTCAAAATTGGACTGTTTGAAACCACAAAAGGGGTTACCCAGGCTAAGGCATTCCCAGTTAGGTTCCCCAAGATGTACCCGATCTTGGCCTTATCGTTGAAATGAGTCGATCTGAAAAGAAAATGAATTCGGCAATGGTTGCAAAACTCCGACACCCGTCTAGGGTCTCCATCAAACTTGATGGGTGTTGTATGAGCCAAGGAAACCTCCGCCTGTGAAGTACTTATTGCTCCTTGGGTTATCATTTGACGTAGCGTCTGATTCTCCTGACGCATGGCGGCCATCTCAGCCCTGAGTGCTTGTAACTCGTTCCGCAGGTCTTGCGAATCCTCCATCTCTGTCTGAAGGCAGGCGTCTCAATCTGTCAAGTTGGGAAGCACGGGAGGGCTGCGTACCTGGTTTCTTGGTCTTTGATCTTGCCGGGGTCGCCAGTCTGTATCCAGTTGAAAGATGAGCTTGTGGCACGAGAGACCAGCCTCTCCACCACCCAAAAACTGATACTGGGTGTAGGATGGGCCGATTCCCAATGTCACGGAAGGCACTCTCCTGATTAACGTGACGAAGGGACTGTGCAAGCACAGGCAGGAGAGGCAGCGGGCTTGTAACAGATTATGGGCCGGGATGGAGTCCGTAGTAATAAAGTCCAAAGTACGTGAACTGAAGCGTAGGTCTTAGATTCCGGTGAGGCAGGTATTTTCTTGGTCCACAGGAAAGAATGAAGAAGTAAGGCTGGACAGGAAAGGAAGGAACCAAGACAGGTCTGGATATCAAACGGGAGGAGCCCGAAAGGAACTCTAGGGCAGCAAACGCTGGGGACCCTGGTTAGAGGATGCGGGCAGACCTAGGAAGGTCCAGGTAAAAGTATGCCGGCAGAACCTGAGTATTCTGGTAAATACTGACAGAGCCTGGGAAACCCAGATATGGAAAGCTGGCAAACCCAGGGAGAGCCCAGGTAAGGTAGCTGGATGGCCCAGGGAGGAACACTGGAAAAGTAAGCTGCAGGCCCAGGGAACAACTCAGGTAAGGAATCGGGCAGGCCCAGGAAGGGACTCAGGTAAGGAATCAGGCAGGCCCAGGAAGGGACTCAGGTAAGGTATCAAACAGGCCCAGGGAACAACTCCTGGAAAGGTAACGGGCAGCCCAGAGCGGGCTCAGGTGAGTACAGGCGGCCCAGGTAGGAAGCTCGCAGAACGAAGCAAACCGCGTTGAGACGCGGCTGCCTCGAACTGCGACCTCCTTTTATGGGTCGCCGGCGCCCGTGAGGCTTGGAACGCAAGCCGCTTCACCTCCGGGCGCCGGCGTACCCAAAGCGAGTCCTGGAAGGCAAGTCCTTCCTAGGGCTCGAGCCCAGTCCACGGCGCATGCGCGGAACCGAGAGAGAGGTCTTCCGCGCATGCGCCGTAACGCTCCGACACCCAGCGCTCTCCCCCTGGCGAGCCCCCAAGTGCGGAAGCGCGGGTAAACTCGCCAGGAGGTGAAGGGACGCGAGGGCGCGGCGGACCCCGGTCTCCAATGTGGCGTGACAATAACACAGCCTTGTCAGGAACTGAAAAAGGACATGTAGTGGATACGGGGTCGGGCCGGGAAGAGCATGGCATAGGCTACGTTTTTGTCTCTAATCCGCTTCTTCAAACCCAATAATGTCCACCTTTCTTGTTGCACTGCTACAGTATAATCCGGGTATATGAGCAGTGCTCAAGCCCATTTGTTTTAGCTCCTCTCGCACTGCACGCAAAATCAAGTCTGTCACGATAATTCATGATGCAAGCAATTATTGGCCGGTGTAATCTCCTGGCTCTGGTTTTGCTGTCAGTGCCCTGTGAGGTCGTTCCACTGTGAAATGTGGAGACCACCCCGGGTTATCAAGCATGTTGCCCTTAATTTGTCTTCTGGTACAGCAATGAGGCAGACATTGTTCCTGCGGGATCTGGATTCTAGGTCCTCGCATTTCGCTTTGACCTTTCTCATGTCCTTGGTTAATACTGAGACTGCAGCCTGTAATGTTGACAGTGTCCTCTGTAGAACAGATGCTCAGCTTACGTTATGCATTGTTTGTTTTTCTAATTGAGCATGGATGGACGTTAACTGATGCTGTCTAGTTTGTTTCCTGAGGCAAATACTTGCTGTGTTTTCTCTAACATCTGATGTAAATCAGCTGGAGCCACCAACTGGGGTACTTCAGCCGAGACCACAGAGACGAGGCATTGCCTGTGCCCGCAAGTGCCTTAGATGTGGGTTTAGCGAAACGGTCCACAGCACCACCTTTCAAATAGATTGTGTCCTCCCACGTATTCCTCATCTTTGATATTTCCAATATCCAGCTTTGCTGCTTTGGAATATAATTTCAGCAGGGGCCGCTGTGCATTGATGCCTGTTGCCTCGATGTCCCTCGGAGGCCTCCGTCTCGATGTCGACGTCACCGCAGGTATATGTGGCACGCGTAGTCCCCGTTGGCCTCAGTTCTGATTTTCTGCGCTTATGTTTCGGATGCTGTATGCCTTGTTTCTTGACAGGAATATCTTCGATGCTGCTTCAAATTATTTCTACATTCTTTGAGTGACTAACGTGAAGATGGCTCTGTGACTGTGACTGCGGTGCGAAGATGTCCGTGACTGACCCTCACAGGATCTGCCTGTGGTGCCTGGGGTCAACTCATCAGTGTCTCAAGACCGCCTTTCCATGATGGCCAAGGCCCTAAGAGCGTAGAGGAAAGCTTGCGGCTGGTAGGACCCAAAAATCCCCTTCCACTCGGGCAAAAAAACTTCAGACGAGTCGAACAGTTTCTCCTCGTCGCTAAAAGAACAAACGTGCCGGGTCACACAGTGGTTCACACCACTCGTCGACCTCAAGGCACGGAGAAACGGTGCCATAGATCGCCATATTCCTTGTCTGGGTTGTTTGCCCAGTGAAAAGAGTTTTGATTATGGATGTAAAAGGTGTTCGAGAACATGGCCTTGCTACCCTCCACCTAACCTAAAACACATGCTCTGGTCGAAAGACCTCGTAAACACAAGAGCTGTGCGTCTTCGGACCCGGCGGATAAGACTCCTCGAGCGTTCAAAAAATCCCTTGGGTCGAGAAAGTCCCCCTCGAGGACTGAGCCATCGACGCCAAAAGATTCAACACCCATCAGGGTCAAAAGGTGCGTCATCGGTGCCATTAACTTTGGAGAAGCCATCTACGCTTCGAACGTCGACCTCCATGACGCCACATATGCCAAAGCCATCGGCGCAACGGTCTAATCAGTCGACTGTCTCTACGATTTCGGCTCCCCTGACCAATGTTCCCTCTAATTATTTTTCCCTAAGTGCGGAAATGGTTATCTTCTGTGCGCCCATTATTTTCCATGTGCCCAACTGAATAACGAGTTGAACCACTTCATGACTGTGTATTTCGTGAGCTAGCATCTCCGGAAAGTTTGGATGGGAATGTTCCCTTCCCATCCACTGCAATTCTTTATAAAACAAGTTTTCCAAATATAATAATGGCAACTAAAATGAAAGTGCCAGAAAACGTTCCACAAGGAGTTCATGTGCCACTTTAATTAATTCAAGGGCCAGGAAAGCATACCTCTCAATTTGTGCAAGACGATCATTGCATCGGAATAACTGTACCACAGAATTTGATGATAATTTATGGGCCTCTGCTTACTATTCATGTTAGATTGTCCTGTGGCTTGTGCCACCAGTTACTCAAAACAAGTCTTACAGTTTAGAGGCATATACACTATATTTTTTTTTTTTTTTTTTTTTTTTTTAAATCCCTAAAAACAGGAAAATGTGTCCAACAAAAAACCTAAACCATGACCATCATGAACCTACACCCTGCTTCTATCCACAACGTTCCAATGATAGGTTCTTGAATCGGTGACCAGCGGAGCAGTGGCATAGGTAGGAACTCTAATAGTATTACTGCCTGATCTCAAGAGTATTTGTATGGGAAAAGAACAGCTTTCTTCTGCAGCCCCAGTGAAGAAAATCACATAAATTTGCTTTTTAAGTCTATAGCGGCAAGATTCACAGGTACCACAGATGAAGTGTTGTCTTCTTTAACTAGGGACCCCTCTCCTGAAATCCCCTGTTATCAGTTGAACAAGATGCATGGGGATGCTAGAGGCAATAAACAAACGCACATGATTATACTGAAAAGCCATCAGCAGTTGAGCATAGAAAGAAACAGAAGGGGCAGTTTCCTAGACTGTTACTAGAGTTTCCTATCGTTTAGCAACACAAGAAATGCACATTTCCTTCACAGTACTGTATTGCCAAAATGTCTGATTTTAATTTTTGAAAGTTGCTGATTTGTTCTTCAAGCCATATGAGTCTTCTCCTGTGCCATTTCACCTGTACCCCTCCCCGACTCCTGTTAGCCTCCAATACTAGTTGACAGGGCTCTATAAAAAGAGAGGGATTGTAGCAGTAAAACACTCATTGGGATTTTTATGTGCCCACAATACTTTGCAAGCAAAAAATATTTAAAGCTTCACCATATTATGTGCAGTTTAAGAAAATGTCATGAATCTGCATGTGCACACTTATTATGAAGTGCATACAAGATTGTTTGGAAAATACCCCACCCCTTTAAATTGATGGCTAGGATTATGTCGGTGCTCGGTGAACCATCTGCGTTTCGAAAAAATAGTTTAGAAATACAATAATTTTGAAACTCAAGCATCAGGGGAAAAAGTGTGAATGCATTTTTTTTTTAATGTAATGTTTTTGTTTTGTAAAGTAAAATTATTTATCTCCAAAAAACAGAGGTCTGGGGGGGGGGGGCCCCTCCAAACCCCCCCCCCCCCAAAAAACATGTATTCTAAAAATAATTCTATGCTTTGGAGTCCAAACTGTTGTATTTCGACGCTATGATTGTCGAAACTATGACTATAAACCGTGAACCTGTTTTTGTATAAATGCTTGTCTATGCTCCATGGAACTCTGAAAACTTGCAGATTGTGCGTAAAACATTCTAGTTATCTGAATATCCTTTGCTGTAATGCTATGTACGAATAATGCCAGGCATAGCCCATACCCATTGTCCCTTGCAGGCCAAATACATGATAGTGCAATGCTGCTCTCCAGTTATAGGGTAATGTTAGCAATGCTAAAGTAGGAGGCGCTGAGCCTGACATGTGCCTACTCAAAATCCTAAGAGAGCAAATAAATATTTGAGTTTTATAATGGATTAACTTGCAAGGTAGTGGCAACAAAGTGCATGTGTGGCATATGTACAAAGAATAGGAAGCATGGGTTGAGGTTCCACATCAAAGTAGCTTGCTTACTTACAGTTGGGTTACATAGTCTGAGTGATGCTTTTGCTAAGGCACCTTGAGTAACAGCAATTCTTGTGCTTGAACGTCATTCATGTTATTAAAAAAATAAGACTTGGATGTAGGTAATAGTCTGACAACCTTTCGCCCAGCCAAGCAAGGCATAGTCAATGTTGTCTGACAATTTCTGAATGTGGTCTAGGGTGGAGCTTCGAGTCGTAAGGTATAGTTGTGGTAGAGTCCAGTATAGGAGTCATGGGTGGGGAGGGAAGATAATGTGGTTAGTTTGTGCAAGCATATCTTGGTTGTATTTTCTGTTCATGGAACCTCATTTTCATATTAGTTTTTAACCTCTTGTGGGTGTATTATATGTTTAGGTTTTTAATGTCAAGCTTGCACAGTTGGGCAATGTTAATGGGCTAGACCAAAATATCAAGACTAGTAAGTATAATTTAGATTTATTTTGAGTGAAAGCAAATGTTGGGTACCTGCCTTGTTAAATCTTTTAGAATAGGTGGGAATTGGCTTCAAGCTCTGACCCTTTTTACTTGTCCAAGCACCCAACACGAGAGAGTCTGGTGGTTCCGGCGGCCACCTCCACGAGTAGACAAAATGCCTATCCTACAATACCTCAGGATAGGGACAAGGGGAAGAGCGAGACGGATTCCTAAACCTAGTCAAGGATGGCAAAGATGCAATGTGCAAATCCCTCCATACTGGTCTCAACTCTGACAGTATCAGCAGAGCTATGGCGGCAAGTACAGTGATGCGCAGATTTGCCTGGTTGAGAGAGTCAGGATTTGCTCCAGATGTACAATCCAGGCTGCTCAACATGCCCTTTGACGGCACTCGTTTATTAGGGAACAAAGCTGATGAGAGTTTGGAGAAGCTGCAAACTTCCAAGGCAGCAGCCAAATCCCTTGTTGCTGCAATTGGACACCCTCCAAACCGCCCCACGGGTACACCCTGTAGGGGTGTGGGTCCTTTCATCACTACTCCACATTTGGAAGGGGCAGAGGGCAGCCAGATCAAAGAAGATTTCCCCCACTGACAGGGAAGAAATACTAAGACCTCAACAGCAATGGCTGCCTTACCTTCAGCCACTGCATCAGCTGCTCCAAAACGCCTCCCGAGGTCTTCATTCACAAGACTGCAGTAAGAGGCAGGTTGTCTCAGCATCTGTCAGAATGGCAGGCTATTACTTCCAATACATGGGCATTGGGAACAGTTGGCCAAGGTTACTGTCTCACTTTTCTGCTAAAACCTCAGTCATTCACCTGGGGGGGAGGGCACTTTGAGGGTTCCGTATCCGCTCCTTATGCAGGATATTTTAACCCTGCTAGAGAACAGTGCTATAGAACCAGTAACTGTTATGGAGAGGAACAAGGGTTGGTACTCCCCGTATTTTCTAATCCCCAAGAAGGACGGCGGATTGAGGCCCATCTTGGACTTTTCCTCAGGAAGGACAAATTCAAGATGGTAACCATTTCTCAGATCCTGCAGGCCCTCCAGCTTCAGGATTGGATGGTATCATTGGACCGTCAGGATGCTTACTTTTCATGTGCCAATCCATCTCAAGCAGACAGTACCCGAGGTTCGCCATTGGTGGTGCTCATTATCAGTTTCGAGTTCTGCAATTTAGGCTGACCTCCACCCTGAGGGTTTTCACCAAACTGATGGTGGTTGTGGTAGCGAGTTTCAGGAGGGGTTGAATTCACGTTTACCCCTACCTAGACGATTGGCTGATCAGGGCCGGTTCCCTAGAACAGACCTTGGATCATCTCAGCTACACCTGCCACTCCCTTCAGACTGGACTTCTCCCTCAACTTCAAGAGGTCCCACATGATACCATCACAAAGACTCCAGTTCATTGGAGCAGTCCTGGATGCATCCCTGGGAAAAGCCTCACCGCAGAAGTGAGGGCTCAAGACATTCTGCAGATGGTTACCTAATTCCAGAATGTCCAGCGTCTACCGGCCTTGGATTTTTCTAAAATTGCGTGGCCTCATGGCATCCTGCATTTTTCTGGTTCCAGAGGCTTGCCTGAGAATGAGATCTCGCCAATGGGCCCTCAGGACTCTGTGGTCACTTCTCGGGAAGGAATGTCCGACCTACAATTCCCAAAAGAGTCTTACTGTATCTTCAGTGGTGGGCCTGTTGGGAGAACGTCTTCAAAGGAGAACCATTTTGACAACCATGGCCGGAGGTAACAGTAGTGATGGACGCCACACTCGCGGGGTGGGGAGCCCATACCAATGATCTGACAATCCGCGGTCATTGATCGGAGTCCAAATCACATATCAACATTTTAGAGCTGTAGGAAATCGGACTAGCGCTGAAGTCCTTTCTGCCATCTGTACGGGGAAACAATGTCCCGATAATGACGGACAACACAGTGGCCATGTACTACTTCAATAAGATAGGTGGTGTAGGGTCACTACCACTGTGCAGATAGGCAATGCGGTTCTCGTTCTGGGCAATGCAAGAAGGAATCGCTCTGTCGACAGTTCATCTAGCCGGAGAGAACACAACGGCAGACGCTCTGAGCAGGCAGAGTAGTCTCCCATGAGTGGTAACTAGCTCAGGAAGTCCTTCAATAGATCTTCACCCTTTGGGGAACCCCTCAAATTGATCTGTTCGTGACCGGTACCAACTGGAAGTGCGAACTGTACTGCTCAAGGGAATTTCCCCCAAGAGGAGCGCTAGGAGACGCGTTCGTAGTGGACTGGGAATTTCCACTCTTGTATGTGTTTTCACCAGTTCCTGTCGTTCCTCATGTAATCGGGACGTTGAGAAAGCTCAGGAATCCATGATCATAGTTGCCCTGGATTGGGTCAGGAGGATTGTCCATCTGCCCTCCATTACGTCTTCCACACAGAGAACCTTCTCTCATGAGAGGCGGGTCAGGTTCTCCATCTGGATCTCGGGGCGCTCAGCCTTCACTCGTTGTTCACACATGATTTCTGAGAGGCCTCCTTACACTATATTTTATAAAGACAAAGTGGTACTGAAAGTAAAGCCCACTTTTCTCCCCAAAAATTGTCAGTTTCATCTTACTCAAAAAATAACGCTACCATCTTTCTATCCTCTACCACATCCTGGGAAGGAAGAGTAAAGGCTTCAGAGGCTTGACCCTAAACGTGCACTGAGCTTTTTCATCTCCAGAATTACATGGTTAAGACAGGATGACCAGTTATAAGTGGACTATTCAGGTCACTAATTGGGTTCGGCTATTACCAAACAAACTCTATCCAAATGGATTATATTGGCAATATCGGAATGCTACAAACTGACGGGGAAACATCCTCCCGAACACCTAAAAGCTAATTTGCAGGGGCATGGCAACGGCTTCTGCTTTACAGAGGGGAGTTCCAATAAGGGATATGTGCAGCTGCTACATGGTCGTCTGTGTACAACTTCACTAAACCTAGTTTAGATTCTTCAGGTCAAGAATCTGCATTTGGCAAAGCAGTGTTGCATTCAGTGCATGCACAACCATAAAGAAATTCATAACATACTAAATTCTACTCCCGCCTCCAAATTACTTCAACAGCTTAGGAAGTGTATCACAGATAAGGAACACAATCCATTCGAAGAACAAGTTCATTATCCCTGGTAACTTTCTTACTCCTACGTCCCGTCCCCTTTCCTCCATACTTATGGCACATCTCTGTGTCCTGTGGGACGGGACCGGAGCACTTTTGTAAAAAGCATCCACATTTTTTTTTCAAAAATGTGTCCCTCTTTCCTGCGCGGGGCCCGGCACGCGGCCCTAACCCCGCCCACCTTGGCTCCGCCCCGCACATCGCCCATCAGTCCTTTTCTCTGCACGATCGGGGCCGGACGCACTTGCATCCTCGGAAGATCTTCTTCCTGTTTTTCCCCTCTCTGGCTCTCGCTAGCGTTTGTTTACTAGACTGTCCGTCTTTTAAACTAGATTTTCCAGACTGTTCATCGTGTCACCGTCGCTTTGCAAGGGCGGATCCCCCTCCTCTTTGTTTAGAGTGTTTGGGTCCGGAACACCGTTGGGACTCCTGTTTTTACTGTGACTCCCTTTCGGTCCGGGCTCTTCAACGTCGGTTGGAGCAGTGGGAGGAGCTGTTCGGACGGACTTGTCCTTCGCATTTTCAGGCGTTCATCGGCGAGAAGAAAAAACGCCCGGTAAGTTCTTTGATTTTTCAGAGCACCCCAGCTGGGGGGATACCTTCCCGGGTTCCTCTCGAGCCGGGAGGGGTGTTGATCGCTCTGTTACCGGGGTTCGCCCTGAAGTGCCTGTCGGGCCTAATAATTCTACCAGAGTTTACTCCGAGGGTCTCCGTAAGGGGCCTTTGATCACCGGAGTACATTCCGAGGCCCCTCCTGTGAGGGCTGTGCGTAGACCCAGTTCTACTGAGTCGTGGGGTACCGGAACTTGCTCTGAGGCCGTTCTTTCGGCTTCCCTCAAAAACAAAACCGGGGTATGCCCCGAGGTCTTGGCGCTGGGCTTGAGTTTACCGAACGCATGTTCGAGGCCCGTGCCGATAAGGCTTCTACTGGGCCTAGGTCTGAGGTCCCTCGTACAGAGGCTAAGGCTTCCAACAGTTCTGAGGGGCCGGGCAAGGCCCTGTCGGTGACAGCGCACCGTTCCCGCTCTTGTGGTGACACCAGATCTGTTGAGGGGGCAAAGAAGAAAGTTTCTTCTTTTACCGGCAGTGCCGAGGCTCTTCCTTCGAAGGCTCAGTTGGTGGTTGGTATGTCGTAGAAACATTCCAGGCCTCATAGTACCGGCTCTGCCGAGGTTCTTTACGTTAAGGCTAAAATGAAGACCCTGATCCATCGACTGGGACCCCTGCCTCACTTCCTCACGTGCCGCAGTTCCCCTCAGATGAGGACAAAATGGCCATTTTAGGTACTACACCCCCCCCCCCTACAACTACGCCATCGGCCCCTGGTGTAGGGTTTGGTCCTTCAGGTGAACCGAAGGTCCCTTGTGCGCATCCTTACCAGCCAGTTTATGATTGGAACGCCCGGATGCCTCTTCCGCACAATGTTTCGTTGCCCGTGGGGGCGGCTCCCTTGATTTATGTGGATACGTCGGCGGAGGGGCCTGTGTGGCACCCTTCCCCGTTGCGTCCCTGGATTTGTCCACCTCATGAGAGGCCTCCTCAGGTTCCAAAACAATCTCCTGAGGACGCCTTTTTTGGTAGATTTCAAGCGCTTATGCGCTCTGACCCCATGAGGGAATATTTCAAGGGTCTTTTCAAGGAGATATGTCCACCCGCGCCTCTGGCTCCACCCGTCCCGTCAGTGGTTCTGCCGGCGCCTCCCTTGCCCGTGGTGCCTCCCCCTGCGCTTCCGCCTGTGCCACCATTGTCCCCAGTGGGCAGTGCCTGACTCGGCTCAGCAAGAGCCGGACCTGTCAGATGACCCTCAAGGCGATCAGGACAACGAGGACCTGCCCCGCTCTACCAGAGCTTTCCATGACCGGGTTCTGGACATGATGAGCTTCTTAGATGTTCTGGTGCCCGAGGCACCTGCCCCGCAGGAGGGTGTGCTTTCTGGGGTGTTCACCTTGTCTCCTTTGGAGTGTACCGGCCTGTTCTTGCAGAAGAACGTTCTGGCCGAGGTCCAAAGAGTTTGGGAAAAGCCACACTTGTGGAATTTTTTGTAAATTGAAAGATTGACGCGAGGCACAGGCTACATTCCTCGGAAGAAGTGGCCTTGTCGTCTTGCCCATCTCCCTCCTCCACAGTGGTGGCTGCGGCCACGTTGCAATCCAGACCTGCAGCTTCCTCCTCCAGGACGGTGATTCAGGTCTTGGGAAAGGAGGACAAGCTCCTGGACTCTCTAGGGAGGAAAATCTTTGCCAATTCGGCCTTGCAGCTCAGGCAGGCCAATGCAGAATTGATTTTGGCGGGAGCTAACATGCGGATTTGGAGAAGTCTTTCGGAGTTTGAGGAGCATGTTCCTGGTCGATAAGCTGGAGGATTTCAGAGGAGGCCTTTCCGATGCTAGGGTCTTGGCCCAGGATCTCCTGGAGGCTGCGGCTCATGTAGACACCTCGGCTCGGGGTCTGATGCTAGGGGTTGATACCTCGCGGCAAGCATGGCTGCATGCCACGAAGTTCTCGAAGGAGGTGCAAGACAAGGTCCTGGACTTTCCATTTGATGGTAAGAAGCTTTTTCACTCTTCGACCGATGTAGAGCTCACCAAAGACAGCACTCAGATGGCCAAATCATTGTCTGTTCTGGTTAAGCCTCCCATCAAGACTCAAAGGCCGTTGTCGCAAGGTCGACCTTCCTTTGGTTTTATGGGCTTCCTCAACTGCAGAGTGGATATTCCTGCGGGGAATAACCGCCGTAGACAACAGCATATGCGGTATTTCTCCCGCTCCTCAGCCTCCTCATCAGGTTCAGGTGGCACCGCCACCGATAAACCTGTCAAATGAGGGTTTTCCGTGCTCGCACGAAACCCCGGTGGGAGGACGCATTGCGTCTCATTGGTAGGCGTGGCAGACCATCACAGAAGACAGATGGGTCTTGTCAGTCGCTCGAGCGGGCTTCCGCTTACCTTTACCCCCTACCCAACACCTCAACCCTCCTTTTCAGCTGTCGGGCTCACCTTCCCTCAAGGCCAAGGTTCAGAAACTTCTGCTCCTCAGAGCTGTGGAACCCGTTCCCCTTGGGGAGCGAGGGGAGGGCTTCTACTCCCGGCTGTTTACGGTGCCAAAACCCAACCAGGCTGTCCTGCGCACCATCCTAGACCTTTCCCAGTTCAATCTTTCCTTACCCCAAGAGAAATTCAAGATGATCACGCCCGGCCAGATTCGCTCCTCGTTGCAGGCGGGCGATTGGCTCAGCGTGGTGGATCTTCAGGATGCGTACATGCATATCCTGATTTGGAACCCACACAGGAGATACCTCTGTTTCTCTTTGGGAGAGGAGCACCAGTTTTCGGATGCTTCCTTTTGGCCTCAGTTTGGCGCTGCGTGTCTTCACGAAGATGTCGGTGATCGCGGCCCATCTTCATCTCCAGGGTGTCCATGTGTATCCCTATTTGGACGACTGGCTCCTAGGAAGCCCTTGCCTGTTGGCAGCAGCGGGCAACCTCCAGTCTCTCCTTCAGCTCCTGTTACATCTTGCGCTGTTGGTGAACTGGCGGAAATCCTCCATGACGGTCTCACAGGACCTGACTTTCCTGGGTTTTCGTTGGAACACGATAAACTGCCGAGTGAATCTGACCGGGGACAGAATGGCAGATCTGTTGGCCACGTGTCAGATGTTTACGCAGTCGGAGAGCATGTCGGCCTGGTGGTTCCAGAGGCTTCTGGGCTTCATGGCCTCGTGTGTACTGGCTCTTCCTCTTGCTAGTCTCAAAATGAGATGGACCCAGATGGCTCTTCGGAGTTCCTGGCGTCAGGCTGTGGACCCGGATTCCAATCGGATAATGATTCCGGATTCCATGAGAGTGGACCTGGACTGGTGGTCATCTCTCAGCAACCTGTCAGTGGGCGTGGGGTTCCAGGACCCAGCCCCCATGGTGATGACCATGACAGACTCCTCCCTTTTCGGGTGGGGTGCGACGTTGGATCTTCTTCAGGTCTCGGACCTCTGGCCACCTCAGGACAAGCTCCTGCACATAAATCAATTTGAGCTTCTGGCGCTCAAGGCATTCAGACTTCTCATTGTCAACAAGGTGGTCCGCATAGGAACGGACAATGCGGTGTCGATGTATTACATAAACAAGCAAGGGAGAACAAAGTATCCTCCTCTCGTGGATCTGTCCATTCAGATTTGGGAGTGGGCTGTGCTTCATGGGGGTTTGGCTGCTTGCAGTGCACTTCCTGGGTCGGCTGAATGTCACCGAGGATGCCCTCAGCCGGCGGACAGTGGTCAGCTACGAGTGGAAGTTGAAGGCGGAGATCCTCTCATGGATTTTCTCGTGTTGGGGCACTCCGGAGGTGGACCTCTTCGCCACGGCGGTAAACAAGAAGCTTCCTCAGTACGCCTCCAGAGGGGGCCTGGGAGCCTCCTCTCTGTGGGACGCACTCGAGATCCCATGGCTCAACATGAGAGCTTACACCTTCCCGTCTCTTTCTCTGGTTCATCGAGCAATTTGGAAGTTGAAGAGTTCTGTCAACTGTTCTCTTCCACTGATAGCTGCGTGGTGGCCGGCCAGGTTTTGGTTCTCAGAACTTCAACACCTGTCGGTGTGTCCGCCGATCAGGTTACCAGTAACGCCCGATCTTCACCAAGGGGAACAGCAGATGTGGCACCCCTCCCCACAATCGCTGAACTTGGTGGCATGGTGCCTGAGTTCACGGCTCTAGAGCCTTTGGGTTTGTCTGCGGATAACATGCGCATTATCCAGGCAGCCAGGAAACCCTCGACCAGATCCCCATACAAGAGTAAATGGCTCAGGTTCTGTCATTGGTGTTTGGAGAAAGAATTGGACCCGAGGGTGGCGACGATTGACACAGTGCTGTCCTTTGTCTCCTCCCTAGCAGAGTCGGGGGTTCATGTCTTGTCCTGCAGGACTTCTCTCTCGGGGATTTCCGCCTACCTCTCTACAAACCGGTGTTCTTATTCGTTAACTAACCCGGTGGTGAAGAGACATTTTGCTGGTTTGACACGCCACTACCCTCCGGTTCGTAGTGTGCACCCGCCTTGGGACCTAAATGTGGTCCTGACGGCGCTGTGCCATAAACCCTTTGAGCCAATGGCTAGGGTTGACCTCCAGTACGTGTCCTGGAAAGTGTCCTTTCTGGTCGCAGTCACGTCAGAGAGGAGAGTGAGTGAGCTCCAGGCATTGTCGGTGGAGCATCCTTTCTTGGTCTTCCACAGGGACAAGGTAGTCCTTCAGACGAACCCAGCTTTCCTACCAAAAGTAGTGACTGAATTCCATCTGATCAGTCGATTTCCCTTCCGGTCTTTTTTCCGAACCCTGCCTCGGAGGCTGAAAGGGTTCTACACTGCCTGGATGTCCGAAGAGCTCTTCAAGTTCTACCTGGACAGGACTGCCGAGCTTCGGAGCTCTTCCCAACTGTTTGTGACCTTCGGTAAACCCCAGGGCAGGCCGGCGTCTAAGGCATTCATTTCAAGATGGATTGCTGCCTGTACCACGGAATCTTTCACCGTCCAAAAGCTGAAACCTCCTAAGGGTATCCATGCACATCAGGTGCGAGGCAAGGCAGCTGCGGTTGCTTTTCAGAAGTATGTTCCCTGAGAGTCCATCGCTAGAGCAGCTACTTGGCCTCCCCATCTGCTTTCTGTAAGCATTACTGCCTCGATATGAGCTCTAGGGCTGACGCTCAGTTCGGCCAGGCTGTGCTGAAGAACCTGTTTCAGTAAGGGGTATTTCCATCCACCCATAGTTCCTGTAAGGAGTGCTTGGTAATCTCCCATAAGTATGGAGGAAAGGGGACGGGATGTAGGAGTATTACCAGGTTACTCACCGTAGTGACCACCTTACTCCTTGTCCATAGTCCCCTTTCCTCCATACGCCCGCACGCCGTCCCCTCTAATAATGTTCTTCTGTTATTGCTAATGGGTCTTGGACCCTGCGATAGAAAAGGACTGATGGGCGATGCGTGGGGCGGAGCCAAGGTGGGCGGGGTTACGGCCGCGTGCCGGGCCCCGCGCAGGAAAGAGAGGAGGGACACATTTTTGAAAAAATATTTTAGATGCTTTTTACAAAAGTGCTCCGGTCGGAGAGATGTCCCATAAGTATGGAGGAAAGGGGACTATGGACTAGGAGTAAGGTGGTCACTACGGTGAGTAACTTGGTAATTCGACTGGATGTTCATCCCACTTACTCCTTATCGCCCCTCCCGACCTATCCCGCAGCAGAATTTCCTTTGCGGTTGCAGCCTACGCTATCCCTGGGGGGGGGGGGGGAGGAGAGAGAGAGTAACTGTCGGACACAAGATAAATGCTTCACTCGTAAAAAAAACGGAACTGAGGCCAATGGGTGCTGCGCGTGCTACATATACCTGCAGTGACGTCGACATCGAGATGGAGGCCTTCAAGGGACATCGAGTTGACGGGCATCAAGCGCCCCTTGCTGAAAAAGAATTCTGAAGCAGCAAAGCTGGATATTGGAAATATCAAAGATGAGGAATACGTGGGAGGAACATCCAGTCGAAAGAAGGTTACCAGGGGTAAGTAACTTGTTCTTTGCACCCAAACCTTTGGTCATTGTGCCTTTTCAAAACTTTGCGAGCGCATACCTGCCTGCTCTGTGGGGCCTCCTGATGGACTCTTCCCCAGCTCCTCACAATCTCAACCAGCCAATGCTCCGCCACACATCAATGTGGTTCCCAATTGCGCTCACTCGTGCTGTTCATAATATAATGGGGCCTGGGAGGTGCTCCTGGTTTTTGCATCGCACCAATCCACATCCCACAAGTAGAGGCGCCCGTATTACTATGGGGTCGGCCAGCCCCTCCTAAATTATGCCCTGCGCCCTATGTCTCTGCATCTCAAGGGAAGCCTTCAATAATCAACCTCTTCTACAGATCCCATATACACTCTGGTTCACTTCCACGTTCCAGGGGATGGGGCGTCCTTCCTGGTGAGCGACTACTCCTCAGGTTAAGCAGTGCTGGCGGCCTGGAGGCTGCTGACTCGCACATTCTGCTGGTGGTATCGCATCTCATGTTCCCCAGCGCAGAGTGTGCTGCGCTCGTGGGCCCCCTCCGTTGCAGTCAGCCTGACGTGTGTACGACCACAGTAGGCCTGATCATCTCCGCAGAGTCACTTCTGTGGTGTGGTCTACTGCCTCACAGCTGCCTGACCAGCGCCCCTCCCTATGCCATCCGCATCACAGGGCGCGATGCACTATGCGTGTAGCTCCGGGGCCAGCAGCGGGCAAGCAAGACTACCGCCTACACCCGCTGACAGATCACACACTCGCGGGTCAGTGCTGGCTCACTCCGCTACCAGCAGTTGCCGCACTCCTCACCCAGTGTGCTTGGGTCGTTTGCTGCGGCCTCCGGCACTGATGCTGTTCTCGTGCCGCCGCCCCACACCTGTGCCTCCTGCAGTGCAACAGGCATTCATCCTCCAGAAGATCAGTAGGAAGTGAACAGAGATTGGGGTTTGCCGGAGAAAGTTATAAAAAACGTCTCCACTCTGCACAGTGCTCAAGTGCAGTCCGCCTACTTGGCTCGCCACGCAACAGCGCCCACCGAACTGATGGGCTCCTGATTAAGGATTGTCAATTGGAAATGCATTTTGTATATAACCAAGTACATGTAGGAGATTACTTAATAGTTGACTTTAGTTTTTCTTCACATAATATATTGTTTAAATCCATATGAATATTATTTGAATATGGATATTTGCTATAAATCTGTAGACAAAAATGCTTTGTCATAAATAAGAGCTTTGTATACAAATACGTTCACTGCTGAGCAAGATCGGGTCTGATACAAGGGATAGACATGGAAATGGTCAAGGTGAAAGAAAGAGGCAAGTGATCCCCTAGGTCAGAATGAAGGTGACTCGGATAACTACAGTGTTTCCTAATACCATCTGAAACATAGAAGTAGTCAATATGTGAGGTCGACACTCCTCTATGCCAAGTATGTTTAGTAGCAAGAGATGATGGCAAATGGTCCAGCAAAGACAAGTCCCACTCCTTGAGAAAAAGATCCAACCTAATACCTCGTCTAAGATTCACATGCTGCACCGAAGGAAGAGGCTCTATAGAGTTCCACCTGGCAACCTCTGCAAAGAAGGAATTAGAATTCCCCTCCCAAGATAACTTGAAAACCACATCCCCTCTGAATCAATTCGTACATGATTTCTCCAATCCCCTTCTCTATAGTGTCAGAAGTAACTCTGATAGGATTCCCTTAAAGATGGAGTATCAGTATCGGAGAGAAACCAACACCCAAGTTTAACTCGATGGCCAAAAGCCACTCCGAGCAGCACCGAACTTCCCACGAAAACCCCAAATTGCGGTCTATAGCAATGGTTAGACCTCTTCTCGGGTGCCCCTCCACCCCCCCCACCCTAACCGCAGGACAGGGTAGCAGATAGTATGATACTCGGTGTGCAGTCATAATGTCGAAAAAAAATGTCGAATGACAAAAATGTAAAAAAAAATATTGGGGAAAAATAAAGTAGAATATTTTTTTTATTTATGTATTTTGTGTTTGGTAAGTATAAAAAAATGGGTAAAGTATTAAAAAAAAGGGGGTTGAGGGGGAACTCCCCCCCCCCCCCCCCCCCACCCCCTCATTTCGAAAAAAAACCGTATTGAAAAATAAATGCGACTTTTTTTTCGACATTTTGTTTTCGACCAAATAACTATAAACCATGATACCCATCTAACAAAGGATTGGCCATCAGTATAGTCTCGTGAAGTAGATATATTCTTGGAATACTAGTACAAGTTGGATTAAGCAGCAGTTTATACAAATTTGAACTACCACAAGTATTCCAAGATATTACTTCAATGACCATCCTGTCATGCATGTACCTGACCTTGCCTTAGACTTTCTAAAGATCTAAAAGCAGGTTGTATCCAAGACCAGTCCTGGCCATTGCCCAAAAGCTCTTGGCTTACTTTCCAACTCAACTTCCCCAAGTTCAAGGCAGTTCCACAAGGTCTTGGGGTTCCCTTCCCCAAGAAAATAACACTATTCCAAAAGGCCCTCTGGGTTCCCTTCCCCCAAGCCAGCAACAATGTCTTAGGTTTCCCTTCCCCCAAGACATCGACTTGTCCAGCTTGCTGACTCACACTCAGTTTGTCTCTTAATATTGAAAATCAGTTTCTGGTCAAATTTACACTCCTTCCGATTCATTAATGGTTTACCAGATTGCTCTCTTCTGCCTTCACTGCAGCAATCTTTTGTAAGTGAAGATTTGTTTACTATATTTTTTGTGGCTTTCACAAGGCACAGGCACAGTTTGTCGTTCCACCCATTACAGGGCACGCAACCGATCACCCTAGGATTTCTTGCCCACACAAGGTTTCCTCTCACTGCCCCTGTGTTCTGATTCAAAATCACGTTGGTTTCGAGGGGATTGGGTCCTCCGGCGTATTCCATATCTATGACATGTAATCACCACAGCGGTGCTGCTTCGGAAAATCTTCGGCTCCTGCGTCGATGACGTCGATACACCGCCCTCAAGGACCTCCTCCGACTGCCGACATCACTGGATGTTATAAGTAGGACGCACGACGCCCGTAGCCTCAGTTCCGTTTTTTCCGCGAACGTGTTAGCTTCGGAGATCTCGGCGCGCCTCGACTCTTTGGAGTTTCTGTTCTTTCTCGGTTCTTCGAACCTGTTCGTATTGTGAAGAATTTCTTCGTGAAGATGTCTACCTCGTCTTCATCCCCGCGTCTGGGCTTTAATTGCAGGGACTGTGGGGTCCAAGATGTCGGTGACGGTCTCGCACGACGCCTGCCTCTGGTGCCTCGGGGAGGCCCATGACACGGATGACTGTGTCGACTGCCAGTCGCTCACATCCAAAGCCTTGCGGGAGCGCAAGAAGAAACTGTCGGTAGGTAAGGTGTCCAAGCCACGGAAGTAGAGGTCTGCAGGGCTTTCGACAGACGATTTGAGGGGTGACTCTACGTATCGTCGTCGGAAGTCCAGGGGGTCTCGGTCCCGCCACTCCTCTGCCTCTTCGAGGCACTCCCGGAAGTGCTGTCATCGGTCGCCTTCCCCGTCAGCGGTTCGCTTAGCCCACCAAGCATGCGACGCCGGAGGAATGGGCTTCCTTCGGTAAGAAAATGTTAGCGATTCTCGAATCGCAGGGCACTGGTCCGTCCACGCCTCCAAGTGGGGTTGGTTGTGATCGGTCGAGAGACGACGCTTGCACGCCTTCGGGCTCGGGTGGTCAGCACAATTCGCGGGAGAGGTCCCGTTCGGACAAGGGGAAACGTTCTCGTCATTCCCGGTCCCGGTCCTCGACGCGCTCGAGACTGTGTGCATCTGTGGTGTCTTCGAGGAAGACGTCGACGCCAAGGTCGTCGACTGACTCTTTCGAGGCCCCACCTCCAAAGAAGTCATCGATGCCATCGATGCCATCGGCGCCCAGGCTGTCGAGGGACACGCTCTGAGCTCCGGCCTCGAGGCCTGTGTCGATGCTGTCGGCGCTGCATTCTGCGTCAATGCCGATTCACTCGACGCCTTTCGAGGCTGTTTCGACGAGGGGTACCCCGGGGCTCGGTGGAACCCCCTAGAGAAAGGCTCTGGCCATGGTCCAGCATGGCTTTGTTCCACATTCTGTGCCTTCTTACCGCCATCTTGAGTTTATTTCAGAGGTGGATGAGGGCTCTGATGATGGCATGGTTCCTGATATGGTGCCAGACGAGATTCTCTCGGGCCATAGCCAAATTGAGGACCTGCAGCAGTCCCTGTGGGCTGGACATCTCTCCGGAGGTGGAGTTTTGTAGGCCTGAGCCTGGCACTCATGCCAACTCATCGTACCGGCGCCTTATGTCCAGGGTCACCGAGTACTTGGGATGGTCTGCTCCCCCAGGGGATTTTCTTCAGGATGACCTTACGGATATCCTCGACCAAGGTCCACCAACTGACCCGGTACTGCCATTCCATATGGCTCTACAGAAGAGGGTGGCAGTGGCTTGGACTGCTCCGGAGAGTCTCCCGGCAGTGGGCAAGTCTTTGCCGCGAAAATACCGCCCAGCCAATAGTGACCCCTGCTACTTGACCAAGCACCCCACTCCGGAGAGTTGGTGGTTCAGGCGGCTACGGCCCCGGCAAAGCAGGTGTCGTATCCTACCATCCCTCCCGATAGGGACGACCAGCGTTTTGACGGCTGGGCGAAGAAAGTATTTTCTTCAGGGGTATGGCGCTTCAGGCGGCCAACTCCGTATGTGCCTTGTCGCGTTTCACGCACACTCTGCGGAACTGTCATTAGCGGCTCAACATATTTCTGAAGGGGACGAACGGGATAGTTTCCTTGCCATGGTTCAGGATGGCAAGGATGCCATGTGTGAGGCCGTTTAGTTGGGGTTGGACATGGCAGATTGCGTCAGCCGGTCCATGGCGGCGAGCACCGTAATACGCAGGTTTGCGTGGTTGCGGAAGTCGGGGTTTGCTCCTCATGGGCAGGCCCCGCTCCTCAACATGCCCTTTGATGGGGAACATCTTTTTGGCAGCAAGGCTGACGAGAGCCTTGAGAGGTTGCAGACCTTAAAAGCTGCAGCAAAGTCGTTGGGCGCTGCAGTTCGCCAACCTCTGCCTTTTCGTCCTATGGGACAGCAATGGAGGGGAGGTTCCTTTCGTTATTACTCATCCTTTGGTAAAGTGAGAGCAGCTGCCAGTCAAAGGGGCCACCGTAGGAGTGCCAGATGTGGAAAACAAGGTACTCGAGGTGCCAAGGCCGCTCGGGCTGTTGCCTCTTTGCCCTCAGGCAGCGCCGCAGCCGCTTCAGCTCAGTCATGAGGCCATGTCCCATGGTTCGCTGGTTGGGGGAAGGCTGGCGCAAAATCTTGTAGAGTGGCGTGCCATTACTTCAGATGTGTGG
Organism: Ambystoma mexicanum; assembly: GCF_040938575.1. Taxonomy (NCBI): domain Eukaryota; kingdom Metazoa; phylum Chordata; class Amphibia; order Caudata; family Ambystomatidae; genus Ambystoma; species Ambystoma mexicanum. The sequence goes on from NC_090923.1 coordinate 1,223,427,528, forward strand.
GTTCTGGAGATCCTATCCCACGGCTACTGTCTTACTTTCCGGCAGAGGCCTCAAGACAATCCACCGGGGAATCTCTCTTTGAAGAGTCTGGATCCGCTCCTTGCGCAGGAAATTCAATCCCTCTGGAGAAAGGCACCATAGAACTGGTGCCTGTAGCGGAGAGGAACAAGGGATGGTATTCCTGTTATTTTTTGATTCCCAAGAAAGACGGGGGATTGAGACCCATCATGGACTTGCGCGGTTTTAACAAACTCCTCAGGAAGGACGAGTTCAAGATGGTTACTCTTTCTCAAGTCCTCCAGGCCCTTCAACTTCAGGACTGGTTGGTGTCTCTCGACCTCAAGGATGCTTATTTTCATGTGCCGATGCATGGAAAGCACAAGTACCTGCGGTTCGCGGTTGGCGACTCGCACTTTCAGTTTCGGGTCCTGCCGTTCGGATTGACCTCCGCCCCGAGGGTCTTCACCAAGCTCATTGTAGTGGTGGCAGCTCACCTCAGGAAAGGGGGGGAATTCGCGTCTACCCCTACCTGGACGATTGGTTGATCAGGGCGCGCTCTCCCGAGCAAGTCCTGGATCATCCGTCAGTCACCTGCCACTCCCTCCACAAGCTAGGCTTCTCCCTCAACTTAAAGAAGTCCCATTTGACACCAACTCGGAGGCACCAGTACATCGGAGCAGTGCTCCACGCGTCCCTGGGGCAGTGTTTTCCTGATGGAGGTGTTGCTCTCGGGCAGACAGCCCGCCACAAGGTCCCTGGACTGTTGCCGTTGGCGTAAATGCTGCGACTGGTACAGGGTTAAGAATGTGGATCCTTTTGCATGTGACATTCCCATGGTTCTCTTTTTTGCTTTCTTTGGCCCACAGGGGCTTGCAAGTGGGTACCGTTAAAGGTTACCTGGCAGCGCTGTCCATATTTAAGCGCTTGTCTGGAGTGTTCCTATTTAAAATTCCTTTAATTTCTCAGTTTCTGAAAGGGCTCACTAATGTGTTCCCTCCGTCACCTTTCCAGGTGCCCGGTTGGGATTTGAACCTTGTTCTCAAGTTTCTGATGGGTGCTCCGTTTGAGCCTTTGCATTCATGCCCTTTGAGACTCAACTCTTATAACTGTATTTTTGGTTGCGGTCACTTCCGCTCGCAGAGTGAGTTAGTTAGTTACAGGCACTTTCAGTTAAGCCACCTTTCACTGTTTCATAAGGACAGGGTTCTCCTTAGAGTTCGTCCTTCCTTTCTTCCGAAGTGGTGTCGGAATTTCATTTAGGCCAGAAGGTTGTTCTTCCGGCGTTTATCCTCCTCCACATCCTGGTAAGGAAGAGGAGAGGCTCCATAGGCTTGATCCTAGGAGAGAGTTAAGCTTTTATATTTCACGCATGTCCCGGGTCAGAGTGGACGATCAACTCTTCATTGGTTACGCTGGAAAGAGTTTGGGACAAGCTGTGACGAAACAGACTGTCTTGCTGGATTATTTTGGCTACTCTGAGTTACCGCTTGGCGGTTGAGGACCCACCGGTCGGCTTGCTGGCCCATTCTACCAGGGGTATGGCTGCCTCTACTGCCCTACAGAGGGGTGTTCCTATTCGTAACATCTGTGATTCAGCCACCTGGGCTTCGGTACATACTTTTGTACGTCACTACTCCCTCGATTCCATCCGTGGGCAGGATTTGGCCTTTGGCAAGGCGGTCCTTTACTCCACAATTTGATTGGGCATTCTATATTTCTGTTTTCTAAATTCTTTTCCCACCTTCTTGCATTGGTACTGCTTTGGGAGTCTGTCATGGATATGGAATACGTCAGAGGACCCAATCCCCTCAAAGAACATGTTACTCTCTTACCTGGTAACGTTCTTTTGATGGGGATGGTCCGAAGAAGTATTCCATATCGCTCCCTCCCTGCCTTCCCCGCTACAGAATTTCTTATGCGATTGCAGCTTACGTTTCCGCAAGGCTTTGTGTGTCAGACTGGCAGAAGACTGGTGCCACACATTCTGGGGAAAAAACTACAACTGAGGCTACAGGCGTCGTGCGTCCTACTTATAATATGCAGTGACGTCGGCCGTCGGAGGAGGTCCTCGAGGTCGGCGTATCGACATCGACGCAGGACGCAGATGCCGAAGATTTTCTGAAGCAGCACAGCTGTGGTGATTTCATGTCATAGATATGGAATACGTCGTCGGACCATCCCATCGAAAGAACGTTACCAGGTAAGAGAGTAACTTGTTCTTCTCCTTGCCAGTCTCTTGGCTTTGCCGCACTGTGTTCTTCCATACAATTCACTCTGTGATTCTGACTTTCCTTCACCACATGACTTTCACACACTTCAGTAATGTTCATTACTTGCTTTTCACTTTATTCCGTAAAATTCACTCTTGGTCTTTCAATATTCATGTATCTTTACACATGCTTGTCATCGAAGGCTTAGCAAAGCTTTCATTTTGTTTGGTATTCAATATGCTTGTTACTTTCTTTCACTTATAGTTTAACTTGCTCCTATTGTTCAAAATAACCCCTCACTTTGGGTTCACTTTTAATACGCACCTATTTCCTTTCATTCGGCAATCACGTTTGCCCCATAGTAGCCCCAGGAGCACCCCGGTACGAGTGTTCCCTCTGTCACTCACTGGCCCTTGGAGGGTCTCCGGGGTCTTCTCTTCATGTTCTCTGCTCCACGTACACGTTTCTGTAGTGTTGTGAGCCCCATTAGCATTTCAGAAATCTGTGGGTTGCTGGCAACTCCGCTTGTCACTCTGCAGACGCTACCGGTAACTTGCAGCACTGGAGTCCCTTCCGTGCCCCACAGCTCTGGCTGTGGGCACCCGACCAAAGAAGCTCTAACGGCTTTGGCCATCACATGGCGTAAATAGGCCTCAGCGTTGTAGTCTCTTCTGAATAATTGCCAGCGTCCTGGCCTCCAGGTAGGACCCTCCTCCGCAGCCACCTCCTTGGCAGGATATCTCTCCTCGCAGGCCTGCACCTCCCGACCCGGCTTCTCTCCTGCTGGTCTCCCCCTCCTGACTGTTGGTGCCACCTTTTATGCACCTGTAACCTATTAACAGGTTGCCGGTGTGAGCCCTTCATTCCATTTGCCTGACCAAAATTACTGGTGTTCCCTGGACATGCCTGACTGTCGCTACAGTATTCAAGCCTCTTCCTCGTCTCTGTACCAGAGTGGTGTATTGGCTTGGTAGTGTCTACCACTCCTATTCGCCTCTTCCTCGTCCCAGTACTAGAGTTGTCGGACTACGGGGAACTATGCACACATCCTGTTGGTTTTTATTTTATTTTGGCCTGATGGTATTAGGGCAGTGTTGGGTGTTTACCTTCCCTGAATATGAAATCTTCCTCCTATTATCTTAACACTAGAGTGTAAATACATTGAGGGCATTTTCCAAGATACTCCCCACCCCTCCCCCCACCCCAAGTCTCCTCTACCCAGGTGATCCTCGCATATCCACCCCCAGGTTTGGGATTCAAAAGCAATGGCCCTTCCTTTTCCTCAAGATCCTCTGCTCAGGTGGGAAGTGCGGACGCCTTCGGGTTCCTCACAGTTCCCAGAGTATTTGCACAAGGCACCTTTCTCTTTCACGTGCTCATTATGACTCTAGAGATCTTCATCCCAGTTTCTCTTATGGATCTAAAAGGAGTACTTGCTTGACAGTAGCAAACTTGGGCTTGTTCGTCCCGTCTTCCTTCACAAGATCTTATGAAAAAAGGTATGATGTCTTGGACTTTGGGAGTTCCTCACTGGAACGGGAGTCCTTCTCACCAGAGACCTGTTTGTTAAATGGACATCTGTGGCATTCTTATGTTCCCAAGTTGCACTTTGTGTGTGAAACAGCCAGGAACCATAATCTGTGATATTTTTGCCCCGTTTCTCTGAGAATTTCATTCTTAAAAGTTCCATAGGCATGCACCAGACTGATTACCTTCGAATGACCTCTTTCCACATTTTGTTAAACAAAAGTTTCTCCAGAAAACCAAATAAAAACTTGTATGATAAAATAATGTATATAGTACTATTAGGTGTTGGTAAATGTGCTTGGCTCACTAAGACAAATGTAACATATGACTACAATGTTTACTGGACGAATTTATAATTGAACAGTCTACAATCTCTAAAAAAAAAAAAAAAAAAAATCACACTGTTGGTACAATGTAACAATTCGATATTTCCTTGTGTTTTGCTGTTGCCACGAATACACTCTAGTTAGTTTCTCAGTGCACTTCCTTTTTGAAAGAGTTCAGATAAAAATAAATTGACTTTTTTGGTGAGCCCCAAGACAATTTTGCATGCTGACCGCTGGTTGGTTTTTTTTTATTCAAGTGCTTTAAAGTATTTAACTTTTTACACTGTGTATATTAAAAAACAAAAATTACAAGATACAACACATTAAAATTCATTGTGCTACTAAAATCTTTTTAAAATCAGATGTAAAATTATACAGTGATACAAGAGCTTATTTCTCAACCTGTTAATATCCTAGTCCAAAAGTAATTCAAATCTAAAAGATGTTGATTGTACACACATTTTCCAAACATTTTTGTACGGAGGTCGGCTAAGGCCCCACAATCAACACACAAGTGCTTCAGTTTCTATATCTGAAGCACAAAATCTACAAGTTCTATCAACTTTGCACATGTTTTCTGTAGTGTCCGTAACTTGTCTAGTATGGTATAAATTCACTTTTAGCCCCTGCATGTCATTTCTGAAGGCTGTAGAGATGTATGTTTCATCAAGTAAGGTGAAATTATATTGGGTTTAATTTCAAGTCCAAAATAGTTTTTAGGAAGCTGGTAATTCATTAAAGAGGCTCTGTTGTCAATCCAGTTTGCCTCAAATAGTTTCCTCTTGACCATTACAGGCACACTTAACTCAGTCTCTGTGTCAGTATTCACTAACATGGCATTACATAATTGTGTCCAGAGTAAAAGTTCCTTGCACGAGAAACATTCCAGCTCAACATTTAATCTCAAACAAACTGGGTTAAGATGGAGATAGGTTTACTAAAAAGTTGCATGATTCTCCATTTGACTCGGGCAAACAACGAAATTGGACCTAGTTTATGTCGTAGGGCTGCTACCTTAACGAATCAAAAGCATTCTCCAGAGCAGTGCCTCCATTTTTGCCCACTCCACCAGAAAATAGGCAAACTCTGCACCATATAAAATGTGCCTTTTTTTTGGGTGGTAATAATTTAATGTGGTCAAAATGGGGTGGGGGGGAGAAACGACAATCTATTGTCCAATAGCCGAAGTTCTGTAACACTTACAAAGGTAATTGATATATATTTTTCTTATGTCTTTTATTCACATTTTACATTTATTTTCAACTATGAGCCTCTGCCTCCCCTGCCCCCTGATAGGGTCTTGCAGTGTCCAAACTTGTGAAGTCCTGTTAGGTTGTACTTTTCTCTTGTTTCTAGGAGTCCAGTTTCTATTGCCGTTTTAGATCAGCGCAAGTTAAATATTCTAATATTTTGTGGGCATCAATGTTGTATATAATCCCTTTTCAGGTAGTCCATAATCACTACCCAATCCCTCCCAAATGTTCCTGCGTCTCCCTGTATCCGATATGTGATCCCCTATGTCCCAAAGTTTGTAACCAACACAACACATTAGGTGGATCTTTGTTTCCAGTTTTTTGCTATTACTAACATGCTGCTATCAATATAGTAATCGGGACTCGCTTCTATTTTGCGATTGATTCATCTTCTGGACCAAGGAGCCCGCATAGTTTCCAACCCAGAGAGATGGCGCCTGTTCTTCTGGAATCATGCTTGTTATGTGGCCATTAATGACTTCCCAGAAGCTTTTTGTCTTGGGGGCACTCCCACCACACATGCTTCTGAGATTCTGTATGATACATTGTATGTAATCTCTTGGGTGTGTACTGCTATTGTATCATTTTATACCATGCCTCCCGAAATTTAATAGACGTAGTTTGCTTTGGAATATTCCTCCACAGATCTTCCCAGCATTTAAGTGAGGTTTCTTCGCCTGTAGATTACTCCCACGCTACTTGATATGGCCATATTTTATAGTCTGCTTTCTTGAAGGATCTGATAATAACTTTGAGGTTCGCCGTTTGTCTCCTGAATGTGTGGTTAGGTAGTCTTCAATATCAATTGTCTGGTCGCGGCGTTGCGTATCTCTGGCTGCATCCGTCAATACTTCAACTGTATGCATTCATATCTGTTTCCTTTAACCCTAAATGGACCTTGCATGCTTCAGATGTTGCTACCTCACTGTCCCAAAGTCTCTTATTTTCAAGCACCCCCTGTTTCCGTCATTGTTTAAATTTAGCCTTTTCCGTGCCCAGGGTGAAACTGGTATTCCCGAACATAGGGGTCAATGGAGAGAGGACCAGGACGACAGAAAACCCCTCTTTAGGTACCTATCCCAGATGTCGCACGTCGTTCTGAGTACCACACTGCATCTAGCTCTCTGGGGCCTATCCTTCCCTGGTGGCCATAATCCGGCCAATGGACAATCCCGCCACTGCTCTGTCCATTCGAGCCCAGACCTTGTCCTTTCTCTCCGAGGGACATTTATTTTGCCATATGAATTTAGTTATCATTTTTCTGCGGAATCGGAAGAGTTTGAAATGTATATAGGAGTTTGGTGAGAGTCAACATTTTTTACTGTTCGGCCTAACCATGAAATCCGAAGGGGATTCCATCTCGAAAAAATCCTATTTTGTTTTTAGCCGTAAGTAAATTTTGATATTTTGCTGGTTACTTCCACCCCTAGGTAAGCGATGCTAGCTCCCGCCTGTTGAAAGGCAGAACCACTAAGCAAAAGGACGCTTGTTCCTTTTATGCCCATTTCCAGCATTTCTGATTTGGCCATGTTTATTTTAAGGCCTGGTGGCTTTTCCTGCTGCCATATTGCCACCAGTGCTGGAATCAAAGTTTCTGGTTCCACTAATGTCATCGGCATATCATTGGCGTATGCTGCTGTCTTGTGTTACCCCCAAACAGTACTCCTTTTATATTTTGATCTAATCTAATTGACGCCAACAGTGGTTCTAAATGGATGGCATATAGGTGGGGAGATGGATTGTGGCACGCTCTATCTGTATCGTGTTAGATAGTTGTTAGTTAATTGAGAACTGTATCGAGGGGGAGTTGGCTTCTACCATCCTAATGCATCATGGTCCGAACCCCATATGCTTAATTACTGAAATATGGCCATTCTACCCTCTCGATGGCCTTTTCGGTGTCGAGATATCCACGTCCCTGGGGTCAGTTTGATTTCTAACTTATGTGTAACCTTTCTCGTATTATCCCTAGTCTGTCTCCCTGTAATAAAGCCTGATTGATCTAGACCTATGACGCCTGCCAATATCTCCCTACCAAGATCTCTGTGTAAATGTTGACGCCTACATTTAGCAACGCAGTAGGTCTATACGAGCTACAACTTCTTAAGTCTTTATTTGGTTTCCCAAAAAGAATACTTTTGCGTCTGCCATAGAGCGGGTTATACTCCCTACATGTTGAAATAATACTTATCTTGTTAGAAAAGGCGTAAGGTTTTTGTGAAACGCTGAATAGCCATCCAAACCCAGCGCGTTATTATTGGGAAGAAGCCTTATTATCATGTCTACCTCCTCCTGTTATTTCCTTTTTTAGTGTTTCCCTTTCTTCTTTGATCACCTTGGGGATCTGCACCTTGTCTAGGTAATACTGTATCTGTTGATGTTTGGGTTGCTCTGAGGAATAAAGCTGTTTATAATAAGTCGAAAAAGAGTTTGATGTCTTCAGAGGGTGACATTGTACTGTCTTCTTGCCTGCTTACCACTACGTTGTTTCAGATGTCTTGCTAGCATGTTATCTGCTTTATTTGCTTTGATGTAATATCGCTGCTGAAGCTTAAGTAGTGCTTTCTCTGCCCTACCTGTCCTTAGTAATTCTAATTGTCTGTTTTATCTCTTTTACCCTTTTATAATTCTCATTGTTCTTCTTCACTGCTAAATCTCTTTGAGATTCTGTGTGCCTTCGATATCCTTTTCTATCCTATCCTTCTCTTTAAGCCTTTGAGCGTTAAGAGAGATTTCTCCTCCCAAGCACTGCTTTAAATGCGTCCCAAACATTATCCAGTGATACCCCGGCGTATCATTTATTTTGAAAGTACCTTTTTAATTGTATCTTCGATTGTATCTTGAGTTCTTGTGTCACATCAAATTTCCCAAGGCATTTTCCAAGACCATAATGGGCTGCGCTGTTTCATTCCCCTTAAGTGGACACTTATAGGAGCATGGTCTGACAGCGAGATTGGGTCTAATTCTATCTGTGACCCCAGTATCCACAGGGTTCCCAGTACATAATCTAACCTGGAGTAGGTGCGATGCACATGAGAACCTGTACAGTCGGTTTCCTTCCCTTTTTTTAGTATGCCAAATATATTTCAGTGCCATTCCTGCAAGCTCCTGGATTGAAATGGATAGGGTCTGTCCCCTATTGGTGGTTTGGCCACTCCTATCTAACACTGGGTCCCAGGCGAAGTTAAAGCCCCCTGTTAATGTTCCCTTTCGCAAAGCTTTCCAACTTCCCTAAAGCCTTTTCTATAAAGGCGTCTGGTCCCGTGTTGAGCATATATGGTTCCTAATGTTAAAACCCTGTTTTCTAACAAACTTGAAGGAACAAATATCTGTGCTTTGGGTCAGCTTGAGTGTTAAGTATCTTGGCCCCCAGAGAATTTCTTATGCCGATCAAAACTCTGGTAGTTTTCTCTTTGAATTTGCTTGGGCGACTTGATAACTGGTGCAACGTAGCCTGTCTCCCTTTTTTAATATGCGTCTCCTGAAACAATATTATGTCTGCAGCACCCCTGTTTTATTTGTGCTACTCATTTTTTTTGCGTTTTACAGGGGAGTTCAGGCCCCGTATAATGTGAGTTTTTAATACCATTGCTGCTAGATCTGTATTCTCTTAGACTCTTGTATTCGCCTCTTGTATTGTCTCTGTGGCGATGGGCACTGCGTTTCCCTGTTCCCTACAACCCCCCCCCCCCCCAAATCCCAGTCTAGACACGGTATCCAATGATACATTCCAAGAACTTGGGAACTGGCCCACGTTCTAAACCGGAACAATTAAGGTCATTATAAATTCCTATGGATTCCAAGTGGTGCCCCACTTGCTACCCCTCCCTGCTGCTGTTAGGCCGCTGGTTTCTTCTTTTCTTCCCCCATCCCTCTAAACATATCCCCCCACCTAATGCTTGCCTTAAGTACTTCCAACATTGTCTAAGGACCATCCCCCCTAGGACCCTGTGTCTTTATTCCTCATCGATCTTACTCCCCTCTTAGTTTCGACAGGGGGCCTTTAAGTTTGCCTCCCCTTTTCACACCTGCGGTAAGCCAGTCCCAAGTTCTATTCCTCTGCCGTGGGGCCCCTCGCCAATTCTCCTTGGGGTCCGCCTCGGTGTCCTCAATTTCCAGACCATCGATGCATGTAGTGGCCCTATGTTTGCCACCCCATGAGAAGAGTAATCCAAAGGGAAATGTCCACTTAAGGATTTTCTTTTTGTCCTTTAGTACCTTTTGATATTGGGCCCATTGCTCTCCTTTTTTGTAATGTGGTGGCAGCCAGCTTCTGAAACAACTGGACTCCTGATCTATTTATTGAGATTGTTTGTCCCCAAACTGCTTGGAGGATTTTTTTTCTCTTCATACGATGCCAGTGCAGCCAACACATCTCTTGGCTTGTCTCCCAGTCCTGTCCTTTGGGGTCCCACCCTATGAATGCAATCGATTCTGATGTCCTCAGTGATGGGTTCCATCGTGAGGGTGGCTAAGCATTGTTAGTTTTAGGTATGCGTCCAAATTAGTTTCTGACAGACCTTTAATTCTTATGTTCGTTCTTCTAGAACTGTTTTCAAGGCCTTCCGCCTTGATTTCCAAGTTATGCGTTTCTGTAGCAATCTGTTCTAACAAATCTTAATTCTGCTTGACCTCATTGAAGACTTGGGACAGTCCTTGCTCCATAGTGTCTACCCTGTTTCCCAAGTTATTGATCCCTTATCTGACCTCTTTCAGGGAACTCTTTAATTCTTCTTTCAAGTGTGCCATTTTCTCCTGAAGGGATGCCTCCATCCTTTCCTCCATTCCTTTTGAGGCAATCCTGCAGGTCCTCCTTGCTGAGTGCCATGACACTGCTCTCTTGAGGTTCTGCGACTCTCTTGTGTTGTTTGTCTGTCTTGTTTGCTGAAGTGCTCACCAGTTTCAGTTGCAAGCAACGTTCCAGTTGCCCCTTTTTCATAGCCTTAACTCCCTGTTGTGCTGGGGTCTGTTTCCCTTTGGGTCTTGGCATCTGAGTATGATGCACAGAGCTCTGCCAACTCAACTTGTATGATATGACAAAACTGCTTGTAATGCTTTTGGGTTATCTAATAACTGCCCGGGGGGCTGTTCCCTTCCCAGTTGCTTTGCTGTTATTAAAGTCAGGGTAAGAAGCTTCAGGGACCTTCTTTCTGGGTGTGTTCAATAGATGCTTGGTCCACTCCTGCTTTTTAGCACATGCCCCCTGTGTATTACCAGTAGATGTCTTTATTTTGGGCCACTGCTTCTGTCTTTATTTTGAGCCACTGTTAAGCTCTTCCGTCGGGCAACATTTCGTAGTTCGGTTTTCCCGGGTTTCCTTTGCTGTACTTCACCCCTTGGGGTCCTTTCCCTTATTTGTGAGCCCTATAGGGGAGATCTCTGGGATTGATGCCCTTCTTTCACTGGTTTCCCTTCTCGGCTATTTAGGGGCTGTATTGGTATTCCTCGTTCATAGACCACGGCTCCCCCCCCCTCCAAACCAAGCTTCTGTGTCAGTACAGGCTCGTTTTATACCTTTTTGTAAGGATCCACTCTTCTAATAGCTGCCTCCTGCTTGCGCCGCTGTCCCCAAGCTTATTCCCGCTGTGGCTCACCTTCCAGGGCTCTGCCCTCTCAGCTCTTGCTGTTTTATTGATGCTGTGCAATCCTCCTGGTCTGCTTGTCTTTCGCAGGAGTGCTGCGCTCGGGCCCGGCATACCCGACACCACTTCCAATTAGCTCTGACCCGCTCCTCCCCGATGGTCTGTGCTTTCCTGCGTTCTCTATCTGAGGAGTGGCGCTGAACCTGCTGCCACATTTTTTAGATGTATTTTGCTTCTCAGCTTGCTATTTTTCCACCTTTGCAGATGCCACCACAGAGAAGTTCAACTTCACTCTCCGGTGGCCATCTTGGAATCCAAGGTCATTGATTTTACCCTATTAGACGCAAGCAGCCTGGCTTTTTTTAAAATGTATTTATTTTTTTTGCATGGAAAATCGCCCCTAGATTTTTAAAACTAGTTGCTATCTATGGGGAATGAGCCAGGATCCACCTAAACCAAACCTATTTTGTTGGATTAACAATCAAAATTGATTTCCTAACATTTAATTTCAAGTCTACAATGTCAAAGCACAAATGTAAGGCCATCAAGGATCTGACAATATCGTCCACATAGGCCGTAATGAATACAATTGCTAACCAACTTGGGAGGATTAGCCCGGACCGACTTGGGAACACTACCCAAATGAGATGTATGAAAATGGGGCCAATTCGCAACCCTGGCGTAGACCCGAATTGTATGGACCCAATTGGTAAACGTTGCCGACTGGTCCAACCTTATCCGAAGTCCTGTATCGTAATTAAGAAAAATTCAATGTTGAGACCTGTTAACACAATCAAATGCTTGAAATATATCTAAATTCTGACTGATGTCGAGGCAACCCGTAACCAGTGTGACGGGCATGGTACCCAGAGACACACTCAACAGCATTAATTTAAAAACCATGTTCCTGGGGTGGTGAAATGCCTGTCTGGCACTAACTCTAAAAGGATGGTTCCATAACTGATGTTTCTAATGGGCGTTGTTGTCTAATGGTCCAAAATGAAATTTGAATGGATTGTGTCCTCCCACTTATTACTCATTTTATGATAATTATCTCTCCAGCTGCTTCGGAATGTTTTTTCCAACAGGGGGTGTTGTGTGTCGTTCTTGTCAAGTCGATGTCCCTCGAGGACCTCCAATCAACTGTTGATGTCCTCAGTATAAGTAGCGCATGCAGTGCCCGTTGGCTTCAGTTTCGTTTGTCTGAGCTAACGCTTCGAGAGAATTATGGCGCGCTTCAGTTCCTCTGTGAAATCGATAGTTATTTTTGTTCCGAAAATGTCTTCTTCATCGGCACCATCGAAGCATAAGTCGGGCTTCAAAAGTGCCAAGACTGTGGATTGAAGATGTCGGTCACCGAGCCCCACCGCGTATGTCTGTGGTGTCTTGGTTCCGGGCACCATACTTCCGACTGTGGCTCCTGTCAGGCGATGACCGAAGAGGTTCTCGGAGAGCGTAAAGGTAAATTGGCGGTGGGGAGGTTGCCTTCGAAGAGTTCAGAAATGAGTCCAGGGGATTCTTCTCGATGTAAAAAATGTAAGCGGTCCAGAAGTTGATCATGCCATTCTTCGTCTTCGAAGAAGGCCAAGAAACGGCGTCATATGTCGCCTTTGACCTCCAGTACTTCGGTAATCAGGTGTCCAACTAGATCAGACTCCCCTTCTAAATGGGATGCATTTTGTAGTGAGATGCTTAAAATATTTGAGAATGTGGCCTCCGAAGCCCCCCCCCCCCCCCATCCGCCTTGAAAGGCAAGCAGAAAGCCCATGGCAATCTGCTAAAAGACGACAAAGGGACGTCGAAGACAAAATCTTCGAAACCAAGCCTTAAGCCGGTTCTACATCGAGAAACCTCTCGCTACGATGAAAAATAGTCAAGGGCTTCGAATCTTGAACCTAGCCCATCAAAGGTTTCCATCGAAGAAGTCAACGACGCCGACTCTGAGCCGTATCGGACACCGTTATTGACGTAGACGCCGACTAAAGCAATCCCTACCTCCATTACTTCGAAAACATTGTCAAAGCCAGTGGTGGTACAGGAAAAGGTTTTCAAACCTCTGCCTAAAAAAGACTTTCTTTATCAGTCATCTATTGTATTGTATTTGGTTATTTATATAGCGCTCTTTTCCCCACTTGTGTGACGTCAATGCATTTTTTTTCTGGTTGGAATGCCCTTGGTGACAGTTATCCATTTGGTGGAAAAGTCTAAGGTTTAGCTTAGAAGATGTATTTGTGCAATTAGCCAGTGTAGGATTTGGGTGGCTTGCAAGGCTCGACTAGCAGCCCCAAGAGAGGTCAGGCACGTGGGTGGGCACTGTTGGTTTGTGATAGACGGCTATTGTTGAGAGTCGATGTGTGGCCAGCTGTACAGGGTTCCTTTCAGATGGTAGTTGCTGTATGCTAGTGGCAGAGATGTTTAGGTATGTCAGGTGTTTTAGTCTGGATGGCTGTATGTGGTGCTAGACCCATGTGCTTAGCCATAGCAGCATTCCATCTTGCATGGTTGCTTGGCTGTGCCTGCGGCCTGTGTCCACACTGGTGGTGTGAGATATGTGAGCTTCAAAATTGTTCGGGCAGGGTGATCTTTGTCCAGTGCAGCAAAGGAAACCGTCCTAGATTTGGGAGTCCCATGCTACTGAGGCCTATGTTTCGTAGGGGTGTCACAGTATTAGTTTTATGGCGGTACAATAATCTTCTTGCCAAATGACGGTATATCATGGTTATCGCAGTATAGCAGGTGGAGTTAACCAATCTTAGCAAATATTTTCTAAAAGGTCATACATTGTCAGATTTATCATCACAAACACAACCAGGCACCCAGGGCCAGAAGTGGCCTTTTCAACATACTTTCCACTGAAATGCCACCTCTTGCTTCCACCAAACACACGTGTGGAGAGAAGGAGGGGGGGTGGGCTGCTGCGATTGGTAAAGCAAACTGGACAGCTTTTCCGAAGTGGTCATTTAAGCTTTTAGCTCCCCAGTGGCTACTGATGAAGAACAACATGTTGCCATCTTTATAACCTGCATGCCACAGATCAGTGGGTGCTGATGGTAGTATACGCTTGTGTGCATACACACGCACACACTCTTTACGTTACAGCCTTTAGTTTACTTGCGGGCCAAAAGGTGTTCAGTAATCACGGACATCTTACCCTTTGGTATGGCAGCAGGGAATAACCACAGAGATGAGTGAATTTCACAGTGTGACTTATTATATGTAAATTCAATGATAGAACCAGGGAAATCCCCCCACTGTCATTTGTTTAGCAAATATTATCCATTATAAATATATAAACCCCCAAAGCCGCCAACCAAAAGTAAACCCATTTTCCTTCTTGGCACTGTATTTATTCTTCCTATTGCTAACATACTGATTTTGTGTCTGGTCAGACATGTGTGGTTTATGGAATGGTATTAAACACTGCTCCAACTGAAATTACTTGGCAGATGGCACATCCAACAGTGCAAGACCAAGACTGCGCAGCCATTGCTTACTGCAGCCTTTCCAAATCCGATTGAAAAGCACAGTTAACGGTATACCGGTATAAACAATGTGACGGTTATTGTTCAATTAAGTGGTTCACGGTATCTTTAACGGTATACCGTTATACTGTTACATCCCTAATGTTTCCAATGCATTAGGTTTGCCATATACTAAACAGAGATGGAGGCAATTGAGCAGTTGTCTGGGGTAAGATGCAATCACAATGCTCGGACGGTGTGGTGCAGGCTAACATTAATAGTACCATCACCGTGTGGAGCCTTTTAGACACAAGACTGGTCAATCTGAACGATTCTCTGGGGTATGGCACAGGCTAGCAGTCACTATACTATGTAGGTTAGTTTGCTAAGTGGTAGGGGTTCCAGGGTAGAGTGAAAGTGCTATCCTTCACCCTGACCGCTCCTACCTTGATTGTAGCTGCTGGTGTACGGCTGGCCACTATCTTCCCACGCAGACACGATAGGGAGCCGCTCTTTTCCTTGGGTCCCTTAGCCGCAGGGGCTGCCCTGGAAAGGTCAGTGAAGACCAGTAAGGCTCGCCAATTGGGGGAGGTGGGCGAGCAGGGAAGCAGCAAAGGCAGTCAAGGTAAGGGGACAAACGGGGCTCGGCAAACGCAAATCAACTATACTTGCTCCAAGGCCCAAGGGGGGTGGGGGGGGTCTTAGAGCCAGGTTGATTTATGACAACCTTCAGTCAGCCAGTGGGTTTAGATACCTCTCCCGAGTTAGTTTGGCAAACCAGATCCAACTCACCATGCTGACTCGTGTAGAAAACGAATGGGTAAGGTTTAGAGTTTTTAGGCTGGAGCAGGCCTGCTCCCTCTTTTGAACAAGATGACATGACTGACATCTTGGGCCATGGTCTCCAGAAAGATGCCTTTTCACAGTGCATTACAGAAAAGGGTCACTGCAAATTGTGAGACCACAGAAACTGCGGCTGCAGTAAATAAAAATGTTGCCAAAAAATAGACTATCCAGCAGCGACCGAGTATCTGACTAAACATTCAACACCAGAAATTTTGGTTGTTCAGGCTGCTACATCTACCAAACAGTCAGCACACCATTCCATCCCATCCCCCCTGATGGGGATAAGAGTGTGGATGCCTGGGCGAGAGATTTACGGCTGACAATATGGCATTATGTGCAAGCTAGACAACTCTGCACGTCCTTTGATGGCTCGAGGCTGTTTGGCAGCAAGGCGGATGAGAGTTTAGAAAAGCTGCAGACCTCCAAGGCGGCGGCTAAATCCCTTAGCACCGCCATTAGACAGCCTCACCCTTCCCAGGAAGATGAGCCATAGTAGGGATGTTATGTCCTTTCGATTCTACTCATTTGGAAGAGGACAAGCCGGTCAAAGAGGTCAGAGACGAAACCTTGTGGCGTACGAGGGGGAGATGCTAAGCCAACCCAAGCAGCAGCAGCTTTACCATCTGGTGCTGCTTCGGCTGCCTGAAAACCACTGAGTCCTTGACTCACAAGACCCTGGTGGGAAGCAGACTTACTCAGTATCTGAACGAATGGCAGGACATTACTTCAGATGCTTGGGCACTGGAAACTGTGGCCCAAGGTTGCTGCCTTCCTTTCCAAAAAAGGCCCCAGGATCATCCACCGGGGAACAACTCTTTCAAAATTCCAGATCCGCTCCTTGTGTAGGAAATGTAAAAGGTGCAATAGAACATGTACCTCTATCGGAAAGGAACAAGGGTTGGTATTCCCCATACTTTCTAATTCCCAAAAAGGGCGTAGGATTAGACCCATCTTGGATTTAAGAAACTTCAAGTTCCTCAGGAAGGACAAGTTCAAGATGGTTACCCTTTCCCAAATCCTTCAGGCTCTCCAACTCCAAGACTAGATGTTATCGGTGGACCTTCAGGATGCTTACTTTCATGTGCCAGTCCATCTCAAGCACAGACTAGCTGAGGTTTGCTGTTGGAGGTTCTCATTATCAGTTTTGAGTTCTGCCATTCGGGCTGACCTCCGCCAGAGGGTTTTCACCAAGTTTATGGCGGTGGTGGCAGCGAGTCTCAGTAGAGGGGATTCAAGTCTACCCCTACTTGGACGATTGGCTGATCAGCGCTCGTTCACCCGCACAAGCCCGGGAACATCTCAGCGTAACCTGCCACTCGCTCCACAAACTGGGCTTTTTCCCTCAATTAAAAGAAGTCTCACATGATACGATCTGAAATACTCCAATTCATTGGAGCAGTCCTGGATGCTTCCTCTGGGAAAGCCTTGCCACCCAAAGTGAGAGCTCAACACATTCTGCAGAAGTTTACCAAATTCCAGAGTGCCCAGCATCTTCTGGCCTTCGATATTTCTTTTCTTTCTCTTTTTTTTGAGGTTGCTCGGTCTCCTGGCATCCTGCATTTTCCTGGTGAGAGGCTCACCTGAGAATGGGATCCCTCCAATTGGCTCAATGATCCAAGTTTTCAGGCAGAATGTCAGATGACCTGAAAGTTCAGAGTAGAGTCTCTCAGGACCTTCTGTGGTGGGATTGAAAGGACAACATTCTGAAGGGAGAATCTTCATGCCAGCCATGGCCGGAGATGATGGTAGTGACGGACACCTCACTTCCAGGGTGGGGAGGCCACACCAACGATCTGACATTCAGCGGGCGTCGGTCTCCATCAGAGTCCAAACTACACATCAACCTTTTGGAGCTGAGGGCAATCAGATTTGCGCTGAAGACTTTTTTGCCCTTTGTATCGGGAAAGCATGCCCTGATAATGACAGACGACACAGTGGCCATGTACTACCTCCACGAGAGAGGCGGTGTAGGTTCACTACCACTGCAGTGAGGCAATACAAGAAGGAATCTCCCTGTCGGCATTTTACCTAGCTGGGGAGGAGAACATGGTGGCGGACACTCTGAGCAGGCAGAGCAGCCTCACACGAGTGGGAACTAGCTCAAAGCCCTTCAAGAAATCTTCACCTTTTGGGGAACCCCTCAGGTGGATCTGTTCGCGACCAGTGTCAACCAGAAGTGTTAACTGTTATGCTCCAGGGAATCTTCTCTATGAGGAGCTCTAGGGGATGTGTTCGTAGTGGACTGGGAATTTCCACTCCTGTGCGTGTTTCTTCCAGTCCCCGTCATAACTCGCGTGATCAGGAGGTTGAGAAAGTTCGGGAAATCCATAATACTCCGGATTGGACCAGGATGACATGGTACCCAGACCTTCTGGATGTCATCTGCCCGCCAATGCGTCTTCGACAAAGAGTGCATCTTCTCTCGCAAGTGCAAGGGGATTTCTCCATCCAGGGGTCACGCATGGTTTCTGAAAGGTTAAGGTACAAGGATTGGGACCTCCCGGATGATGTAATGGAGATTTTGCTTTCGGCCAGAAGGCCAGCAACAAAATCTTTGTACCGCTGTCGTTTGAACAAGTTCAGCAGCTGGTGCAGGTATAAGAATGTGGATCCCTTTCTATGTGACACACCTATGGTGCTTTCCTTTTTGTTGCATTTGGCCAATCTGGGGCTCCAGATTCGAACAATTAAAGGTTACCTGGCGGCACTATCTATTTTCAAGCGCTCTTCAGAGGAGGATTTGTATTTTAAGAACACTGATTGTTCAATTCCTTAAAGGCCTCACTGATGTATTGCCACCAGTTCCATTCAATGTCCCTGTATAGGATCGCAATATGGTGGGTTTTTTTTTTTTACAGGCATGCCTTTTAAACCTTTACACTCATGCCCATTAAGGCTTTGGACATTAAAAACTGTTTTGCTTATTGCTATAATCAGCCCGCAGGGTAAGCGAGTTACAGGCCCTTTCCTGTAAACCTCCTCATACAGTTTTCTATAAAGACAAGGTTATTCTTAAAGTGAAACCCTCTTTCTTGCCGAAGGTAGTCTGACTTCCTCTTGTCACAAGAAATGTATTTTTCCAACTTTCTATCCACCCCTCCCTCCCCCCAATCCGGGAAAGGAGGTGGAAAGATTAGACTGGACCCAAAAAGGCCTCTTAGTTTTTAAATATCCAGAATGGCAAAATTTTGCCAAAATGACCAATTATTCAATGTCAATACTTGCCCAAATTGGGTTAAAGCTGTTAGTAAACAAACCATATCCAGATGGATCATCTTGCCTATTGGTGAATGTTAAAGATTAGCTCTTAAGGACCCGCCGCAAGGCCTAATAGCACATTCCACAAGGGGCATGACAACCTCTGCTGCTCTTCAGAGGTGTCCCAATCAGACATTTGTTCAGCTGCCACTTGGTCGTCTGTTCATAAGTTTGTGAGACATTACTGCCTGGATTTGTCTGGACAATTTGCAAAAGCGGTCCTTCATTCGGTCCAGGATTAGAACAAAATGTAATTAGTACTCCCATCAAATTACTTCTTTGGGAGTCTATCATAGGATGAGGAATACGTGGGAGTAACAACCAATCGAAAGAACGTTACCAGGGGCAAGTAACTGGTTTGTCTGTCTCAACCTATGCTTGCCCTCGCGCTGTACAAACATGGAGTCTTTTGAAAAGGAAAAATAGCGGGTCAACAAAAATGGTTTGTTTCAGGTGGCCTTCTCACCAGGTGCAATTTGGTAAATGACCCAAAGATGAGTTCACTCACCAGAGCTGTTCTTAAAGATCTTCTCAACAGGCCCTTTATAATGATTTCAAACACCTTGAATGTCCTTGGGGGCAGGGGTTCCCTTCCCCAACTTTTAACTCGTTTACTTACAGCTTTTAATATAAAACACAAAGTCCACTTTTCTTGATAGGCCTCTCATGGTTCCCTTCCCCAGGCTCAGGCCTCTTCCAGCTTTCATAACAAAACAGTCGGGATGTGCCTTTAAACCCCTCCCCCCCGACCCCCCATAAGAGGATGATCTGCAGGAAAGATTGTTCATGAGGAAGAGTCGGATGCTTTTGAAGACGCCAGGCTTTTTGCTTTTCCTCGGTGCGACCACTCTGACCCTTTGCCCCTCTTGATTCTTGACTTTCACTTCCTTTTGTACTTCATCGTCGGGTGCTTCCTGCACCATTTTTCTGTATTCCTTCCCCTTTTTCCGTGCACACCGACACTGCCTATTCTCATTTCTCTTCCGTGCCTCTTGCACCTTCATGGCCTTCTGGCCCTCTTTCATTCATCTAATTTCATTGTCTAATACAATTGTCTAATACAAATGCGCGTCTCGCGCTTATACTGTTAATTGCATCTTTAAAGACTCCATCAACTTCAAAATGAATGCTCATTAAAAACGCGTTCTTTCTTGTGCGTTTCTGGTGTTGCATTGTATCTGTATCCTGCTCATCACATCCAGCTCTGTAATGCTTCTAGACTCACTGGGCTGACTTCTGCGCCGCCCCTTCACACTGGCTCTTTGTTCTGGGGTCAGGGTCTCGCCACCTGTCCCTCAAATTCTCCTGGGCTGCCTCACTGGCCCTGGGGAATGAGCATTCACATACACCGGCTCTGCGGGGCACCAGCACTCCTCGATTCCCACACACGGACGCTTACCTCGCCATGCACCTGCCCTTTTGCACGGCCGTTCTTCAGCGTCTCGGTCTCTGGCCTCTGGTCCTGGGCAACTCTGGCATATCGGTTGTCCTCCCGACTTGCTCTCCTACTTCCTCTCTAACTCGCTCATACACTTGTGTCAGACCACACCTTTTTATAGTGAAAAGACCAGTCAAGTGGAGTCTGTGTGAATGGTTACTATTTAATGCCTGACCCTTAGTGGGACAACTTGAGTTCTTTCAATGGTACATTGCTCTTCCTTTCCCCATGTTATTCTTGAAGGTAATCTTTACTGATCTTAGTTGCTTCTTCCTCGTCTCAGTATTTGGTGGAACTGGGATGGGGGATACATGGGGTGAGACTGGAGATACCCCACGAAGTTTGAGGGAGAGTAGGCTGGGGTGTTTTTGGGACTGGGGGGAAATATCATGTTTCTCCCTTGGGTAACCTCCTCCCACCCCCTGGTGACCCTCCACTCAGATGATCCTCCCTCTTGTCCACCCCCAGGGTCTGGATTCAAAAGCCTTGGCCCTTCCCTGGTCACCTGAATGGAAGATCCTGAGGGAGTGGGTGAACAGTCAGGTTTCTCACCCCAGGCTTGAAGTTTTTTAAGGGTAACGATTTATTTATAAATCCGAACCAGTAGAGCAGCTTTCCAGGAAGGGGGTATTGTGTTCAACTTTAAGATGGTGTTAAGCCCCAATGAATTATGGACCACAATGACTGATTGGATTTCAGAGTAGCATTAAGCTAAGCCATCTGGTCCAGGCGCATTCAAGGCTTTACATTTCATAAAAAACTGTTGGATAGGTGACAAATCGTAGCTTGAGCTGTTCATTCCATATAGCCCTTAGTTCCCACTCTTCAATTTTGCCACCAGCGTGTGCGCATAAAGCTTTGTAAAGTTTTCTTCCCATATGGAGTCCGAAATAGGTTGAATTTGGAGTGAACTTTGGACATCAAAGGCTTGATTAATTTCCAAAATGTACCAGCGTCCCTAATGTTTCAGAAACTGGAGCATAGCTTCTGCATCTTTCAAAGCATTAATGGTGATGGGCTTTTACCCAATTTACATATATTTGTAACAGTTGCACTAACGATACTCTCCACCTATACCTCCCAAGCCCGACCAGTCGACACGGGAGTCCCACAAGGAGCATGCCTATCTGCCCTCCTGTTCAGTCTCTACTTGATCACCCCCCACCAATAATTCGTTCACACATCATCCTGTGTTACAACTACGCTGACGACACTCAACTAATTCTAAAACTCCTGAACTCAAAACCCTGCCCTGGCCTCCTGCCTCCTTGACATAGAACTCTGGATGACCCAAAGCCACTTCTTGTTAAACCCCTCCAAAACGGAAATCATGGTTTGTGGCAACTCCAAACTTCTTCCGCACCCACTACCCCCGACATCCGACGTGGGCAACTCACTGACCCCCTCCAACTCGGTGAAAAATCTTGGATGCACCCTTGACTCTGACCTAACACTCGCGCCAAGTCAACAACATCTCAAAGTCCTGCCACTACCACCTTAAAACGCTTAGGCACAGCTTTCCATATCTCTCCTTTCCCAACAGACTCTTCGCGGTCCAATCATTCATTATATCCAGGCTGGACTACGCAAACCCCCGATACCTCGGAGCCCACGCGTACCAACTGAATAAACTCCAAAGGGCACAAAACGCGGCAGCCAAAATGCTACTTGCGCTCGGCCCAAGAGACCACATCTCCCCAGCCCTTAAGACGCTGCACTGGCTCCCGGTAGCCCGAAGGGTGACTTTCAAAACCTTATGCATCTCACATCGAGCACTGCACAAAACCGGACCTCAATATTTTCAAGACAAGCTAAAACCCGATCACCCCTCCACGCACTCTAAGATCAAGCTCAGCCGGCCTCCTAGTCATACTTAAGACAAGCTCAGTCAGGTTAGGCGGATCATCATTCTCAGACTTGGCCCCCACGCTGTGGAACTCACTCCCACCCTACATCCGCCTAACTGAGCACATAACGTCTTTCCGCAAACTGCTGAAAACCTGGCTCTCCACCCCACCCCGTACCAAACTAACCCAGCCAGACTAACATCATCTCAATTACACCAACCCAACAAACTACCTGATGCGAGAAATTGACAGCTAATAACCCCTAATGTAAACTAGAAGGACAAACAGAATTAAACAAGTAAACTAAATCAAAGCAGTGAAGTGGTTAATGAGAATAAATCCTACGGAAACAATAAAGAGATTTAAACTCCTGAAATGGACATAATGCATGAGGAGTGAACAAAGAGAATGGTGTGGAAGAAATAGTTAGAATGGATGAGGCGTGTGGAACAGGAATGCGCTGAGTAGAAGAATGCATGAGTGGAAGAACAGATGACTATATAGTTCGAATGAGTGTGTAAATCAGAGTATGGAGATCGGATGAATGTATAGAACGGATGAACATGTTGAGCGGATAAGTGTGTAGAACGGTTGGGTGTGCGTAAATTTAGAGAAGCGAGTAGTATGAAGGAGTGCGTAGAACAAATGAATGTGCGGAACGGATGAGCATAAACCTGATGAATGCGAAGAACAGATGAGTATGTAGAGCAAAGAGCATGTAGACCACGTGTGTATAGCGGATGAGTATGGAAGGGCAGAGTGTGTAGATCGCTGGAGCAGACAAATGTCCAGACCTGGCAAATGTAGAGCGGATGAGGGTATACAGCAGAAGAATGTAGAGAGCAGATGAATATATAGGACTGGAATACTGCGTATTAGCAAATGACTTTGTAAGGCTGATGGGTGCATATTGCTATTGAATGTGTGGAAAGCATGAGTGCCGGGGAGCCGATGAAGGTGTAGTGCATGCGAGGGGATAAAGCGGACAAACGCCTAGAGCGGATGAGTTGCATAGTCCGGGTGAGTGCGTAGAACAGATAACCATGTAGAACAGATGAGTGCGGAATGCATGCAGAGCTGATGAGTACGTAGAATGGATGAGTGCCGGGAACGGATGGATGAGCGGAGCGGGATGGATGAGCTGAGCGGAAGAATGTGTAGAGTGGAGGACTGCATAGAACAGACTAGTGGGTAGGACCGACAAGTATATAGAGCAAATGTGTGCTTACGAAAAAGGGGTGGAACGGGCGAGTTGCATAATCGAACGGGCACGTAGAGCTACTGAATGTGTAGAGCGGATGGAACGAGTGAAGCAGGTTTATGGAATCTATATAGACAGAACAAATGATATATGTGAAAGGAATCGATCACATATATGGATCAAACGGGTGCCGAACGTGGATAGAACAGGTGACGTACATTGATAGAACGGCTGACATATGTGGATAGAACGGGTGCCGTATATGGACGAAATGGGTTACGTAAGTGGATGAAACGTGTGAAATAGGTGGATGGAAAGGATGAAGTATGAAGATGTTACGGATGAAATATGTGGATGGAGTGCAAAAAACAACTTGGAATACACAA
Source organism: Ambystoma mexicanum (assembly GCF_040938575.1). Classification (NCBI taxonomy): domain Eukaryota; kingdom Metazoa; phylum Chordata; class Amphibia; order Caudata; family Ambystomatidae; genus Ambystoma; species Ambystoma mexicanum. The sequence goes on from NC_090923.1 coordinate 1,223,450,863, forward strand.
AACGGATTGGAATAAATGGAGCGCATTTGAGCGTGTGGCAGACAGGAGTGTATGCGTATGCGTGGGGCAGACAGGAGTGTATGCGTATGCGTGGGGCAGACAGGAGTACATTCGTGGTCCGGACTGGAGCGCGTGTGGCGGACTGAGTGCATGAGAGCGTCTGACCGGAGTGTGTGAGCAGACGGGTGCATGGAGCGGATAGGAGTGCATGGAACAGACTGGAGCGCATAGAATTGCATGACGTATATAGTATGTTTTGAAATGCAGAGAGCATATAACCCATCATATCACACCACCACGCTTACTCTCCCCTTTACACCACCACTCAACTAGAACACAGAGATACTGTGGCACCTTCGGTATAACTGTTCTCGTACCAACATCTGCCGTATACTACCCATCATTCTAAGTAAACACTACTGGTTACATACCCCCAGCCAGGCGTTTTCCTCAGGCCTAACGCAGCCACATTCGGTCTGGATAAATCCTGTCAGAACGAACACATACTCCTGATCTCTCAACCACCACACGTACCGCTAAGAAGCAGCTTTTACACGAATACTGCACCAGCTGCACACATACCCGGTGCTCACACGCACCTTTGACACTCTCTGCTCTAACTTCGGTTCCCAAGGGCATTCAACCTACAAGCGCCTTCAGACCATACCAATGGTATATAAGGCGCTATATAAATGCAAAATAACATAACATAAATGACCATATGCCCAGTAGCAACAAGCAGTGATGGCTCAAAGGCGTTTCAATATCGAGTTTGGCACTGAATATATTAAAATCTTTTGATATAAACTTATAGTCCAAAGTGGACCTAACATGGTTGCTCTTACAGTGCTGGAAATGGAAAACATTTATGGGGGAACCGTCACTACTTGGGAGGGGCGGGGCTTTGTGAAGGAGGGTGTGGCCGATGGGCGTGGCCCCTGGCCAAGTTGCGCAACACAGTATCTCTATGTAGAACCCAATCATGGCGATATTGGGGGAGTGGCGGGGGGAGGGGTCTGGAGGACCTCGCCGGGTTCTGGCAAGAAATGTTTTGCCGGAGCACCACTACGTCTTTTTCCCGCCCATTTCCTGCACTACTTTTACAAGTAAAATGGAGAGGAGATTCACCAACAATGTTACTGTTCCTAACCGCTCCAATTCTCCATTTCAGAGCAAACTATTGCACCACGCCTTCTGGACGCGGCCGAAGTTTTCAAAGGCTGCTCTTCTAAATAGTAACTTGGGTCCAAGCATTTGCTGTTAAAGTCCCCCAAAACGACCACCCCCATGATTTCATCAGCAAATTCACGTGATAATGGGTCTGACAGACTTCCTAAGAAAACAGTAAGTTATTTTAGGATTAAAGTAGTTAAACACAAGACCTGAACAGAGTTCCTATTTTGAAATCGAGCCACTGTAAAGTGACCAGCTGAATATCATGTCTGTTGGGATTTGAGACATTGTAATACCTAGACGTTTTTCAATGCACACAATAGACCACCATATGGGTCTACGCCGGGGTCCCTGCAATGCCTGTCCATTTTCAGATGGATTATAAATTGCCCCTTGTTGGATGGATTCACCAAGTTTCCTGGTGACCTATCATTGAGTAAGACAAAGAAGGAAATTAGGTGCGATTGCCTCCTGGTTCCACGAGGCGAGCAAAAATTGCTCATTTCAGTTCACAGGAATTAACAATTGATGACCAATCGTAAGGGGCTCGATAGTTGAGACTGCCTGGATTAACTCGTCATGAGGTGCCTGTTTTCAAGGTTATTTGAAGTACTGATTGTTACTGGTTCTCTTATGGATGGTTCACAATCCAAAGCATTCTCCATTAAATTGGACACTTCATCAAAACTCTGAGAGTGCACCACATCATAACCAAGGGTTAACAAGGAAGGGGCTTCCATCAACACAACTTTTCTAATTATCTCTAATTATCCTAGAAAGAAAATACAGCTTTACCACATCCGCTCACCTATGTGAAATGAACTCAACCCGGGCTAGGTCTTTTGTGGTAATTAGCCTAAGAATTTGAATCCCTGGGTACAAAGCCACATGTCGCCTATTTAATGGAAAAGATTCACCATCATTAAAAAGACATTGCACATATAAAATATGGTCCTCAGAAGTACGTTCGCTCAGCCCTATGCACAGTTTTGAGTAGAAGGTTTGAGAGGTTAAGATACTGTCGCTTGAGATGCATCAGTCTCCAAACTCCGCAGACGATTATCATGATGTTGCGAGTTCATTGTCAATTTTTCCCTTACTTTCAACCTGCTCTCTTGAAGCATTAAGTAGGTAGGACGGATTGAGCAGCTATGTTCTGGACTAGTGGTACTAATCCTAAAATTACTGACGGGTTTGCTGAGTTTACCGAAATTACGGTTCTAACATCAATGGGATGGAAGCATGGCTCTGCCTCGTGGAATCTTCCTCTACATACCTTGTTACTGTAGACTCCTGGGCTTTCATGCAGCCTTGAGGCCATGGCATAAAAATAGAGCCAGAAGCCTTAATGGGAGAAGTTTCTCTGAAGCATTCATAGATGCCACTGGCGCCCTATTGTCTCCATTGATATTTCAGACTGGCAATCCCTAGTTGGTAGGGTTGTAAGGGGATTCAATTCAACACTACAGCTAAGTCAACGCCTAGTCTATAATACTGAATGAAAACCCTTATTGATATATCTTTAGGTCCAGTTCATGCGTTCTGGATGACTACCCCTATATAACACCCCTCTCTTGGAATCCCCCTGACCCCACTGAGCCAAGAAGTAGTTCTGTTTTGCAAGTTAAAAGGTTTATTTGATAATTTAAACAATATATATTATATCACGCTTTATAATAAATTGATAATTGAATAGCACACTTAATCTGATATGATGAAGATTAACAACGGAGAATCTGGCACTAACACACTTCTTATAATCACTAATGAGTTGACATGAAATGGATAAGGTAGCACACTGGTAAATAGGAACAAAAGAAGGTGGTACAAAATGCTTTATAGAGTTCAAATGGATGCAAGGTTGAATGAATGAAATGCAGTATAGAAATACTCAATATGATTTCAACAAAACAATGTAATCACTTTTCTCTGGCAATCCCCTCCCCCCCTTGATGCAAGGCAAGGAAATGGAAGGAAGCACACAGTTCTCAGAAATGCAATCAAATGTGATTCAGTTCAATCCCAGCAAGCTTACAGAAAACAGATAGGAGTTTTGAAAACACAGGCCCAAATGCTTTGATATGTGCTAGCAATGGATGAGAAATATGCTGGAAATGCTTTTTAATTCCCTTTCAGAGGTTCAGGGTGAGTGGTATCTAGTTAATATTAGTCCAGGCTCACACTAGCAATGATGCAGGGATAGTTAGCAGGTTAAACGAATTTCTGGCAAATGGAAAGCAAACAGCAGCAGTTTTTACATGTGAAGAAATTGCAAATTGCGGTAAAATTCGCGGATGCGTGTTCCGCGATTGCGGTAAAACTATAAGGGGTAGGAATGCGGTTCTTGGTGCGATTCAAAGCTACGATTCTAAGCTATCAGAGGAAAGTTACTGCAAGTCTCTAGCCCAAACGGTCGCGGAGATATGAGCGATTTAATAAAGGTCGTTTTTGGGTTTGCAAATTTCAAAAGCTCAAAATGACAAGTGCAGCTTGCAACTAGCAAATCACAGGTGACAGCTAGGAGGCAGTTCTACTTAGGTTAAATAGATTGAATTAGATGAATTTAAACTAAGAGATTGGTTCTACACAGTTCTGCTGGGTACTCACACTATATTCTTGAATTAAATGGGCCTCATCACGGATCTGGTCAGGGTTTTAGACTGGGCTCTGGTCACTCTCTCTGCTGGTCTGGGTCTCTCTGGGTACAGCACTGCTTTCTCTTTGGTCTGGTCTCTTAGTACAGCACTGCTTTCTCTCTGGTCTGGTCTCTTAGTTCTGGATAGATTGATGAATTTGAAGTCTGGATCTCTGGATGTTGTATGGAGGTAAGTATGGATTTTTCCGGCAGAGCGTCCCGCTGCAGATGGATTTCAAAAGTCCCTATCTGTCCTGTCTGTCTGCTTTTATGTGTTTAGAATGTGGGTGTGTTCTAGCATCACTGACCCTACCTCTCTCTCAGCTTCTAATTGGTCAAACTTCCATTTATCATTTGATTGGGGAATGAACTGTGAGTCAGAGTGATGTCATTTTACAGCCTGCAGAAAGTCCACTCCTCCTGTCAACTTACACACAAATCTAGATTTGAAACAAATACATATTTGCAGAGGTACATATTGTTTTAAAATCATATGCACCCATCATGCATTACAGGAGGTATACCCTGTTCAAACTCTGCTCTTCCTGGGAGCTTGCATTCAGAAATGGCACATATTTCACTTTTTAACTGATTTTGCAATTTCTGACATGGACCCAACTTTACATACATGTGCGCAGGGAGTAGGGACATTAACTGATGAAGTTTCAGATTTTTAACATGCATACATTTAGAGTTATATCCACTTTTCCGCTGACACCCCCCTGAACATGCCACCGGGTCGAAAAACCTCTTAAAATGTGGGCAGAAAAATCACAAGAATTATGGTGTCATTTATAAAATTTTCACATGTCCGCTCTATGAGTTATTCATCTTTTTAAAGTTATGTTCTGGCTCCAAAGGGGTGTGGTTTCCCAGGTCACATGGTATAGAAACCAGTCTTTCCAGTTTCTGCCAAGCCAGCTTGCTCTCACAGGCAGTGCTCCTCCCAGCTCCTGCCAAGAGGAAGCTACAATTTACGACTGCGGTAATAAAAACCTTTGCCTGAGTGAAGAGGGCTTTGTTCACTCTCCTGCAGAGCACAGATAATTCAATTATCAGATAGATGGCATATCCTTCGTGTGGGCAGCAAAAGGAAGGTTGGCCTGGGAACACAGCTGTGACTCAAGTTTCCCTTCTGATGGGGGTAGTTGCCAGGCAGAATCAAGTTCCTTAAGCCAGACTTTCAGCTACTGTCATGTTATTTGTTGCTTTTTAAATTAACTTGCAATTTTACACATGCAGCTAGAATGCTGATTCTAAGTGCAAAACTATGACATTTAAACAATTGCAACCTATGTGACACTCAAAAGTAGGTCACTCAGTCAATTTAAACATTTAGATTTTTTTTTTTTTTAGTGTCTTTCAATCCAGTGCAACTTAAACTGCTGAAATCCACAGCGCAGCCAGTCTTGTTATAAACCTTGTCTTATGATCTTCATTTCCCAGATTTTGTAGGCACACAAAACTCCATTCTGCCAAATGTCTGCTGGTGTTCAGTAAATATTTTGCACATATTGCAATGTTTGAAAATAGGCATTTTGACTTGCCTTCAGGGAAACAGAGTGGTTTTAAAACGCCGGCTTTTGGATAGTGGTGAGTACTGGTACTGCACCCATTTTTGGGATTTAAGAAATGAATTCCCCACAATTCTAGGTTGCATTTGGCAATCAGCATTGCCATTCCCAATGGTTTCAGACTACTGTGCGGGTAGTCCAATGGTGGTTTTAGGCAGTGTCCTTCTGTGCCCATAACATCGGCAAAAATGGGTGGCAGCCTATTCTTCCTGCATTTCCCTGTGCATTTTCTGGGAAGCTCTGGCCATCATGATGTTTTCATGTCAGTACTGCACAGTTTTGAGGTAGGGCTAGGATGCATGGGTAAATACATCCCACAAGCCCCCCTCTTGCGATGGCCATTCTATTTCACGAATGGGACTCGCAAGACCTGGGATGTTTCCTCATCTTCTTCCAATAGATGGCACAGTTCAGCATCTTTTCCTCCATCCGGTCGGATCGATCGGTTCTCCTCGCCGGTCCTGATGGGAATATTGGGCGGTCCACTGGGCCCATTGGATCTTCGTTCCCGGTCTCCGGATCATCCTCCTTGGCCAGTCTCAAGGTCTTCTTTCTCCTAGGACGACAAAGGAAGAGCGGCAATACCTACTCATAGACGTTTTTCCACCACTGTTGAGATGGTGGGACAGCATATGCATTTCATCATGACGAAACATTACATTCTTACTTTGATTAAAAAAAAACAGTATAACTAAGAGACAGTTTCATGCAAATCACAGTATTTTTAGAGACTAGATGTGGTATGTTTTATGATTGGAACTGAATTAGTCTGAGACAGTACCCGCTAGGATTCCAGAGGATTCCTCCAGTTGTTGCAGAGTGTGCCTGGGATGGCAACATTTCAACTGGTTTATGTGGACCCACTTGTCTTCCCCCTCTGCCGAACCGCCTTTGGGGATGCGGATCTTGTAGGCCACAGGGGAGATCTTATCGACGATCTCAAAGGGTCCTTTCCATGTAGGCAAAAATTTGCGCTGCTTGGCCTGGTTCCTTTGGAAGTTGTATAGATAGACCCGGTCCCCCACCTGATATTCCTTCCTGGAAGTTTTCAGGTCATAGTGGGTCTTCATGCTATCAGCTGATCTTTCTAGATTCCGCTGAGCATAAGCAAAAGCATGTTGGAGGTGTTTCCTTAAATTCTCTACATACTCATGAGTAGTGGAGGCATTTATCAGTGTCTGCTCTTGGGTCCTGTAGAGCAAATGCTGAGGAAGCACCATCTTGCGCCCAGTCATCAACTCAAATGGTGACATTTTGGTTGCAGATGAAGGGGTAGATCTGATAGCCATTAGGACCAGAGGTAATCGGATATCCCAACTTGGCCCAGAATCTGCCACAAACTTCTTTAATATGCTCACAATTGTCCGGTTATATCTCTCTACTGCCCCAGAAGAAGCTGGTCTATAAGCAATATGCAGCTTTCTCTTGACCCCCAGTATCTCCCACATCTTTGTCATTACTTCACTGGTGAAGTGGCTACCTCTGTCTGACTCAATCCTTTGAGGTAGACCAAAACGGGAAAAGATGTGGTTAATCATCAAGGCAGCTGCAGTTTCTGCCTTGCAATTTGGGGCTGGGAGACATTCCACCCACTTGGTAAACAAGCATGTCACAGTCAACATGTACTTATTCCCCCTAGCCGAGCGAATCACAGGGCCTACAAAGTCGATTTGTAAATCCGACCATGGCAGTGTCATTCCCCTCTTTTGTAAAGGCGCCCGGTGTGTGAGGGATGTCGGCTGAAATTGTGCACACACAAGACCACCCTTCAAATATTGGTTGAGGTCCTGGCCCATGTGTGGCCAGTATGCAACCTCTCAAGATTTCCAATGTTGTGTGAAACCCCCTATGACCGGCGGTGGCCGCATCATGGGCGTGACTTAACATCAGGCTTCGGAATGAGGTAGGAACCACCCACTGGTCGTGGCCAGCTTTGGATTTCCTTACCAACAAACCGTCTTGGATCCGGAACATTTTTGGACATTTCATCAACACTCTTAGGTCCTCTTTCCCAATGTAATCGGTATCCGTCAGGGGAAAGTTCTCAGGGTCCTCAAGGTGCTGGTAAAATTTACCAATTATGGGATCCCCCTTCTGAGCGGTAATCAAATCAGCATCAGGGGTCTCCTTACTCCATTGTGCAATTGAAAGGTCGTTGTGAGCATTTGTCTGGGACCTAGTGATAGCAGTGACCTGGATTTCCCCCAACAGGGACTCAATCTCAATTAGATCCCCTTGGATGGCCCCGGTTTTGGCCAGCTGATCAGCTAAGTCATTTCCAGTTTTGTCTGGTCCCTCTACTTTGGAATGACCCTTGATCCTTTTCCAATAGATGGTCATCCCATTCGAGGTGACCAGATCATCAATGTTTTGGATCAACTTCCCATGTTTCAAGGGTTTGTTGTTAGCACATAACATGCCTCTGGTTTTCCAATTAACCAGGTGCTCCACGAACCCGTTCCGTACATAATCCGAATCTGTGATTATGACCAGTTCGTGGAGTTGATGCTGGACAGCAGTGAGGATGGCCTGATGCATAGCCATCAATTCTGCCACCTGACTACTTCGGGGACCAATTTTGTATCCAGCGGAGGGTTCTGGGGACTCATTCACCCATGCATTCCCTACGCCGGCCACCAGTTCTTTCTCCCCGTTGTTGTCAACATGGTAAGAGCATCCATCCACATAGACAGTGGGCATTCCCTCACACTTGTCCTCTTCAAAGACTTTGTGTGGGGAATTAAGGTATGCCTCCATGTTGTCCTTGATTTTTAGACTTTCGTCCTCGAGACAGTTTTCTCTGGCACAATCATGCAAGTCAGCCAGACCTTGCGCGAGGGGACTCTTCTTGTTTTGGCCATATCTGACCTCCACAGGAAAGCCTTGCATTGACAGAATCCAGGAAGTAATTCGGGAATTACTCACATTTCCGGCCCGGATTCTGTCACTTTGGAGATATTGCAGAGGCTGGTGTGGAGTCTCCACTATGATGTGTTCCCCCTGGATAAACGGGCGGTAATTCTTCAATGCCCACACCGTTGCCAGGAGTGCCTTCTCACAATCGTTGAATTTTTCCTCCACAGAGGATAAAGTTTTGCTCGCATAGGAGATTACTTTATTGACCTTGTCATGCTTTTGGTATAATACTGCCGTCAAGCACGTATTAGAGAACCCCGTCTCCAGGAAGAACTCCTTGTTTCTGACCGGGTAAGCTAGGCAAGGCGCTTGTGAGAGGCTTCTTTTGAGTTGTCTTACTGCCTCGGATTGTTCTGGACCCCATTCCCACTTGACCCCCCCCTTCAGGAGATGAATCAGGGGTCTGGTGATCTCTGCGTAGCCCTCAATGAACTTCCTGCTGTAATTAGTCAGTCCAAGGAGGCTCCTTAGTTCTCGCAGAGTTGTGGGGTCTTTCAGTTTCTGAAGTGCTTCCACTTTCTTTTCCTGGGGACAAAGACCCTGAGGAGTAATCTCATGCCCCAAGAAGTTAACACGGGTTTTACACCACTGTGCTTTCTGAAAGGAAAGTTTTGCTCCGGCGGCCCTCAACTGTGTCAGAACATAACGGATCTCCGCTATGTGTTCCTCAACAGTTGAGCTTTTGATGAGGACATCATCTACATAAGCCAGGTTACCCCTTGCACCCAAGTCGGGCATGGCCTTGTGTAGAAAAATGTTGAATTCATTGCCGGAGTTGAGGTATCCGAAGGGAGTCCGGGTCCATCTGTACTGCTGGCCCCCAAAGGTAAAAGCCAGCTTGTATTGGTCCTCCCTACTGACAGGCACGGTCCAGTATCCATTGGTCAGGTCTATTGCAGTGAATACCTGTGACCCCTGAATCTGGGCCAGCCCTTGGTCAATGTAGGGCAGAGGCCATCGGGAAGTATGGACCCGTTTGTTGAGCTCCCTGAGGTCGGCGCAGAGTCTCCACTGGCCGTTTGGCTTCAATATTCCCAGCACCGGATTATTGAAGGTGCTGTGGACTGGACGGATTATTCCCCGGGACTCAAGGTTCTTAATTATTTCAGTAAGGGACTCCATTGATGCGAGAGGCAAGCGATATTGCTTCACAAACACAGGAGTCATGCCAGGGTCCGTGGGGATTGTTGTTGTGTGGATGTCAGTGCGACCACAGTCATATGAGTCTACCGCAAAGAGATCTTGGAAATCCAAGAAAACTTGTTTCAACTTTTGCTTTTGTTCCAGAGTCACACAGGCATCAGCTAGGTTGACTCTCTCTTCCACCATCTGCCTGAAGCCTGGAAAGACTTCTGGTTTGGCTATCTCCGCGGCCTCCTCCAGCTGGGTGGAGAAGTCCCTGGTCAGAGTGCTGATTTGGACCGGAGGCTTCAGGTGGGAAAGGCAGCCCTCATGTACCTGGAAAATCACCTCATCCCTCCTGTAGTCACAAGTCACATCTTCCTTACCATAGGGGCAGGAAGTGTACACCAGGAAGTTCCCCCCATGCCGGGTAAAAATCCTGTCTGGTGTTGTATTGTCATCACTGTCACTGTCAAAACAGTCCTTGGGGATTGGTCCTAACAGTTCATTTACAAGATCAATGGAGAAATGTTGGTCATCAACCGCCATTCCAATAATGGTGCCTGCGGCTAGAGTAATACTCTTTAAGTCGCTGTTATCCACCTCTATTGGAATGGTGTCATGTTCTATGTTGACTAATGGGGTTGGGTTTACCCCCAACCCTTGCTGTTGGAGAGAAGCATTTAGATGTATGTAAGCATCAGGGTTTTTCAACTCTTGTCCTCTTTTAACTTTCACTTCCAGGGAGAATTGTCGGGTCCTTTCTGGGATGGTGACTTCCTCTTTGATCTGAATTTCAACTGCATAAGGTAGCAATTGAGCTGACCTAAATGCTTTTTCTGGATCATCAAAGCCCATGGGATTATCCGCTAATCGGGACCAAGCTTTGAAGTTTATTAGGTCCAAACTAATGGCAAAGCGATTGAGAATGTCACTGCCTAAGTAAAAGGCGGCAGTGACGTCTCGCACGACCCAACAATTATGGACTATGCTCTTGTTGCCAATGGAGATTTTGAGCATACACCTGCTTGGCAGGAGATGTTTTGAATTGGGTGCTTCCAGGTCCATTTCCCACTTGTCTATCAGTTTGAAGGTGGGAATGGCTGGATCTTTTGGGAGTTGGCGAAACATGGCTTCACTGATGAAGCTCTTACCGTTGTTCACACACACACTCGAGCGAGAACAGAGTCCTTCCCATCATTTAACTGAACAGGGATGAACAACTGCTCTCCAATTTGCTGAATATCAGCCAGGCTCTGAGCTGATTTCACATCTTTCTGGACTATAGGAGTGGGAGTTTCTGATTGTGGATTAGTATAGAATCTCAGTGTTTCCTTCCAGCGTGGAGTACCACTTTAGACTGGAAGGAAGGTTGATTTTCAGAAATAGAGAGGACCCCCCAATCACCAGTCTGTTGTCCTACTGCTATTACTGTCACGTCTGGAATTTGGCTATTCTGGAAGTGAAATTCTACTTGGTCAGATTTTTGTTCAACCATGTGGCAGGTGCCGTTTAAACTAACATGGTTGACACTCTGTTTTAATTTTATTGGTCGGCTAGTCTGGGTCCAGAGGACCCTGTTTACGCAATCTATTAGGGGTGACAACCTTCTCAGGAGGTCATTCCCTAGTAAACAAGGGGTGCCCTCTGGGGTCACAACTATGACCGGGTGTTTCAACTTATGTCGCCCAATTTTAATGTCCAAGTCTGCAGTCCCCTCAACGGGAATTTCCTTCCCGTCAAAGTTCTGTAGTTGTCCCGGAAGAGAGGTGAGAGGAATTTGGTAATTCTCTCCCCTTCCTGCATTCAGTTCGTCAAAGGCCCTTCTGGACAGAAGGGTAGCTTGAGATCCAGTGTCCACCAGTGCCGGAATTGTACCCTGCCCCTGTACTTGTACCGGGGCATAATATCTTCCCTCCTTCTCCTCAAGGGGGCACAGATAATGTACATTTTTGGACAACTGGTGGGCTAATTTTCTGGTTTTGGACATCGCGAGAGAAGAATTTTGGGCAGAATTCTGTGGAGAGCCTTGGGAATCTGAAAGAAAAATTTGGCAACTGGAGATCAGAGCCATTGTGGGTTCCCCTGGTTCCGGTTCTGGGCTGCCCCCCCCTTTTTGGAGGCAGTCCCCAGGATGGTTTTGAACCAGGGGATTTTCTTGCTGTTGGTTCTGGGATGAGATGGTGGGCGGCGGTAGCTCAGTCTCCACATCTCCCCAGTCTGGATTTGCATCCCTAGGGACCCATTTTTCTTTGGGAGGAGTTCCCCCCCTCTCTGAAGGAGAAGATCCTTTTCCCAGGATCCTCTGAGGATCCCTCTCCCTCAAATTGGAAGACCTGTACCTCCTCCTCAAACTGAGTCTGTTTGGGTCTTTTGTTTCTCCTACCCCCCCTCTGCTCCTTAGGAGGCAGACTTTCAGGGGCAAGAGATTTTGTTTCCGGTTCCTGGGTTTCCAGGGGCTGTTTACAAGTGAGGAAGGAAGCTTCCTCCAAGGCTTTACACCCCCCTTCCCCTTGTGCCTCCTCCCTGGGAACCGGTGCGTTATCGGGGTGCTGCCCCCGTCATTGTTCTGGAGCACCAGGTCCAGAGTTGGGTGCGTTCTGCGCCGGCATGCTGATCTGAGGGTTCTGCTGCGCCCTCAGTATATGACCCATATCCCGCGCCATGTTTTGAACCTGGCGCTCTAACTGGGAAACCCGCTCAGGCTGATACGGGGCCCTGTTTTCTCCCCTGGGCTGATCCCGGGAAGGGTAGCTGTCCCTCCTCTGGTAATAACCCGGGTTGGGAAGGTTTGGGTACCCCTCCACCCTTGGCCTCCCCTCTCCCGGATTCAGTGGTCTGGGCTCAGGGAATTGGGGAAAGAAGGATGGATGGTTTTGGGGCTGAAAGTCGGGTGGATATCTGGGGAAAAAGTTCTGCCCAGGGTTTGGTAAATTTCTGCCCTCCGGTGGGAAGTTTGGAGGGAAGTTCCCTGGGTTAGGTGCTTGGCTGGATCCCCCCCCTTGGGCTGGAGGAGTCCACACATAACCCAGGATGGGTCTGTTACCTTTGTAGCGAGGACTTACATAGTCAGGAGAGCGAGGGACCCCATTTGTGGGGCTGCCTCCCTGGCTCCCTGTCTGTGACTGGCCCGAGGACCTTCTGGGCCTAGCATTATTAGGTGCAGGTAGGTTTTTAGGCCCCCCCATCTCCAGATCCAAAACGGGGGTGACCTTTACCTCTGCCACCTTGACAGCAGCAGGGGTGCTGTTGGCTTTGGGGTTTTTCTGGGCATTGCTTTTATTTTCTATGGGCTTCTGCACCTCATAGATCCGGGTAGCCTGTTCAATGACCCAGTCTAAAGATCTTTTCTCATGAAAATCTCTCACGAGCTGGGTCATTATATATTTGGGCAAGGCATGGAAAAACGTATTGACAAACTCTCTACTATCTGTGCGCACCCTTCTGGTGGTTTGCGCAAAAGCACGCTTTAACTCCTGCACAAATTCTCGTGGGGCCTGATCCTCCCCACATTGCAAATTGTAGGCCGCCTTGCGAGCCTCTTGAGGATTTCTGTGAACAGAAAAATGTTTCAGGATGGCCGCCTTATATGTGGACCATCTTAAATGATTTTGGTCCTCCAGCCCCGCAAAGAAACTGGAGTATTCCGGGGAGAATGTCCACTTTACATATTGAATACAGCTTTGGCTGTCCTTCAAATGGAAAGTCTCCATCATTTGTTCAAACAACTCTAAGTGGTCCCAAACAGAATACTTAGCGTTCTTATGGTAAGGCGTGATGACGCTCCTGATCGCCTTAATCTGCTTTAAGGGGTCCTTAAGCAAGGCCCTTTTTGCCTTATTGGCCTTTTTGGTTCGGGTAACCCTTGTCCATTCTTCCTCGGACTCAGAGGCACTGCTCCCAGAGGTTCCCGTCTGTTCTTCCAGGTTTTCCCGGATTCTGCGAGCCTGGGAATGGCTGGCAGAATGTGGGGACCTGGTCTCCTGTGTCCTGCGCAGTTCAGAGGAGTCTTCAGATTCCTCCTTGCTGCCAGGATTTGATGGGTACCCCCTCCACTGACCTAACTGGGCAGAGGTTTTCAGGATGCCCTTAATGGGCCTACTCTCCTGGGGTTCCCCATTGAACTGTACTGTACTTGGGTGCCCATACCCGGATGCCCACCCCTCCATTCCTGAGTGGTACTGGCCTATGAGCCCCATACTCTTAGCTGGATAGTGATCTGCCATCCCTGCGGCCCTGTGCTCATGTGCGCCAGGGGACATGGGGGTGGTAGAGTCCAGGGACTGGGGGAGATGAAGGCCCCTGGTGTTAGGGCTCCTGCGGTTATGGTCAGGAATCTCTCTTTCCCAGCGGACCTCATCTCTATCCGCCCCTGCTCCCTGTTGCAATGCAAGAGCCTGCATTTGTGCTTTCAGTTCCTCTGTTAAGGCCTTACTCGACTCTATCAGTTTCTCCTGCATCGCTACCTGTTGCTGGAGCCTATCATTGTGTTGACAGAGGGCCTCATTCTCCCTCTGTGCTTCCTGATTGGTCCTGGAGAACTGGGCCAGTCTTTGCTGCAGGAGGTTTACCTCCTGGGCAATGTCCCTATTGGCCTGCTCCTTTCTTGCTAGAGCATCTTCCACCCTTCTGGTGTGCTCTACCAAGTTCTGGTTTTCTTTTTGGAGATCACCCAGCCCCTGGTGGGCCAGGTGATTTTCTTCCATTTTTCTTTTTAAATGGCAGACTTCCTGGCCTAAGGCGTCTCTTTCCTGACTAAGAGCCTGCATTTGTGCCGCCAGGTCGTCCCTTTGCCTTTGGAAGGCACCAGCTTTCTGGCGCTCCTGATCAAACTCTGCCTGGGTATCCAGGTCTTTCAGAATCAGTTTATTGCTCTCCTCCTTCACTCTATCTAGGTGGCCTTGCAGGGTGACTACCTGCTCAGCACATGCCCTATTGAAGTCTAGCTGTTGCTCCAGCTTTTTCTGGCTTTGCAGTAGGGAGTCCAAACCTTCTTGGTGTTCCTTCTGCAAGGCCAGAAATCTGGTATCCTGTTCTGACTTTTCCTTTTGCAGCACATCCATATCCTCCTTTATTTTAGTGATGTACTGTCTGGTCTCATTTTCTGACTCCTGGCTTCTGTGCAGCCTTTGCTCAGAAGAGTCCAGATCAGATTGGGCCTTCTCTAACGCCGTCTGTTGCCTTTTTGCCAGATCATGGCCTTCAGCACATTTATTCTGTATGGCTCCCATGTATAAATATAAATATGCCGCTATCCTAACAATCTTGTCGTGCTCATCTTTGGCCTTAGGAGCCATATATAGTTCACTCAGGGCCACGTGTAATGGACCCTGATCTCTATACATATCTGACCCTGTTTCAGTGACCTGTTGCGTGATGGCCTGCAACCAGACTGTTTGGTCCTGGTGAGTCCATTCACCTCTCACAAATAGTTTGTGTAAGAAGTGCTCTCTGGCTATTTTCATATCTACCAAGGTCGTCATTCTAGAGATTGGTCTCTGTCCTGACTTACAGAAGTTAGTATTTTAGTTTTGCAAAACAGAACTTTTCTTGGAGTGTCCCTTTTGAGGAATGCTTCACAGCGTAATGCAGCGTGGTGATCCGACCGGATGTATGTATCCCGTCAGTTAGCACACTGTATTAAGCTGCACAAGTGGTAAATCTAACCCAACGTCTCGGCTCGAGCCCCCACTTTGTAAGGGGATTCAATTCAACACTACAGCTAAGTCAATGCCTAGTCTATAATACTGAATGAAAACCCTTATTGATATATCTTTAGGTCCAGTTCATGCGTTCTGGATGACTACCCCTATATAACACCCCTCTCTTGGAATCCCCCTGACCCCACTGAGCCAAGAAGTAGTTCTGTTTTGCAAGTTAAAAGGTTTATTTGATAATTTAAACAATATATATTATATCACGCTTTATAATAAATTGATAATTGAATAGCACACTTAATCTGATATGATGAAGATTAACAATGGAGAATCTGGCACTAACACACTTCTTATAATCACTAATGAGTTGACATGAAATGGATAAGGTAGCACACTGGTAAATAGGAACAAAAGAAGAAGGTGGTACAAAATGCTTTATAGAGTTCAAATGGATGCAAGGTTGAATGAATGAAATGCAGTATAGAAATACTCAATATGATTTCAACAAAACAATGTAATCACTTTTCTCTGGCAATCCCCTCCCCCCCCTTGATGCAAGGCAAGGAAATGGAAGGAAGCACACAGTTCTCAGAAATGCAATCAAATGTGATTCAGTTCAATCCCAGCAAGCTTACAGAAAACAGATAGGAGTTTTGAAAACACAGGCCCAAATGCTTTGATATGTGCTAGCAATGGATGAGAAATATGCTGGAAATGCTTTTTAATTCCCTTTCAGAGGTTCAGGGTGAGTGGTATCTAGTTAATATTAGTCCAGGCTCACACTAGCAATGATGCATGGATAGTTAGCAGGTTAAACGAATTTCTGGCAAATGGAAAGCAAACAGCAGCAGTTTTTACATGTGAAGAAATTGCAAATCGCGGTAAAATTCGCGGATGCGTGTTCCGCGATTGCGGTAAAACTATAAGGGGTAGGAATGCGGTTCTTGGTGCGATTCAAAGCTACGATTCTAAGCTATCAGAGGAAAGTTACTGCAAGTCTCTAGCCCAAACGGTCGCGGAGATATGAGCGATTTAATGAAGGTCGTTTTTGGGTTTGCAAATTTCAAAAGCTCAAAATGACAAGTGCAGCTTGCAACTAGCAAATCACAGGTGACAGCTAGGAGGCAGTTCTACTTAGGTTAAATAGATTGAATTAGATGAATTTAAACTAAGATTGGTTCTACACAGTTCTGCTGGGTACTCACACTATATTCTTGAATTAAATGGGCCTCATCACGGATCTGGTCAGGGTTTTAGACTGGGCTCTGGTCACTCTCTCTGCTGGTCTGGGTCTCTCTGGGTACAGCACTGCTTTCTCTTTGGTCTGGTCTCTTAGTACAGCACTGCTTTCTCTCTGGTCTGGTCTCTTAGTTCTGGATAGATTGATGAATTTGAAGTCTGGATCTCTGGATGTTGTATGGAGGTAAGTATGGATTTTTCCGGCAGAGCGTCCCGCTGCAGATGGATTTCAAAAGTCCCTATCTGTCCTGTCTGTCTGCTTTTATGTGTTTAGAATGTGGGTGTGTTCTAGCATCACTGACCCTACCTCTCTCTCAGCTTCTAATTGGTCAAACTTCCATTTATCATTTGATTGGGGAATGAACTGTGAGTCAGAGTGATGTCATTTTACAGCCTGCAGAAAGTCCACTCCTCCTGTCAACTTACACACAAATCTAGATTTGAAACAAATACATATTTGCAGAGGTACATATTGTTTTAAAATCATATGCACCCATCATGCATTACAGGAGGTATACCCTGTTCAAACTCTGCTCTTCCTGGGAGCTTGCATTCAGAAATGGCACATATTTCACTTTTTAACTGATTTTGCAATTTCTGACATGGACCCAACTTTACATACATGTGCGCAGGGAGTAGGGACATTAACTGATGAAGTTTCAGATTTTTAACATGCATACATTTAGAGTTATATCCACTTTTCCGCTGACACCCCCCTGAACATGCCACCGGGTCGAAAAACCTCTTAAAATGTGGGCAGAAAAATCACAAGAATTATGGTGTCATTTATAAAATTTTCACATGTCCGCTCTATGAGTTATTCATCTTTTTAAAGTTATGTTCTGGCTCCAAAGGGGTGTGGTTTCCCAGGTCACATGGTATAGAAACCAGTCTTTCCAGTTTCTGCCAAGCCAGCTTGCTCTCACAGGCAGTGCTCCTCCCAGCTCCTGCCAAGAGGAAGCTACAATTTACGACTGCGGTAATAAAAACCTTTGCCTGAGTGAAGAGGGCTTTGTTCACTCTCCTGCAGAGCACAGATAATTCAATTATCAGATAGATGGCATATCCTTCGTGTGGGCAGCAAAAGGAAGGTTGGCCTGGGAACACAGCTGTGACTCAAGTTTCCCTTCTGATGGGGGTAGTTGCCAGGCAGAATCAAGTTCCTTAAGCCAGACTTTCAGCTACTGTCATGTTATTTGTTGCTTTTTAAATTAACTTGCAATTTTACACATGCAGCTAGAATGCTGATTCTAAGTGCAAAACTATGACATTTAAACAATTGCAACCTATGTGACACTCAAAAGTAGGTCACTCCGTCAATTTAAACATTTAGATTTTTTTTTTTTTTAGTGTCTTTCAATCCAGTGCAACTTAAACTGCTGAAATCCACAGCGCAGCCAGTCTTGTTATAAACCTTGTCTTATGATCTTCATTTCCCAGATTTTGTAGGCACACAAAACTCCATTCTGCCAAATGTCTGCTGGTGTTCAGTAAATATTTTGCACATATTGCAATGTTTGAAAATAGGCATTTTGACTTGCCTTCAGGGAAACAGAGTGGTTTTAAAACGCCGGCTTTTGGATGGTGGTGAGTACTGGTACTGCACCCATTTTTGGGATTTAAGAAATGAATTCCCCACAATTCTAGGTTGCATTTGGCAATCAGCATTGCCATTCCCAATGGTTTCAGACTACTGTGCGGGTAGTCCAATGGTGGTTTTAGGCAGTGTCCTTCTGTGCCCATAACATCGGCAAAAATGGGTGGCAGCCTATTCTTCCTGCATTTCCCTGTGCATTTTCTGGGAAGCTCTGGCCATCATGATGTTTTCATGTCAGTACTGCACAGTTTTGAGGTAGGGCTAGGATGCATGGGTAAATACATCCCACAGGGTGCTTAGAAGTGGTGAATCACCAACTTCTGAATAAGTAGTTCAGATGCTTAGATTCACATCTGCGTCGTCCTCCTGTACTGGTTTCAAAAAGTAAGCAATCAAGCTTTAACCAGTAGCCTGGGAAGCTCCTTTCTTGTTTTTGTTTTTGTTTTTTTGCTGCATTGGCTGGCATTGAGGGAGCAGGTGATGAAACCGGAGGTACACATTAATTGTTTAATGTCACTTTAGTCGTCATGGTAGGCTGATCAGGCGGACAAGCCTCCAAACCTCTTAGGAATTTACTAGAGCCTCTGTTTTTAGAGTTCGGCACGTTTTTCATATTTAGGTTTTGTTTTTGTGCAGTTTTATTCACTGAAAGGTAGAAAATGATTCCCCTTTCCATGACCGATAAGTTCTGTTGCTCATTAGAATGTTGGCCACGATTTGAACTCAAAGTTGATGTTAACCCTTCACTCTCACCCTCAGGCTGAGAAGCTTGGATACAATTGGCTGCTCCACCGCAGATGTATCTGGAACATGTAATTTCCCCAAACTCGGATCAGGAGCACAACAAACCTCCTGATTTGGAATACTGAAAGGAATCGGATGGAGAAGTCTCTGTTCTACCATGCAAGGGCATTGAGTGTTCGAAGTTTGGAATACCAGAGAAAAAGAGCCATAAATGAACCCTTTTAAAAGGGTTCAATTTTGAGGGCATGAATTCGCAGAATTCTCCCAGAATACAGTCGTATGCCTGGGTGAAATTGAACATGTACAGTGCTGAGCCCGGGGTGTTGGTGGAATCAACCATGGGAGCCCCTAATAATGTAGTAGGTGGTGAAAAAGGTAGTGGGGATGAACGCTCCGCCATCATGCTTAATTTTGGAGCGTCTGAGACAAATGGAGATGGAGAGCAAGACAAATTCGTATTGGGAATAATTTGGGCATCAGTTGAGAATAATATTCTCTGAACATGCTGGGTTCTGGACTTGCCTTCTACCAGCAAGTCACGGGCCTCAAGCAGCGGCTGTAAAGCATTGGTAACCAAAGTCTATAAAATTGAGTTGTCGCTCATACTGCAGGCTGTTTCCCCTGCATCAAGTTTGTAGGTTTAGGTGAAAGTACTTCCTGGGCCGTAATAGGGGTAGATAGTACCAGTAACTCTTGATTAAACAAGATGCTTTTATGCACCTGCACCAATTTGGTTGCCATTGGGATAGGCTGTGCGTTTATCGGATCAATTGTAGCTTTACTACGCAGGGTGTAGTGATTCATTAAAAAGTGAATACTATAGGAAATCCACTTCCCCCAAAACGGGAGTAAAAACTCCCTCGGGGAAGCAACAGCACAACTTGCCATCTGGTGCTGCACCGATCAATGCCAGTCGATCAACTGTGACCCAACTTGATGGGCTTACTGACTCATGCCGCAGACAACTTCTGAGTCAAAATATAGAGTAAGCTAACTCGCTCCATACTCTGCAGCTCATCTGCCGCCATAGACCGCACTTTCGCTGCACTTCGCACGCGCTCCGAAAGGGTGGTTTTCTATGCAGCCACCTTCTCTGTAGGGTCACAGCTAGATGGGCACAAAAAGATTGCTCCTTGTGGAAAACTTACTCCAGCAGCTGCTGACACAAAATGAAAAATGACCTGCACAGACTGCACTTCCGCCTGGTTGGTTCATTGTGCTGCTGAACCTGCTTATGTGTTACAATGTACTGTTTTTGTGGGAATATTTTAGGCTAGGTGAAGTAATTGGCTATCACTTGCACCCATGGTCCCATCCGGTTACCTTGCCCACTCCCTCATCAATCGGACAGGAGGTAGAATCAAAGTACACTTCAATTATTTTTTATCATTGATTGCCAGATCGTTTGTCTTCACTGTGGAGTACCTGGAAGAGCAGCATCTCCTGTTCGTGCCACAGCAGGTGACCACTTTTGCTCATGAAATCACCTTTCAAGTCAAGCGATAGAGTGGACTTCCATCTTGAAATAGTTACCTAGCACAGGTGTTTACTGCCCAACCAGTCCCTTGCCCTACGGGGTGGAAGTGAGATGTTTTTGGAGTATAAGCTTATTGGTGAATGGAAAGGGAAAATGTCTTGGAGGGCGCAGCAGTAACATGCTGTGACGATGTTGCGGCGCTGTCTGCACATGTAGTATAGGATTTTCCAGTGAAATGGAGTAATGCTTATATGTGAAACGTTCAGATCCCGGCAAGGTTGACTGCCCATAGTTTTTCTGAGGTTGTTGCACAGAGAAGCATAAATTGAGTAATATCCCCTGTTAGTTTCGTGCGTATAAGCGGTAGGAATGTGGCAACTTAATAATATTGTCTACTTTATTTTGCATTTTCTAAAAGACTTCACATCTCATAATCCAAAGTTAAAAATGGTATTGGATGAACTCACGGCTGACTTGGTGCTGCTTCATGAGGGCTTTTGATTGCGATTTTATTGTAAATTCTATGGAAGGCATTGGTCATGTTGAGGGGTGAAAATAAATTGTCATCTTCCAAACTAAGGCAAATTGTGAGAAGTTGATCCAGTCCCGATTCAGGCACACACCACCATTGGGCTACTTGGCCTTTGTTGAAGGACCTGCTCCTCTTCAATGTTGTCTCTTAGGTGGGACAAAATGCAGACTGCACAAGACTGCGCAGCTGGCACCTTAATGGTTTTGCTAGTACGTCTGTAACATTCTTAAGTATTTATGAAGGGTTCAAAACTGAAAGTTGTAAGCTGCAAGTCATTTGCCACCTCAATTCTATACAAACAGCACACCATTATTTTACTCACAAAGAGTCCAATGTCACTAACCAGCGGCCAGTGGCGAGTACACATTTTGCATCCTTTATGTATTTATTGGACAATTGGGACTGTGGTGCGATGGTTCAAACTAGAGGAGCCCAACAGCTGCAGTTTCCCTAACATATCTGACACTGTGAGTAACACAGGAAAGCTCCCTTTTGAACATTGACTTCCATCTGCAATGTCTAGTACCGTAACGGGGGTTTTGTTTTCTTGTGTTGATAGATGGCTGTAAGTTTGTTTATCGCCACCATTTATTTTAGTTTTTCTTTAAGTACAGTGTTGTAAAACTGGAGATTATTCAGGTTTGAGTGATTTTGCATTGTGGGTCTTGTATTTCCACATTTAGGATGTGGAAAATAAAGCTATAATCTTTCTTTTGGCTAAATGTGTTTCTACAAGTATTCGCCTATTTGGATTGCTTTGGTATGTGATTTGAGTATTTTGCAGGTAAACTCTACACTATGGTGGTGTTGTAGGGATTAAGTTCATAGTCTGGATACAATCCTTTCTCAGTAACCGGACTGAGTTTTCTCCCTGACTGCAGCTGCTGACCCCATCCCCATCACATGTGGAGTGCCTCAGGGGTCATGTGTCTCACCTACCCTCTATAACATCTTCACTAAACCCCTTTTCAATCTGGATCATCTGGGTGTTACCTACACGAACTATGCAGATGACACCGAGATCCTCCTACCTCTTTCTGGTGATTATGACAAGGATTTGGCCTTGGTGAACAGGATTTACCTAATCATCCAGGCATGGATGGCTACCCACGGTCTATGCCTGAATGATGACAAGACTGACATCATCCTGGGCACTACTGCATTCCTTAATAAACTAAGCTCCAACTACTGTCTTTAATATTGACAATAACATGATCTCTGTGGCCAAAGAGGTGAAGACTTTAGGATTTTACCTAGACACAACCTTATCCTTCAACAAGCAAGTCAACACTGTGGCCTCTTCCACAGCCTATACGTGTAAATTGATTAGAACCAGCAAACCTTTCGCTATCAAATGGCAGTTGCATCACCCTGGCCCGAGCTCTTATTTTGTCAAAATTGGTTTATTGCAACGCATTATTCATAGGTGCTAAAAAACAAATCCTCAAGAAAATCCAGACCTTGCAAAATAATGCTCTTGGAGCCGTATTAGGAATTGCTAAGAGAGAACACCTCTCGATGACTAGAAGAGCCAATAACTGGCTTTCCACACACTCCAAAATTAAGTTGAAGGTTGCGACTTTGACTTACAAATGCTTGAACAATGCTGCACCCAGCTACCTGTCGGAAGGATTCAACAAGAAGTCTTCGACTAGGATCACTAGACTAACACGAATTACCTTGCCGTTCCCAGGTAGATAAGTTATTGAGAATTGGGGGTTGTAGCTACCTGGTCAAGGCAGCCCAATTGTGGAATTCACTACCACCAACACTAAGAGCAGATCAGTGCTTCCATAACTTCCGCAAGAGTACCATTAAATGGCTCATTGACTCAGACCTCTAGTTATGTACCTGCTACTGTACCGCACCGCGACTGTAAATACTTGCTTTCAAACTGCACAGCTTACTCTTCATGTTACTGTGTGATACATTCAGGTTTCTGTATATTGTACCTCCCTATGCTATTGTCATTCTTGTACTATATCCCCCATTTGTGTTCAACTGGTTATTCCTGTTTTTTTTTTTTTTTGGTGTAACTAAGCTTTGAATGATCTCATGCTCTGCGCCCTGATACCTGTGGATCCGGTGCGCAATACAAATAATATACAATACATTATTGTAAGAGCTAATTGCAATGATTTTAGGGACAAAATGGTATCCACTCATGCTCCTCCTATTTTAGTACCCCAAGCCTGTCACTTAGAATTGCATTTTTGTTACATTGACTCTGCCTCCATCCAATAAGACTTGATTTGATAGGCAAATATATAGTCGCACCTCCCAGTCAATGCAACAGTGATTCTAGTATAGCAGACTGACTGCAGCAGCAGAACCAAAGTTGCTTGAGCTGTTCAGAGAACTGTCTCACAGGAGACTGGGGGACAATCTTTGCTATGCCCTGTTAGGTTAATGATGCATGGGTCATCACACTGCATTTTTTTTTTTTTTTGCAACATTTTCACTGTGGACAAACTACACCCCACCCCCTGCTCCAACCTCCCATGGAACCCATACACCTGCCTTCTAAAATCCCATTCAAATTAAAAGAAAATATAAGCAGTAAAAATCTGCTTATATTTTAAAGAGCCTGGACATCCTTTGGCGTGTGTGTGTGTGTGTCTCAGTATGTTTGAAGACTACTGCCTTATCGCCAAGAATGCAGTAATATGGCACTAAACCAAATTTGGTGAAATTACTACTATGCGTTTGGCAGGTACTGTTATTGATTCTTGGTACATCTGCCATTTTCATGACGCGTGAGAATCTACAAGAGCTGGGTAAGGGGACTAATGTAGGAGTAGGTCATATGAGCTTTGTTTCATTATAAATGTGTGCATATCTGAAAAGACAGGCCTAATTGCAGTGTGTATATTTAAGATGTGTTGGGAAATTGCCTGGAGCAGTGGTTAACATGCACTCTAGGTTGCTAAATTGTAGTTTTCTGTGGTGTTAAGGAGTGTGGCGATGTATGTTGTGTTTGTGGTAGATTCACTTGTTTAGGGAAATGTAGTGTAGACACGTGCATGAGTAGTGTGCATACCATAGTGTAACCTGTTTTTCTGTATTGTATTTTTAAGGATGTGGTGTTGGTTAGGGTGTGAGGTGGAATGATTGAGTTGGCTATTGTTACATCTTCCCTGCAGACCGCCCAGTGACAACCGAGTACAGCCCATTTCACTTTGAAAACATCACCGTTTGTCGAACGTAATTGTTTATATGCAAAACGTTGAGTTTGTATGATACGGCATTTATAAAGCGCCTATACACAAGTGTTTCAAGGCGCGACGAGGCAAAGGTGGGGGGCAGAGGGAAGACAATCATCCTACTAGGCCAGGTCATTAAGATATGCCTTACTATGCGATGTTACGTCAGGTGACACGATGCATTGACAAAAATTCCTGGCCCACACTGTTTAGTAATTTGCCTGACGCCACAACCGTAGCACCGCTCAGTTTTACATTGTATCATAGTACAGTGCAGCTGGGCATGCAGCGTGAACTATTAATCCACAAAGCCAATTTTCTGACGATGAAATAAACACCACACTTAAAGCACATTGCATGCTTGAATGAATATCACCGGAAGCCTATTAAGGGGTGGTTATTTTCCTAAAATGCACTTTGTATTTATGCAAAGCAGCCAGCATTTGACATTAAGGGCACACACGTTATTCCCCCACACGAAGGGGTGGGGAGTTCACCCAGTAAATGCTGTCGATTTCCTGCACCGACCCCCCACCCCCGCTTTCCGCAGGGTGGTTCGTAGTAGTTGAGGCCCGTCCTTATAAACCTGTTGATATTTTGATAGGATGGATGGTAATCCCTTTGATTTAGGTTATGTCTCCAAGCCTCTAATTGCACCATCTTGCACTAACTGCACCAAGTGTTGCGGGGCATTTTTTTTCCGCGGTAAATTTCTCCGCCATCTTGGAGTGGGATTATTTAGCTTCATTCAAGAGATACTCCTGAAAGTGTCATGCCATTTTTTTTTTTTTCTCTTTTGCCTCCAAAATTGCGAATGGCGTAGTAATGGTTGCTTGACAACCTGTATTGAGAAAATCACACTGGGGGCGCGAGCTTTATGTGAAACGTGCACAAACAACTATTCTCGTGTGGATGTTTACACCCTGACCTCTCAATAAAACATATGGCGATGTGTGTGCGCGCTCCTGTTGTCTTCTATGTCTATGGGTTTCGGTGTGGTGACGCTCTGTGGCGGCGCGTGCCGCAGACTGTCAGCGCCGGGCACGGTGTGATTGGGCGTGGTAGGACTGTGATTGGCGGGTGCAGTGAGCGCTGCCGCACCGCGTATGGGCGGGGTAGGAGACTCTGTTTCCGGGCTCTGCCACCGCCATCTTGTGTTTGTTGGGGAAGCCGGAGACCGAGGAGGAGGGACTGCGGTGGAAAAAGGGCCCGGAGCACCTCATTGGTGAGATAACTAGGGGTGAGGGGACATATGGAGTACCTTCGTCAATGTAGCGGGGGGGGCTTGGAGGGGTGACTTGTCATTTCCCATTCATTAACCCGAAAGGGGCTCATACAGCCAATCTCATTCATTGAAGGGTGGGGGTTCCTCACTCACTGTTCACTCCTAACAGGAAGAATGCTCGAGATTGTGTGCCCCTGTGCTTACAGGGACAACCTCAGATGCGCAGCCTTTGCCAACCACTTAATTTATACACGAGGGTTTTTGGGGCAAGTCTCCAACTTCTCCGTCAGCTATACAAGACCAGAGGAGTACAAAGCCCCGCTCGCAGCCCATCCCCATATAAGAAGCCTTGGCAGTTCCCAAGAATTTTCGTTAACGCCATTCAAAAAGTGGTGTGGGTATCTACGGTGTTTGCCCTTTTCCCATTGTTTGCGGGCCGGGATGCGGGCGGTGTCCTCTTTCACACGCTATTCTACATTTACTTGCTCCTTGAAGACACCCACTTGATTATGGAGAATAAAGGAATATTATGAAACCATGCGCTTTAAAATGAGCAGCCAGTGGGATGAACCCAACTTCAGACATGCTCGTGCACTTTTTTAGAGTTTATGTGCTATCAAATGTCCCTGCCGCTCTGTAGGGATTTATGTGCAGTTAACATTCTATTTTCTTCGTGTCTAAAACCTTCGCCTTATTCAGACGTGGAAACATTCAATGTAACTTTCGATTCTTGTGTGGTTGGGATACTCACTTGTATTAGTATCGAGCTGGCACTGGAATTCCCGTGCGACTCACCGCTTCACTTGATGGTAAGCAAAGGCCGGTCTGATTAGACTGAGGATGGTCGCTAAAACGTGAACGCATACGTTTTAAGTGCCCCTGCCACCAGACCTCCCTTATGCTCCTTTTTACAGAAATCTGCCAAAGCTCAGTGTGTGTTTCTTTGAACCGTTTATTAACTGTTTTGAATACTCTATGCTTAGGGCCACTACTTGAATTAATCGCGCCGTTGTCCTTTTAAAAAAATGTTCTGACTCCGAGTTTTCAGTTGTATTGGTTATGCGGTGGCACACCAGTCATTAATAATGCACACACTTTCTATAACGATGTAAGATTGTAGCGACAGTAAGGATTTGTAAATGGGTTACTTGTGACCACAATCACCCTTGCTTTGTTTCAGTGCCATATCTTTGTATTCATGAATCATTCATACAATGTCAGTGGCGCACCTTGTGTTTAGAACCATGGACAGGTGTAGTTTCTTTGTTTTCTCTTGCTGCCCCCACCCCCTCTTCAGGTGTTTGAAATCTTGGTGCATTAAGTGTTTGTTGTGTATGAGTTTGCTTCGTGTGTGTGTGTGTTTTGTTTGTTTTACTTTTAGGGTAAGTGGGCGCTGTCACTTTGTTTCACCGTTACCGTCACAGGGAGTCGCTACTTTGTAGCCTTTTCAAATGTTTAACTACCAGGAGTGTGGATTCGACATGGGTCTCCGAATGAATGAATTATACATTCTTACAATGTGCCTTGGTTAACGGGGATGCATCCGCGTACAATGGACACACCCGCAATCGTTTCTCTTACTGGTTCTCCATAAGTATGGAGTACTATGACGGATCAGCAGCTCTCACCTTGATGACTTTTTACAGTGAAAGCGAGACAGTTGTCTCCTCACATAAGCTGTACAAGTTTATTACTGAAAGTCTGATCCAGGGGTTTTGGCATGTAGTACAGCAGACTTTTCTCTGTTAGATTTGTTAAAACATTTTTTTTTAATCCCGAGAACGACCTGCATTAAATAACTTTGTTAATGAAACGTTAGTCACCCAGACCACTGTTCAAAGGGTACATTGCATTATGTAACCGTCCACTTGCTTGCTCTTTTACAAAGTCAAAATCTAGTATTTAATGCATTAAACCTGCTGGTGGTGGGCAAGGTGCTGGGAATTGAAGCTAGGGCCAGAAAAGGCACACTTAAAATACATATTGTGTGTGGTTTTGTATGTGTATAATCCTCTGTAAAGCGATGCTAAATCCAGTAACGATGGTGGATGGGAATCGTCGAGGACAAGGATATCGATTTCAAGAGGTAAGCTACTAGCCAGTTGTTCACCAGTCACTCCCTGGCATGGATGGAGTTTATGGCATGCACACAGTGCAATTAATTACTCGGCAACAGC
Source organism: Ambystoma mexicanum (assembly GCF_040938575.1). Taxonomy (NCBI): domain Eukaryota; kingdom Metazoa; phylum Chordata; class Amphibia; order Caudata; family Ambystomatidae; genus Ambystoma; species Ambystoma mexicanum. The sequence goes on from NC_090923.1 coordinate 1,223,478,134, forward strand.
GAATTGTGGCACGCTAGTTGGGAGTGCACATTTTATGGACCGACTGGTGGAGTATTCGCACCGAGTATGGGGCGCCTTCTCAAGTGGAAGTTGGTTCTTAAGGGCGAACTTGAAGCCAGTCACCGTTTGAATGTGGGAGCCAGGAGAGTGGGTATTTGAGTGGGGGTTCCTAGAATTTTAAATTGAGGAGCTTGTTGCTGTAAACTGCTAAAAAGTGAGCAAATGGAAGTAGACTCGGCCCGATTGCAATGGTGTATGGGGGTTAGGGGGGGGGGGTTAAAGGTACCAACATAAAGACTTGATAAGCAGGAGCAAAAGGCCAGTTCTTTCACTATCGGGCATCACCCATTATGCTGGCAGGAGTTACTTTAGGAATCAAGGATCTAGTACACAGCAGACCCAAACCGGCCTTACTCATAAGATGGAGACTAACTTATTCTACGCTCTACACAACCAAAGGGGAACATTTAAAGTTGTGAGTTGCTGGCTGACTAAAAAGTCACTCGTTACTTCAGTTGTATACATGCACACATTTCTTACTCTCCAAGGGCCAATGATCACTAGCCAATGGCTAGTGCACATTGTGAGCCCTGTATACAACCCATTATGCTTAAAATGTCTTATTTACACGCATTCTCATACACACATTTGTCACCAGTTGGGCAAGTGTCGTCGGCAGTAACCGGTCTCTTGGTCTACAAGCAGGAGCTAAATTGCTGCCAGCGACTTCAAAGACTGGTAGCAGCCTAAGTATAGATTTAAACACAAGGCTGAATGTTAATGGGGATCGATTTTCGCATGGCCATTCCACCCTGTCTGAAAGCAGTGTGCCGAGGGCGCTAGTTCAATAATACCTAACCTAGTGCACCCAGAGTACTTGCTGGAACCTGCTGATGCAAAATGATTTTTATTGCCATTGGTTATGTGATCGTTTTTATTTGTTTTCTATGGAGTTTTTGGAGAACCACTGTGTCCTCCTTAGTTTGCCTTGGTACTTTGCTTAAAAATAGCCTCTTTGCTATTCTTCAATTCGTGATCCACTCTGATAATCACTTTTGTGGTATTGTGTACCAAGCAGAGTCGACCGAACAGTAAGTTTGTCATGGGGGTAGGCTTCCCGGGTTCACTTGTGCCTTTGTACCTTTTCAAAGCCCGAACTGCAGCACGCTCCAGGTATTACCTGTCCCAGTACAGAATGAGGTGTCCCACATCCTCAAGGGACCCTTTTTTCTGTTTTTAATACGCTGTGTGTCCCTGCTCCTCCCCAGAGGATATAATGCCTAACTGCAGTTTTTTTTTTAAGTTTCCTGCCACTGGCATGGACTCAACTTCCGAAGGGATCCTCTTGTGGCCTAGCCCAAGGAGCACTGTGCACAGCTGCATCTTAGGGCCTGTGCTTTCGGTTGCTCCAGGGGTGCCCGCAGAGCGAGGGGTCCTGGTTGAGTAGGTTGATGCCGTGTCCCTGTCGAAGCTTCCGGCACTGGCTCGCCTTGATGGATGGGACGACCCAGTGGGTGAACCTGCATAGGTCAGTGTGCTTCTGTGTTCTGGACGGCTGTGGAGAGAGTCCCTCGGAGCAGTTACTCCTACGGCTGCTAGCACCATGGGTCCTGCCGCAGTTGGGCTAGGAGTAGGGGCTGGTTGGACCACTCCTTGGTGGTTTCTTGCTCTGCTTTGTTGGGGGCTGCCACGCACAGGGGGAGGGTACTGACCGGGTCAACCCAAAAAGGTTGTCTGTGTTCAGTGGTTTTTCTGTGCTTTTTCCCTGTCCGGCAAGTGTTTGTTTTTGGCCGTTGTCCTGCGGCAGGTATGGGGAAGAACTCGGAGAAGCAGAAGCATGTGGAGCCCTGTTCCTCTTCATCGCAGTAGCCCCGGAAGAAGCCAGTGGGATTTTCTAAGACGTTTCTCATGTTGCTTTTTCAGAGGGTCATTCGAGAGGAGAAGGGGGGAGGGGGGTCTTGTGGCAAGCCTAAACCCTCTCATGTCTCCCCATCGTCATCCTCTTCCTCTGACTCCACGCGGTCGGGACCAGAGGAGTAAATATCTGGACAAGGACTCTGTACTCCGTTCTCACTCGGGTGGCTCATTACATGTGCTTTGCGCAGCAGGGCCCCTTGCCCGTGGATACATCTAGGGTCTCCCTCTCCCCAATTTTGAACGCTCAAGACTGTTTTGCCACTGGTTAGAGGTCAGGAACAAGCGCCTTTACGAGTGGTGGGAGCTGGACATGGTTGTCGTTCCCTGCTGCCTTGCCAAATGGTATCCCTTGCAGCAGGAGGAGCAGCTGCTGCCTAAGTATGTCCAGGTTGACACCATTCTTCCAAGCCTGGTGGGTTGTTCTTCAATTGGTCTTGAGACGATCAATGATATCCCGGACAGGAAGGAGAATGGGGCCTTGTTCAAGGCTTATGGTGGGGCCCATTTATCCATGAGCGCGGCTATGCATTCCTCCTATACTGCTTAGACTGTTCTTGGAGGGTGGGGTGGGGGTGCGGGGGGGGTCTGCGAGCTGTTCACTGGCCATGCATGAGGGTTCAGATCCAGCGCCTCTTCTGTAGACTTGGGTGGACTTGTGGCTTGCTTACGACAGTGTCGAGGCTTGGGCCATGGGTGCCATTCCTCAGAGGTGCCATCTTCATCGCAAGGATGTTGCTCAGAAGATTCCATTTTAGGGGCATACCCTGTTAGGTGATGCTCGAGAGCACAAGGTGTTCTGTGCCTACAAACATGCGGGCAAGCTCCGGAGTAAGCCTGAGGTTCCGCATAAGCCACCGTCCGCTTCTAGGTGCAGATCTTCCTCCTTTGGGTTTTAAGCTCTTCGGCCTGGGACGGACAATCCCTGTTGGATTCCCCGGAAATGGCGCCCCCTTCTCGCAAGCCTTCGAAGTCTTCCCTACCTTCCGGGCACATTGGGTTTCCTTTAGACTCCTCTGACCCGTCACCTGGCCAATAGGACAGCCTTGCAACGGGCGGCGGCGGACCTGCTCCTGAAGGCTTTCCAGCCAGTTCTGACTCTAGAGCTTTACTGGGGATTCTACTCTATTTTGTTTCTGGTGCCCAAACCATAGGGGGAAGTTCAGACTAATTATTGACCAGAAGTACTTGAAATGCCTGGTCACTCGCCACTTCAAGATGGTGCCTGCAGCGAGTGATTATTTTTTTTGGTTTTTTTTTTTTTTTTTTCTCCCCTGGTCCAGGAGGTTGATTTCTTGGCTTTTCTGGACTTACAGGGGGCACATTGCCACATCGCTGTGTGGCGGTGTCTCCAGCAGTTCCTGAGGTTCTCGGTGGCAGGGAAGTGTTACCTGTTGCTGGCCCTCCCATTTGGCTTGCTATTCCCTCCAAGAGTTTACGGAAGTCCTGGGGCTTGTGGTGGCTTGCCTTCACTTTCGGGGTGTTCCGTCTTTTCTCCTACTTTGATTGGCTGCTGGTGTCTTCCTCCAAGGACTTGTCCCGCCATCTTCGACTGACTTGCAATTTCCCAAGGGAGATGAGTCTCATGGTGAATTGTCCACTTGGTTCTGTCGCAGGACGTGCTGAGCCGTAGGATCATTACAACATCTACCGGAATCCAATTGAGAGGTATTTAGTAACTTCTACGAGCTCTGGTTCGAACGATATTAACTACATTCCCGTCGTTACTCGATGGAACAATCGCGATGCATACACACAGCGGGGAGTGTGATACCCTGAAGATCGAGGTGGCCTATAATTGATCTAGGCGCATACACAGATCCTATAGAACTGTTCATCTTTCCCTTTTCTTATGAGTGCATGGAATTACCAGCGCTATTGGTGTGTACATACTTTTTCTTGGGTGATTCTCACCAATGTTATGGTTTGAGATACCCATAGGAGATTCATAGTGAGTCTTGCTGGTACAGTCTGCATGTTCTTTTTTTTTTTTTTTTTTTTTTTTCTCCATCTATATTCCACCTGACTGCGCTGGACCATAGCGCCCCTGAAGAATTTCTGTGAACCAAGATTTATACAGAAAGAAACATGTCGGGTTGGGGAGTGTATTGTTTATTATAAACAACTTTAAATGAAACCAGCTTGAGTTGGAGTACATTGCATTACTAAAGATTGACTCAGTGGTGAAAAATGTATGGTTCATATTAATAATGGACCAATATTGTAATGCATTTTAGTACGATTGTTTTTATAATAATGAAATACATGATGTAATCAAATGATTTGATGTTTGTGTGTGAATGTGGTTGGTTATGGTTTTAGATGGGAATGTTAGCTCGTACCAGTCCGTAGATGAATTTGATGGATTGGTTGATGAATTTATTGATAGTGACATTGACTGTGTATATATTTTTGATTCTTTTTTCAAATGTGTTAATTTTGAATCATGATTATCGACTGGGTTGAATTTAATTTGTTTCATCCCAATATATGGGCTGTGTAAGATATTCTGTGTCTTGGGTGTTTTTTTCTGCTCCTCAGACTGTCGGATTATGTAGATAGGTAGACTGCATTGTCTCTCACCATATAAACACAACAGTACTTTGACCTTCTATGTGAATTATTTTCTGTTCTATCCAGGCCAGGTCAGAGTACTTGGATATCCCTGGTATCCCTTGTTACTTCTGTATTTTGGTTTTCTGTCACAGGACCGTCAGTTCATCAGGGCTCGTTCTGGACTCTGAAAGGGTTGGTCCTTCTCCTGGCTGCGAGGGCTCTCAACTTCCAGGTGACGCTTCAGAGTTTGTCCTTTCCTGCACCAGGCATAGGAGTACCTCTGCTGTCTGGGTCATATGGCTGCTTTTGTGTTTCTGGTACCTTGGGCTTACCTTCACTTGCGGCCGTTATTTCACCTTCATTGGTTCTGGAGGCAGGACAGTCGAGACTTTACCAATCGGGTCCTGGTTCCAGTGCCCCTGCGGAGGGCCGACCACTGTTCTGATCAATGCCAGCATGAGGGGCTGGAGTGCTGTGCTGGGGTCCCGCTCTCAGTAGGGCCTGCGGTAGTTCAGGGAGTCGTCACTATCTTCCAATTCGAGTGAGTTGGCAGCTGCTTATATCGTGCCCTTCTCACATCGGCCCCTTCCCTGAGGAGGAGCATGGTGGTGCTGCAGACAGATAACACTACTGGAGTTGCTTACAACATGCAGAGAGCGTCTGCAGCCCTGATCCTGCGGACTTGGGTTTTTAGGCAGAACACAACTTGTCTCTCAGGGCTGTTAAAATCAGGGATCTTGGGTCTTGACAATCTGGCGTTTCCACGGGCAGGGTGCGGGGGGAGGGGACGTTTCTGTCCCTTTGGCGTGGGTTTGGAACTCCATGGCTCGATCTGTTCGCCTCCCTACTGAAGAAGAAACACCAGCTTTTTGTTCCCAGTTTGCTTATCCGGGGGTGTGGATGTTTTGGCTCTTCCCCTCTGGGTCTCCTGTATGCCCACACCTCTCCTTGCTCCCCCAGGTTTTAGTGAAGGTCTGGAAATCTGCAGTGGTGCTCCTTTTTGGCCTTGTAGGAGTTGGTTCCCTCTGCTCCTGGAATTGGCGGTCTCCCCAGTGTTTCTCCTTCCGCACATCCGCCCCTTTGTTCTGCAGGCCCTGGGTGGTGGTCTGTTCTGGGGGATTTGGATGTTGAGGGGTAACAGCTGTAGGCACGGGACTCTCCTGTAGGTTGGCGGGATCGGTCCAGCAGGACAATGACACGTCCGCCCTGAAGTCTTATCCCTGGCACTGGTGGTGTGTTCCAGTGCTGGTGTGTGCTGCACGTTATTCTCTACAGATTTTTTGGTCCCAGGGATTCTGCAATTCTTGCAGGCTGGTTCTGACCTGAGCTTGTTAGTTTCCTCTCTAGGGGCTCAGTGGGCGGCTGTTGAGGCTTTTTGTGACTCCTCTTGGTTTTCTCCGGATGATATTTCTTTGGTGGCTCGTTTTTTTTGCTGAGTTTCTCCATGGCTCTTCCTATTCTGGCCTCGGGGTTACCCTTGTGGGATCTTCACATTGTTCTGAAGGCTCTGCAATCTGCTCCCTTTGTGCCTATGGCAGAGGTGAAGATCTTGTCTATTTAATACCGCCTTTCTGGTGGCTATTACTTCGGCGTAGTGCCAGTTGAGATCAATATTTTTAAAATAAATATAGGATGAGACGGTATCGTTAACATTGTGTATCACACACGTGTTCTGGTGGGTTGAAGAAAAAAAAACGTTCCCCTCAAATGTGAAAGTAGGAAAGTCCATTTGAGCCAAGTCGCACATTTCACAACCCCACCCAAATGCTCCAAGCACAAGATTGTCAGGACTATACTGCACTGATGATCCCCAATAAGTGATTTGCATACCCACAATACCTTGCTGCTGTGCCTCAGAACTGGAGGTTAACTTGTATATCTAATTTCGATACACACCTTTGTATTCTCAAACGGGAGGAGAAACCCTGTATTTGCACTTTATTTTGACGATGGTCTTTTAAATAAAGGGGTTTGTGACCATTTAACCCACATAAACAATATTGAGAGATGTACTGATGTAATTTTAATAAATTGATTAAATATAGACATTTTAAGAATATACTGGCCGGTTTGTGATGTTCGTGGTGCTGCTGCATTAGAAAGTGTGGCTTTCTTTCATGGATAAACCAAGGGCCTTGTTCCTCCGGTGTGACCCGTCTTTATTTATTTTTTCTTCCCAAAGTTGTGTCCCAGTTCCACTTGTGTCGGTTGGTGGTTCTTTCGGCCTTCTTCCCTGATCCGGTCTCTCAGGAAGAGGTTGGCTGGAGTCATCTTGACACCTGGTGGGCTGTCCTTGTTTATTTAGAGCGTTTTTGTTCCTACAGGGAGGGTTGACAATCTAAGTCACGTTTGGGGGTATTCGTCCTGGGTCTAGAACTACTGTCCATACTTGAGTGCCTGGTTGCGGGATGCCATTTCCTTGGCTTAGCTCTGCACTGGTGTTCCTTCTCCCATGGGGGTGCATGGTTGGTCCACTCGCTCCATGGCGGCCTCCTGGGTGGCGGTGCAAGGTAATGAAATCTGCAGGGCCGCCACTTTGGCTGACTCCAGTAGGTTAATCCGTTGCTACCGCCTGAATCTGCACGGGGCAGGTGCAGGAGCCTTTGGTACTGGAGTTCTGGGGGCTGGTGCCCAGTGATTCCTCTGTATTGGCATGTTCTGGTTTGCCAATAATTTGGTGCTGGGTGCTGCACGCATTCCTTGTTTGCACATCCTGTCGTTATACCTCACATTCTGTACTAGGAAGAGGGACGTGGGGATTACTTGCTGGTGATCTTTATTACTCCTAGTTGGTCCAGTCCTTTGTTCCACCTCTCACCCTCCCTTGCTTGTTGAATTGGCTGTTCATTAACTACATGAAACTGGGGTCGGTTTGGGGTTATGGGGTTTATATCCCTTCTGGAGGGGTGGGGACAGAGGGTGCATTCAAATTTGAAAAGGGTTCCGGCGGGAGATGGGACACCTCCAAATTCATTACTGGGAAGAGTAGGCCTCGGAGTAATGAACCACAGTCTGAAACACTAGAGGTGTTTCACAAATACTAGATCGCATGGAGCAAAAATTCAAGTTGCTAGCTATTAGCTAGCCAGAAGTCACTCTCGACTTCAGTTCTGTATGTAGACAAGACACACTATTTATTACTCGCTAGCCAGAAGTAAAAGGTCACTAGATAATGGTTGGGACGAATTTTGTACGCTGTAAATGACATGTAATGGCCAGTATGTTTATAGTGTTTGCTAGCTTGCGCTATCTCAAATGGCAAAAATCAAGCCTTTTATCTTTTGATTAGTTAGTAACTGCCTTTGTACACTTTCCACCAGAATGGTTCTGGGTACAGTTTTATGCTGGATGTATTTGCTCTGATTTGGGTTGGAAGATCGTAGCTAAAATGTTAGAGGGAGAAAATGCTGGATGTAACTTTTCAGAAAAAAACTTGCGGTATTCTTTCCCCTGAACATTTCGGACTTTGCCCTTGCCCCCACCCCACCTACTTACCTGTGGGCGGGGCACCACCTTGTGTGCCGCCGTCTCATCCCTCTGCGAGGCCAGGTCCTTTCCTTTTTTTTCCTCTTAGGGGGTGTCCCCTATGTGGGGGTCACCCCCGCAGCCCCCACTCCTCATGTTCAGTATTTTCCCATGTGTACGCATAGTACAGGTCTTTTTTTCAGTATTTTGTACCATTCGTACTGTGTTCCGTATTGCTCTAGTGTTTATACCTAATAAATGTGTATTAAAGTTGTGGGGATTATTTTTTTTTAAGTTGTACTAGCTTTTTAACTGCTCAAGTTGTCCGGAGTCAGTTTTCACAGTACGTTTGAGCTTGTTTGAGCTTGTTAGTGTATTTGCTTTTAATCAATTGGCTCTTGACATTTGTTGCCCTCATCTTCAGTTAACCTTGCTTACACATTTTGTGCCCCACAGGTCGACTTGCGGCCCGGAGACTTGATACCTATGTGGGTGGGGAGAGGGTTGGTGGTGTAAGTGTTGAGGTTGGAAGCACACAGGGCTATTTCTGAAGTAGCTACTATTGTCCCGGTCTACATGCTGTATGTAATATGTCAGATCAGTAATAGCGTACCAGCTGCTCGAATGTCTCCACAAACTGGAAGGAGAGAACCGGGAGCACCAGCTGCAACAACCTTCCTCGACGACTAGGTTGTGAGAATCGGTTGCTGAGAAGCTACTGCAGGATGGATGGATGGATGGATGGATGGAGGGATGGACACACATGCTCATTAGTCCGCTTTTGGTTTAGTCTGTAGTGATTAGTTGGTCGATGCACATCAATTTTGACAGCAGTCATGACGGTATAGGTTTGTGTCTGCCCTTTGATACATTTTTATACAGCTTATGTTATTGTTTAACTTGGACGATAATCATTGAGCATTTTAGGAGCTTAAGAGAAGACCCTACATTGATTGAACCTTCCAGCAGTGTGTGGTCAGAATAGGGTGTTTCTGATATACTGTTTGATTCTCGAGAACTGAACCCAACAATTGTTACAGCATCATGACAGAACAATAAAAGCCTTTTCTGATTTACAGTGGGCCGTTCGACTGCAATTATAACTGACGTTCGCAGTGGCTAAAGTTTTGAATTCTATTTTTTTTCTAAACTTCTTGAACACATCTAGAATTACTTAACTTACTGTGATTCTTCAATTTGCAAGGTTCCCCTGGCTGTGAATGGCTATTAGTGATGGTCGCTTTGAAGAGACAATACAGCATGTTTGTAGGGATCACAATTTAATATTGAAAAAGCGTCCTCTGGCTATTCCGAATTAACCACTGACCATTAGCTACCACTGGGGAAAAAGGAGCTAGTTCTGCAAATAAATAATTTCCATAAGATGCAAACCTATAATTGTCTATTAATGGCTCAGTATGATTTAGATGACATATAGATGTCCCAATGTTTGTAGATTGCCCCAAATGCATAGTGTTAAATTCACATGGGTATTTGTCTGCACCAGTTGGTCTGGGGAGCCAAATGTGGCTCCTAGTAGCTGTTGGTGTCGCACCAACCCAGGCTCTTCTAGGCTTCCTGTTCCTTGGCCTAGGTACCGGCTCCTGTTCCTGGCTGCCACTTTGCAGCTGGCGTTCGAGGTGAGTGCCGCCATCTTTTGACCCTCGTGGGCCTTGGAAGCGCTATTTAAATTGTTGTATTGCAGCCCCCTGCGGGCATCATTCTCCCCTGACCTGCTCCATGTCTCATTTTCCTGTTTCCCACAGCCGCTTCCCTGATTGGTCAGATCACTGGTCATAACAGACCTTCCTAGGGCAGCCCCTGCGGCTAGGGGCACCAAGGCAAAGGGTGGCTCCCTATCATGTCTGCATATGTCAGCAGGGGAAGACAGCTGCCAGACGCCAACCAGCAGCGACAAAGGTAGGAGTGGCCCAGGTCAGGCATAGCGCCCTCCTCTACCCTGAAAACCCATCCACATAGCAGCTTCGCAGACATGGGTTTTTTCTTTTCATCCAGTGTTTAAATTGCATTGTGAAGTAGTGCCGTGTTTAAATTGCAATGTTGAAGCAGTGCCGTTCTGTGGTTTTGCCTCCTAGCAAACTTTGTACCATTATCCAAGCTCCTGTCGTCTTGTCCAATTGTCTACTATATTATCTCCCCCCTTTTTCGCTCTCCCCCCTTTTTTCGCTCTCCCCCCTTTTTCGCTCTCCCCCCTTTTTCGCTCTCCCCCCTTTTTCGCTCTCCCCCCTTTTTCGCTCTCCCCCCTTTTTCGCTCTCCCCCCTTTTTCGCTCTCCCCCCCCTCTCTCCCCCTCTCTCCCCCCTCTCCTCTTTCTCTCTCTCCCCCCTCTCCTCTTTCTCTCTCT